>NC_091999.1:65196209-65554959 GCF_044704955.1 Pristiophorus japonicus
TTTACACAGGATTAGGGTTTATGGGATTGGGAAATGTAGCAAAGATTGAGGTTTGCTTTCGGCCAGTAAAAATGAAAAATAAGTACTTGCATTTACAGAACACATTTCACGAAAACCAGACTTCTCAAAGAACTTTACAGCCAATGACGTTCTTTTGAAGTGTCGTTACTGTTGAATTGTAGGAAACACGACAGTCAATTTCACACAGCAATCTCCCACAAACAGCAATTTGCAATGTTGAGATAATCTGTTTGAAGGGATGTTAACGGAGGAATCAATATTGGCAAGATCAGCGGGGAGTATTCCCCTATTCAGTGCTATGGGATATTTTACATAAATCCGAGAGCACAGAAGGGGCCCCAGTTTATTGTCTCACCTGAAAAACGGCAACTCTGACAATTCAGCACTGCTTTAGCACTGCACTGGAGCGTCAGCAGAGATTTTCGTGCTGAACTCTTTAGTGAGGGACTTGACATCAGAACCTCTGATTCAGAGATGAGTTTGCTACCTACCGAGCCATGGCTGGAAAGGAGAGCAGGAATAAACAGGTGTTTTTCAGAATGGCGGGTTGTAACTTATGGATTAACAAAATTGTCAATACATTGGCTTGAGCAATTTCAAATCTACATCAATGACTTAAGGAGGGGACGTGGAGAAATATATCCCAGTTTTCTGATGAAACAATGTGACGTGGAAATGTAAGCGGCGGGCAGGACGCAAGGAGGCTCAAAATGGATTTGGACCTTTAAATGAGGTTAAATGATTTGGCAAATTGTGGCAAACACTGGAGTTCACGCGCCGGCTTGATTTTAGCGAGGCCGAAAACTTTGGTCAGGGGCCGGCTTCATGTTAACCAAAGGCGACAATTCTAAAGGAGGATCATAAATACTGAGACCAGTGGTTATATGTGTACAAATCGTTGAAGATGCAGAGCAGGTTGTGAAAGCGCTTCAAAATAGAGGTATAGAGTCCAAAAGCATGGTCGTTTTGATATACTTTTATGAAACACTGGTTCGTTCTCGACTGTATTATTGTCTCCAATTCTGGACACGACATTTTACGAAGGCTGTTAACGCCTTAGGGAAAGTGCAGAAACAATGTACGTCAAAGGTTCCAGGGTGAGGAAATTAAGTTACATGGATAGACTGGACAAGCTGTGGTTGTTGTCTTCTGAACATGGAAGTTGGAAAAGTGACTGTATTGAGGGTTCAAAATTATGAGGGTTCTGTACAAAGTAGTTAGCGAAAAACTATTCCCATTGGCAGAATGGTGGAGAACCAGAGGACAGGTGATTTAAGGTTATTGCAAGAAGACTACATGAGGATAAACATTTTTTATGCAACGACTGATTAGAATCCAGAATGCACTGCCTGAAAGGGAGTGGAGACAGTTTCAATCACTTCCTTCAAAATGGAGTTGGATAATTACCCGAAGGAAAAAATACTGCAGGACTACGGGGTAAGGACGGGGGAGTGGAGCACGCTGAAGTGATCTGGCAGAGACCCAGCACCGGCTTATCGGACAGAATGCCCTCCTTCTGTGCTGTAACTATTCTATCATTTGTGATGAATAGACGAGTCGTGTGCTCATGGAGCCGGGTTCCTGTTAACAGAGACCGAGTTCTGTGTTCAGCGCCGCCTTCATGTTAACAGAGACCCAGTCCTGTGTTTAGAACCGGTTTTTTGTTTCCAGAGACCGAGTCCTGAGCTCAGGGGCTGTGTTAATGTTAACTCAAGGATACAATCCTAAAGTGGTTGCAAGAACAGAGAGAGCTAGGTGTACATGTACGCAAATCGTTGAAGGTGACAGGGTAGTTTGACAAAGCGGTTACAAATCATACGAGACATTGGGCTTCAATAATACAGTATAGAGTACAAAGGATATTATTATGAACCCGCCAAAAATACTGTTTCCACCTCAATTGGAGTATTGTGTCCGATTCTGGGCACTAAATTTTAAGAAGGATGCGAAGTGTTTTGAGAAGGTGCAGAAAAGTTTTACAAGAATGATTTCACGGATGAAGGACCTCAATTACCTGGACAGACTAGAGTATCTGTGGTTATTCTCCTTAGAGCAGAGATGGTTGGCAGGTGATAGAGGTGTCCAAAATCATGAAGGGTCTACACAGAGCAGATAGAAATATACTGTTCACATTGGCAGAAGGATAGAGAACCAGAGAGCACAGATTTAAGACGATTGGCAAAAGAACCAAATGCAACATAAGGAATTAACATTTTCGCACAGCTAGTGTTAAGATCTCGAATGCACTGCCTGAAAGACTGGTGGAGTCACCGAGGCCGAACTGGTTGCGAACACCAGCAGCTACAGCGGGGATAAGAAGATAAGCTAACCCACTGCAGGGAGCAGCGCAAGCCGTCCCGAGAGGAAGATAAAAGCAAAGTGGGTGACAAAACCGACTTCACGACAATCCAGGTAGCTGATTGTTGACGTATCTTGGAGTGACATTGAGCCTAGCGGCGAGGTTGGGGCTCAGACAAGTTCGCCGAACAGCAGGTTTCGGAGATTGGCGAGCAGCGGGAGGTCCGGAGGTCGGTGAACAATGGGAGTTCCGGATGTCAGCAATCAGCACGAGCTCAGCAGGTCAGTGAGCAGCGGGAGCAGCAGCAAGATTCGGAGGTCGGCCAGAAGCAGGAGATTCAGACGTCGGCGATCAGAAAGAGGACAGGAGGTCGGCGAGCAGCGGACGTTAGCGAGGAGCGGAGGACGGAACCAACTAGGCCTGGAGATCGGAAGCGGTGAAGAATATAGGTCGGGACCAACGAGTTCAGGACCCATGAGCATCGACTTCGAGTCCCATGAACCCCAGAGAAACAGGAACTGCGTGAAGGAGAAACCAAAACAGTCGGATGATGCATGAGTGTATGTAATATACCTGTAGTGTTGCTGCACCTTGTTACAAACTCAAACGAGGCATGGATATATCAGGCACGTTCATTTGGTGACCTTCACTTTATTTCCAGGACTGAAGAGTGTTGATACTGGGTCGGAACTCCCCTTTTATACCTGGAAGCCCAGGTGAGGTGTTCACTCCCTGTGGTCACAGTGTGCATTACAAGGGTACAGGTACAGTATGCATGAGTTACAGTTGCATACTTATAGTAACTGCAATCTAGTGAAATACATGGCATCACTCTTAGGTCTTTTAGTTTAAGAGGTTAAGTCTATCAGGTTGTCGGCGCTTTCTCCTGAACCGCCGCAGTTGTGGCTCTGGTGGCTGAGCCTCAGTATGCGTCTCTGTCACTTGAGTTGATTCTGGCCTATCCTGGCTGGACGCAGGGACTGTGCATGCTGAGGGCTGTCTTTGTTGCTCGTGCACTGGGAGTTGTGTGGGTGCAATCTCATCATGTTCTCCTTCCGGTTCCTCCATGTATGCACTGAACGTTGTCGTGACTTGGTCCAAGTGTTTGCGGCATATCTGCCAATTGTTTAGTCTGACCACAATGATCCTTTTTCCTTCTTTGCCAATTACGCTGCCCTCAAGCCATTTGGGTCCCAAAGCATGGTTAAGAACAAATATCGGGTCATCTATTTCGATACACCTCCCCGTTGAGCGTCGAACATGGAGCTCGGTTTGGGACTGGCACTTGTCCTCAACAATGTCTGCTAGTGCTGGGTGAATGAGGGACAGCCGCATCTTGAGCGTGCCTTTCATGATGTGTTCCGCTAGCTGGACTCCCGTGAGCGAGTGCGGAAGGGACCTGTAGGTCAGCAGGAGACGCGATAGGCGGTACTGAAGGGAGGGTCCTTGGATGCGTAGCATGCCCTGCTTTATGACTTGTACCGCTCATTCCGCCTGGCCATTGGAGGCCGGCTTGAAAGGCGCTGTCCGGACATGCTCGGTCCTATTGCCCGATATAATGATGGACTGCATCCCAGAGTACTTAAGGAGGTGGCCTTGGAAATAGTGGATGCGTTGACAGTCATTTTCCAACATTCCATTGACTCTGGATCAGTTCCTATGGAGTGGAGGGTAGCCAATGTAACCCCACTTTTTAAAAATGGAGGGAGAGAGAAAACAGGGAATTATAGACCGGTCAGCCTGACATCGGTAGTGGGTAAAATGATGGAATCAATTATTAAGGATGTCATGGCAGTGCATTTGGAAAGAGGTGACATGATAAGCGCAAGTCAGCATGGATTTGTGAAAGGGAAATCATGCTTGACAAATCTTCTGGAATTTTTTGAGGATGTTTCCAGTAGAGTGGATAAGGGAGAACCAGTTGATGTGGTAAATTTGGACTTTCAGAAGGCGTTCGACAAGGTCCCACACAAGAGATTGATGTGCAAAGTTAGAGCACATGGGATTGGGGGTAGTGTACTGACATGGATTGAGAACTAGTTGTCAGACAGTAAGCAAAGAGTAGGAGTAAATGGGTACTTTTCAGAATGGCAGGCAGTGACTAGTGGGGTACCGCAAGGTTATGTGCTGGGGCCCCAGCTGTTTACACTGTACATTAATGATTTAGATGAGGGGATTAAATGTAGTATCTCCAAATTTGCGGATGACACTAAGTTGGGTGGCAGTGTGAGCTGCGAGGAGGATGCTGTGAGGCTGCAGAGCGACTTGGATAGGTTAGGTGAGTGGGCAAATGCATGGCAGATGAAGTATAATGTGGATAAATGTGAGGTTATCCACTTTGGTGGTAAAAACAGAGAGACAGACTATTATCTGAATGGTGACAGATTAGGAAAAGGGGAGGTGCAAAGAGACCTGGGTGTCATGGTACATCAGTCATTGAAGGTTGGCATGCAGGTGCAGCAGGCGGTTAAGAAAGCAAATGGCATGTTGGCCTTCATAGCAAGGGGATTTGAGTACAGGGGCAGGGAGGTGTTGCTACAGTTGTACAGGGCATTGGTGAGGCCACACCTGGAGTATTGTGTACAGTTTTGGTCTCCTAACCTGAGGAAGCACATTCTTGCTATTGAGGGAGTGCAGCGAAGGTTCACCAGACTTTTTCCCGGGTTGGCGGGACTGACCTATCAAGAAAGACTGGATCAACTGGGCTTGTATTCACTGGAGTTCAGGAGAATGAGAGGGGACCTCATAGAAACATATAAAATTCTGACGGGGTTAGACAGGTTAGATGCAGGAAGAATGTTCCCAATGTTGGGGAAGTCCAGAACCAGAGGTCACAGTCTAAGGATAAGGGGTAAGCCATTTAGGACCGAGATGCGGAGGAACTTCTTCACCCAGAGAGTGGTGAACCTGTGGAATTCTCTACCACAGAAAGTTGTTGAGGCCAATTCACTAAATATATTCAAAAAGGAGTTAGATGAGGTCCTTACTACTCGGGGGATCAAGGGGTATGGCGAGAAAGCAGGAATGGGGTACTGAAGTTGAATGTTCAGCCATGAACTCATTGAATGGCGGTGCAGGCTAGAAGGGCCGAATGGCCTACTCCTGCACCTATTTTCTATGTTTCTATGTTTCTATAAACTCCCGGAATTCATGGCTGGTAAAACACGGGCCATTATCGCTGACCAGGATGTCCGGCAAGCCATGGTTCACGAAAACGGTACGCAGACTCTCCACGGTGATGGATGTCGAGCACGAATTCAATATGATGCACTCGATCCACTTCGACTATGCATCGGCAACGATCAGCAATTTTTTTTCCCATGAACGGGACTGCATAGCCCACGTGAATACGTGACCATGGCCTCGTGGGCCAGGGCCACGGGCTGAGTGGGGCCTCCCTGAGGGCCATGTCGAGCTGGGCACACGTCGCGCACCTGCGAAGCCAGTGTTCCAGGCCTGAGTTAATCCCCGGCCACCATACATGTGACTGGGCAATGGCCTTCATTAACACGATGCCAGGGTGCTCGTTGTGGAGTACCTTGATGAACACTTCCTTTCCTTTCGGGGCATGACTACCCGGCTGCCGCATAACAGGCAGTCGGCTTGGACGGAAAGTTCATCCATCCGTCTCAGAAACGGCCTGACTTCCTCGGGGCACGCCCTGTGTGTGGGCACCCAATCCCCACTCAGGACACATTTCTTTATCATGGATAGGAGCGGGTCCCTGTTGGTCCAGAGTTTGAACTGGCAGGCTGTGATAGGGGAGCCCGCAGTGTCAAAAGACTCAACGGCCATGACCATCTCGACGCTCTGCTCCGACGCCTCCTCAGTGGTGGCCAGTGGGAGCCTGCTGAGCGCGTCAGCGCAATTTCCGGTGCTTGGCCGGTGCCATATGCTGTAGTCATATGCAGCCAGCATGAGGACCCATCGCTATATGCGAGCTTACGCAGTAGCATTGACATTCTTGCTGTCGGACAACAGGGATGTTAACGGCTGGTGGTCCGTCGCCAGCTCGAGCCGTCTACCGAAAAGGTACTGGTGCATCTTTTTCACATCGTACACACATGCGAGTGCCTCCTTCACGACCATGCCGTATCCACGCTCTGCCTGGGAGAAGACCTGGAGGCATAAGCCACCGGTTGGAGTCACCCATCATCGTTACCCTGCTGCAAAACATGCTCAACCCCTAGTATGACGAATTGCATGTTAAAAGCAATTTTTTACAGAGGTCATACAAAGTCAACACTTTGTTGGAACACAGCAGGTTTCTCGCCTTATTGAAAGCCGATTCTTGACAATCCCCCCAAGACCATTCAAAACCTTTACGGAGGAGGATGTGTAAGTGCTCCAACAATGTGCTTAATTTCGGCAGCAAGTTCCCAAAATAGTTCAAGTGTCCCAGTGATGATCGCAACTCCGACGTGTTGCCGGGCTTGGGCGCCTGGCGAATCACCTTAGTTTTTGATGCAGTAGGCCGTATCCCGTCTGTGGCAACGCTCCTGCCCAGGAACTCGATCTCTGGTGCCAAAAACATGCACTTCCATTTTACATCCGCAGGCCTACACGTTCCAATCGGCGTAGCACCTCCTCCAGGTTGCGGCAGTGTTCCTCAGTGTCTCGAACCGCTATAAGGATGTCGTCTTGGAACAAGATCGTTCCAGGAATGGACTTGAGCAAACCTTACATGATTTGCTGAAAGATAGCCGCTGCCGAACGAATGCTAAACGGGCACCTATTGTAAACAAATAATCATTTGTGTGTCGTGATGTAGGTCAGAAAATTGGATTCTTCAGCCAGTTCCTGAGTCATGTAGGCCGAATTGAGGTCCAGTTTCGTGACCAGCTTACCACCTGTAAGCGTGGCAAAAAGGTCCTCCACTCTCGGGAGCGGTTATTGGTCTGGCAGCGACACTCGCTTGATGGTGGCTTTTGAGTCGCCATAAATCCTGACTGAGGCATCTGCTTTCAAGACTGGAACAATGGGACCTGCCCAGTCGCTGAATTCAACGGGCGAAATTATGCCCTCTCTGAGCAGCCTGTCGAGTTCACTTTCAATTTCTTCACGCATCATTTACGATACCACTCTGGCTTTGTGGTGGACTGGACTCGCCTCCCGAGTTAAGTGTATCACTACTTTGGTGCCCTTGAACGTTCCAACACCGGGTTGAAAGAATGACTCGATTTTTGCAATACCTGCGAACATGAACTTTGCTCCACGAGCAGGTGTTTCATCAGCGCATATGTCTAAGGACAACAGCTGGTCAGTCGAGGCGCTCTTCGCTTCTCAGCCGCTGCCTCTTCCAGCCAGTCATTTGTGACGAAGCTCTGCTGGAGTCTTTCCACAAAGTCGCCCCAGGCCTCACCCACACAGTAGCATTCCTCTGTGACACCGGTGGCCATCCTCGTGGTTCGTTGATTCCCGATTCTCGTCGCCAGATGTAGTGTCTCTGCACCTTGTTACAAACTCATATGAGTCATGGATATATCAGACACGGTCACTCGATGACCTTCATTTTATTTCCAGGACTGAAGAGTTTGATGCAGGGTGGGACCTCCCCTTTTATACCTGGAAGCCCAGGTGAGGAGCTCACTCCCTGTGGTTAGGGTGTGCATTACAGGGGTACAGGTAGAGTATGCATGAGTTACAGTTACATACTTATAGTCATTGCCAGATGGTGAAATACATGACAGTACCTTGCAGCAGAGCCTGGTCTTCAGTCACTTTGGATCCCCGTGCCACTGGGCCAAGACTTTGCTCTGCCAAGCCCGTGTGGTAGCTGGTGTCAACCGCCACCCGAGTTGAAAATACATGACGTAAATGCATCTTCCTCACTTCAAAAGGAAGTGCTGCACCTGGAACGTCAGGACACTCATGGAAAACTCCAACAGTGACAGACAGGAATATCGCATTGCTGTCATTGCCGGGGAACTCTGATGTTTTAATGTAGACATCGCCACATTAAGCGGGAGACAGCGGCTAGGGGAAGGCCAGCTGAAAGTACAAGGTGGTGGTTACAGCTTCTTCTAGAAAAATAAGCCAGCAGAAGAATCCCGGCTCCATAGGGTTGGCTTTGCCATAAAAAAAACCGAGCTAGTCGGCCCTGTCAGAGACTCCCCTTGCGGGATAAACGAAAGCATCGGATGTCTTCGGCTCATCCTAACCCGGAACCACGGTGCTACGGTCTGCAGAGCGTACCCCGCAAAACTGAATTCTACTCCAGGCTCGAGCAATCCCTGTCCGTAGCCTCACCGAAATTAATGCCTGAGTTGGATAGGCAACAGGCCTCCGGGGAGTTGTGTTATGCAGAGAGGGAGTCGGGAAAACCCACTCCAACTGCAATCTGCTCTTCACAAAATGCTTAGAACATGGCCTTTTCATAACCAACAACTTATTACATCAAAAAGACAAATATAAGTCTACACAGCAACACCCTCACTCCAAACACTGGCATCTGCTAGACTATATCACCGTCCGAGCAAGGGACTGCACGTTCATGCGCATTACCCACGCAATGACAGGAGCTGACAACTGCTGGGCGGCCCACTGCTTAATCCGCTCTGTCATCATCATCAATGTAGCTCCATAACAGCGACGGTAACACTGGCAATGCCGCAGGAAAATCATCGCTGGAGCACTCAATTCCATACCCAGAAACCCCTATTCAGCCAGCGCCTCACTGTCAACCTGACGACTCCCAGTGATCCAGAGGCACAGAGTCTCCACAGCACCTGGTCTGCCCTCAGAGCCTCCATAATTAGCACCTATGAAAAGACGCTCGTTCGCTCGAGCAGGAAACACCAAGACTGGCTCGACGAGAAAGTCCAGGAGATCCAGTAGCTAATAGCCGGCAAGATTAAGGCATTCTTGAACGGGAAACAGCAACACTACCGAAGGGCAAGAAAGCAGATCTACTGACGTCTGAAGACAGAGGTCTGACAAAAAAACACGTGACCTAAAGAACAGATGGTGGGTGGAGAAATGCAGGAGATTTAGCAACTAGCCGACAACCATGACATGCAAACATTCTTTATCGAAGTCAAGACCACCTATACCACAAGCACCCAAGGACCTGCCCCACTAAGTGCCAAGAACGGAGCAGTACTCGTGATGATCAGAGAGGGGGTGGGGGTCACTGCACGCAAGAAGTTGCACATCGATGAGTTCCTTAACTGGTACCAACGACATAGGTAAAAAAGGGATGAGGTCCTACGAAATGAATTTCAGGAGTTATGAGCTAAATTAAAAAGTAAGACCTCAAAAGTAGTAATCTCGGGATTGCTACCAGTGCCACGTGCTAGTCTGAGTAGGAATCGCAGGATAGCTCAGAT
Source organism: Pristiophorus japonicus (assembly GCF_044704955.1). Lineage (NCBI taxonomy): Eukaryota > Metazoa > Chordata > Chondrichthyes > Pristiophoridae > Pristiophorus > Pristiophorus japonicus. The sequence continues at coordinate 65,205,858 of NC_091999.1, forward strand.
GAATACGTGGCTTGAGCAATGGTGCAGCAGGGAGGGATTCAAATTCCTGGGGCATTGGAACCGGTTCTGGGGGAGGTGGGACCAGTATAATCCGGACGGTCTGCACCTGGGCAGAATCTGAACCAATGTCCTCGGGGGAGTGTTTGCTAGTGCTGTTGGGGAGGAGTTAAACTAATATGGCAAGGCGATGGCAACCAATGCAGGGAGATAGAGGGAAACAAAAAAGGAGGCAAAAGCAAAAGGCAGAAAGGAGATGAGGAAAAGTGGAGGGCAGAGAAACCCAAGGCAAAGAACAAAAATGACCATTGTACAGCAAAATCCAAAAAGGACAGAGGGTGTTGAAAAAACAAGCCGAAAGGCTTTGTGTCTTAATGCAAGGAGTATCCGCAATAAGGTGGATGAATTAACTGTGCAAATAGATGTTAACAAATATGATGTGATTGGGATTACGGAGACGTGGCTCCAGGATGATCAGGGCTGGGAACTCAACATCCAGGGGTATTCAACATTCAGGAAGGATAGAATAAAAGGAAAAGGAGGTGGGGTAGCATTGCTGGTTAAGGAGGAGATTAAGGCAATAGTTAGGAAGGACATTAGCTTGGATGATGTGGAATCTATATGGGTAGAGCTACAGAACACCAAAGGGCAAAAAACGTTAGTGGGAGTTGTGTACAGACCTCCAAACAGTAGTAGTAGTGTTCGGGAGGGCATCAAACAGGAAATTAGGGGTGCATGCAATAAATGTGCAGCAGTTATAATGGGTGACTTTAATATGCACATAGATTGGGCTAACCAAACTGGAAGCAATACGGTGGAGGAGGATTTCCTGGAGTGCATAAGGGATGGTTTTTTAGACCAATATGTCGAGGAACCAACTAGGGGGGAGGCCATCTTAGACTGGGTGTTATTTAATGAGAGTGGATTAATTAGCAATCTCGTTGTGCGAGGCCCCTTGGGGAAGAGTGACCATAATATGGTGGAATTCTGCATTAGGATGGAGAATGAAACAGTTAATTCAGAGACCATGGTCCAGAACTTAAAGAAGGCTAACTTTGAAGGTATGAGGCGTGAATTGGCTGGGATAGATTGGCGAATGATACTTAAGGTGTTGACTGTGGATGTGGAATGGCAGACATTTGGAGACCGCATGGATGAACTACAACAATTGTACATTCCTGTCTGGCATAAAAATAAAAAAGGGAAGGTGGCTCAACCGTGGCTATCAAGGGAAATCAGGGATAGTATTAAAGCCAAGGAAGTGGCATAAAATTGGCCAGAAATAGCAGCGAACCTGGGGACTGGGAGAAATTTAGAACTCAGCAGAGGAGGACAAAGGGATTGATTAGGGCAGCGAAAATGGAGTATGAGAAGATGCTTGCAGGGAACATTAAGACGGATTGCAAAACTTTCTATCGATATGTGAAGAGAAAAAGGTCATTAAAGACAAACGTAGGTCCCCTGCAGTCAGAATCAGGGGAAGTCATAACGGGGAACAAAGAAATGGCGTACCAATTGAACAAGCACTTTGGTTCGGTATTCATGAAGGAGGACACAAACAACCTTCCGGTTATAAAAGGGGTCGGGAGTCTAGTAAGGAGGAGGAACTGAGGGAAATCCTTATTAGCCGGGAAATTGTGTTGGGAAAATTGATGGGATTGAAGGCCGATAAATCCCCAGGGCCTGATCGACTGCATCCCAGAGTACTTAAGGAGGTGGCCTTGGAAATAGTGGATGCACTGACAGTCATTTTCCAACATTCCATTGATTCTGGATCAGTTCCCATAGAGTGGATGGTAGCCAATGTAACCCCACTTTTTAAAAAAGGAGGGAGAGAAAAATCAGAGAATTATAGACCGGTCAGCCTGACATCGGTAGTGGGTAAAATGATGGAATCAATTATTAAGGATGTCATAGCAGTGCATTTGGAAAGAGGTGACATGATAGGTCGAAGTCAGCATGGATTTGTGAAAGGGAAATCATGCTTGACAAATCTTCTGGAATTTTTTGAGGATGTTTCCTGTAGAGTGGACAAGGGAGAACCAGTTGATGTGGTATATTTGGACTTTCAGAAGGCGTTCGACAAGGTCCCACACAAGAGATTGATGTGCAAAGTTAAAGCCCTTGGGATTGGGCGTAGTGTGCTGACGTGGATTGAGAACTGGTTGTCAGACAGGAAGCAAAAAGTAGGAGTAAATGGGTACTTTTCAGAATGGCAGGCAGTGACTCGTGGGGTACCGCAAGTTTCTGTGCGGGGGCCCCAGCTGTTTACACTGTACATTCATGATTTAGATGAGGGGATTAAATATAGTATCTCGCAATTTGCGGATGACACTAAGTTGGGTGGCAGTGTGAGCTGCGAGGAGGATGCTGTGAGGCTGCAGAGCGACTTGGATAGGTTAGGTGAGTGGGCAAATGCATGGCAGATGAAGTGTAATGTGGATAAATGTGAGGTTATCCACTTTGGTGGTAAAAACAGAGAGACAGACTATTATCTGAATGGTGACAGATTAGGAAAAGGGAAGGTGCAACGAGACCTGGGTGTCATGGTACATCAGTCATTGAAGGTTGGCATGCAGGTGCAGCAGGCAGTTAAGAAAGCAAGTGGCATGTTGGCCTTCATAGCAAGGGGATTTGAGTACAGGGGCAGGGAGGTGTTGCTACAGTTGTACAGGGCATTGGTGAGGCCACACCTGGAGTATTGTGTACAGTTTTGGTCTACTAACCTGAGGAAGGACATTCTTGCTATTGAGGGAGTGCAGTGAAAGTTCACCAGACTGATTCCCGGGATGGCGGGACTGACCTATCAAGAAAGACTGGAACAACTGGGCTTGTATTCACTGGAGTTCAGAAGAATGAGAGGGGACCTCATAGAAACATTTAAAATTCTGACGGTGTTAGACAGGTTAGAGGCAGGAAGAATGTTCCCAATGTTGGGGAAGTCCAGAAGCAGAGGTCACAGTCTAAGGCTAAAGGGTAAGCCATTTTGGACAGAGATGCGGAGGAACTTCTTCACCCAGAGAGTGGTGAACCTGTGGAATTCTCTACCACAGAAAGTTGTTGAGGCCAATTCACTAAATATATTCAAAAAGGAGTTAGATGAGGTCCTTACTACTAGGGGGATCAAGGGGTATGGCTAGAAAGCAGGAATGGGGTACTGAAGTTGAATGTTCAGCCATGAACTCATTGAATGGCGGTGCAGGCTAGAAGGGTCGAATGGCCTGTCCTGCACCTATTTTCTATGTTTCTATGTTAACCAAAACTCTGTCTTCGACGTGAGTGTCATCAACTCCAGCACCTCAGCACTTGCCCAAACCAGCATGAGGTTGAAAAGGACATCTAATAACTGAAGAATAACAAGGGCTCAGGAGCAGATGGACTACCCACTGAAGCACTAAAGCCTGGTGGAGAAACACGATTAGTACGAATTCATAAACTCATATCTCTTATTTAGAAGGTGGAGTGCATGCCAGGGGCTCTCAGAGACGCTGCAATCGCGATCATCTTCAAGAACGGTGAAAAGTCCGATTCTGGCAAGTACAGAGGAGTTTGTCACAGGGAAATCATCGCTACAATCCTCCTCAATCACCGTCTCGAAGTGGCTGAACAGCTTCTCCTCGATTTGCAATGTGGATTCCACCCACAAATTCTAGGAAATTGCAGGGGGCAGCACCAACCTCTCTGCATGGCGTTCTTTGAGCTCACAAAGGTCTTGGACACTGTCAATTGCGAGGGGTAATGGAGTGTCCTGCTCAACTTCGGATGCCCTCAAAGGTTCGTCAGGATACTCTACATGCTTCATGGTGACATGCAAGCCATGTTCCTGAGCAATGGATCCACCACAGACACGTGCGGACCACTGTCATGCAAGGCTGTGTCATCGCAACACCGCTCTACGCAAGCTTCCTTGCTGCAGTGCTCCATCTCACATTCAATAATCTCCCTGCTGAAGTGGAGCTAATCTGCAGAACAAACGTGAAATTGTTCAAATCCGTCGCCTCCAGTCCAGATGCGAGGTCATCCCATCCCCTATCATTGAGTTACATTAATCAGACGATGCTTGTGTTTGTGCACACTCGGAGGTCGAACAGCAAATCATCGTCAACACTTCCATCAAGCGCACCTTAAACTAAACATCCATAAGACAAATGTCCGCCAAACAACCGGCTTCCGTCAAACAGAACTGCCCCTCCATTATCAAGATCCATGATGAGGCCTTGGACAGCATGGACCTTTTTCCACAGCTCTGGATCCTACTATCAACAAGGGCAGACGTCGCTGACGAAGTTCAGGACCTCAAGCCCAGTGCTAAGCTCATTGTCGACAGAACAGTAATAATAACCGTCCTGCTGTATTCTACAGAGACATGGACCATGTACAGTAGGCACCTCAAAAACTGGAGAATTACCATCAGCGCTTACTCTGCAAGATCCTGCAAATGCATTGACAGATTAGACTCACCAACGTCAGTGTTCTAGCTCAGGCCAACATCCACAGCAATGAAGCATTGATCCTGCTCGCTCAGCTCCAATGGAAGGGCCACAGCATCCGTATGCCCGATGCTAGGCTGCCAAAACAAGAGCTCTACTCCGAGATCCGACAATGCAAGCGAGGACCAAGTGGGCAGAGGGAACGCTTTAATGACATCTTCAACGCCTCGATAAAAAGTACTATATCCCGACCGACACCTGGGAATCCCTCTGACAAGACCGCTCGAAGTGAAAGAGAAACATCCGGGATGGCGCCGAACACCTCGAGTCTCTTCGCTGGGAGCACACTGAAGCCAGTCGCAAACAGCGGAATGAGCGCACGGCAACCCAAGCAGCCCACCCACCCGTCCCTCCAACCACGGTCTGATCCACTTATGACATCCCGCACTGGACTCATCAGTCACCTGAGAACTCATGTTACCGTGAAAGGAAGTCTTCCTCGACTCCAAGGGATTGCCTAAGAAGAAGGAGAAATACAAATTAATATAGTTCCAATTTGGAACCATCTTGACTCTCTCTGCTTTATTGGTTTCGTTACTGAAGTCCCTCATCCCTGGAATCATTCTCGTAATTTTTTTCTGCACCTTCTCTAAGTCCTTCACTCCTCCCTAAGGTGCGGTGCGCAGAACTGGAAACAATACTCCAGTTGAGGCTGAACCAGTGTTTAAAAGATATTCATCATAATATCCACACTTTTGTACTCAAAAGCTCCATTTATGAAACTGAGAATCGCGTAAGCCTTTTTAACTGCTTTTTCAACCTGCCCTGCCACATTCAATGATTTCTGCACATATACGCCCAGGTCTCCCTGTACATGCACCCGCTTTAGGATTGTAACATTTATTTTATGTGACCTCTCCTCATTCTTCCTACCTTAGTGTATTGCGTCTAATTTTTTCTGTGTTAAACGTCATCTGCCACGTGTGCGTTCACTTCACCAGCCTTTCTATATCTTCCTGACGTCTATCACTCTTCTCCTCACTGTTTCTTATACTTCCAAGTTTTGTTTCATCTGCAAATTGTGAAATTGTCCTCTGAACATCCACATATAAGTCATTATTATATATCAATAAAGTATTGCTCCCAGATCCGACCGCTGGAGAATACCACTGTATAACTTCCGACAGACAGAAAACAATCACTTACCACTACTCTCTGTTTCCTGTCACGTAGCTAATTTCGTATGCATGCTGCCACAATCCCTTTTATTCCACAGGTTCAATTTTACTGGCAATTCTATAATGTGTCAGTTAGTCAAACGCCTTTTGGAAATCCATGTACACAACATAAATCACAATGCCCTCATCAACCCTCCCTGTTCCCTCATCAAACGCATCGATCAATGTGGTTCGGCACGATTTTCCGTAATTAATCCACACCTCTCCAAGTGACTGTTAATTTTGCCCAGTATTAATGTTTCTAAATGCTTCCCCATACTGACGTTAAACTGACCGTCCTGTAGATGCTAGCTTTGTCTTCACTGTCTTATTGAACAAGGATGCAACATTTGCAATTATCCAGTCCTCTGGCACCACCCTCGTACTAATGGAGGATTCGAATATTAAGGTCAGACCCTCTGCGATTTTAGCTCTCAATTCCCTCAACATCCTGGGATGCATACTATCCACTCCTGGTGATAGATCTACTTTAGTACAGACATTCCTTACCAATACTAACGTATCAAGTGTCTCCACTAGCTCCTCCTCCACCATGTCTGTGGCAGCATCCGCTTCATTGGAGAAGAACGATGCAAAATAATCATCTAATGTCTCGGCCATACCCTCTACCTCCATGGATAGGTCCACGGTTTACTCACTATTCGGCCCAACCCTCCTCTTATTACCCTTTACAAATTATGATGGTTGCCTTTCCACTCTCATACCCTCTGTTTGCCCTTCTTATTTTCCTTTCCATTTCTCCTCTGATCTTTCTATATTTAGTCTGAATCTCACATCTATTTGCTTCTTCATATCTGAGTTACACGCTCTCTTTCTGCTTCGTCATATTTTCTATTGGTTTCCCCATCCAGCAAGCTATGACATTAGTTGCCCTGTATGGAAATGTACCTCGACTGTAACCAAACTATGCCCTCCTTAAAGGCAGCCCATTGTACCACTACATTTTTGCCTGTCAACATATGATTCCAGTTTACCCAGGCAAGATTTCGTTCTCATCCTATTGAAATTGTTATTTTTAGACATACTGTTCTGTCCTGGACTGTTCCAGATATCCTCCCTCTCCAGCACTGTAACATTCTCCTTAAGCAATACTGCCACATCCTATCTTTCCTTCCGTATCTTTCCTGAACGATTTATAACCAGGCATATTTAATACTCAATCCTGACCTTTTTTGAGCAAGGTCTCAATTATTGCTAAAACATCATTTTGCGATTTGTGGCTTTTTGTGTCTCCAGCTCTCTCACCTTGTTTAGTACGCTTTGTGCATTCTCATAAGAACATCAGCAATAGGAGCAGGAGTAGGCCATTCGCTGCATCGAGCCTGTTCCTCCATTCAATAATATCATGGAAGATCTGATCTTGGTCTCAAACTCCCCTTCCCGGCCAGCTCCACATAGCCATCTTGTATTCTCTTTTATTTTAAATACTTTACTATTTCTTACTTTAGTACTATCTGCCTCGCCCAAAACTTTGAGTACTTTATTTCCCATTTCTAATGTTACATCCTGGTGTCCATCTCCCTGCCAAATTAGTTTAAACCCTCGCCAACAACACTAGCAAACCTTCCCGTGAGGATATTGGTACCAGCTCTTTGAAGTGCAGCCCGTCGGTCCTGTACAGGTCCCACCAACCGCTGAACCTGTCCCAAATGTCCCAGCAATTTGAAACCGTCACTCCTGCACCATCTCTCCAGCCATGCATTCATCTGCTCTAACCTCTAATTTCTATTTTCGCTCGTGCGTGGCACCAGGAGTAATCCGGAGATTAATGCCTTTTGGCTGTTATGAGTGAACCACATTGCCGTGGGACTGGAGTCACAAATAAGGACGGCAGCTTTCCTTCCCTAAAGGACACTTGTGAACCAGATGGCTTTGTATGATAACCATGTCACAAGTTTCATGACCACCATTACTGATACTAGCTTTTTATTCCAACAACAGCAATAATAACGTGTAGTTTATAGTGCCTTTAATGTGGTGAATTATCTCAAAGCGCTTCACAGGAGTGTAATGCAATAATAAATTTGACACCGAGCTGCATAAGTAGAAATTAGTGCATGTGAACAAAAGCTTGGTCAAAAACGCATTTTTTAAAGAGCAACTTAAAGGAGGAAAGAGAGGTTTAGGGACAGAGCACCAGAGCTTTGGGGCGAGGCAACAAAAAGCACGGGCAATAAAGGTCGAGCGATTAAAATAGGGGATGTTCATGAGGGCCTATTTATTTACTATTCCCCGTGGTGGGATTTGAAATTCATTAGTTTATTCCGCTGTATCACAGAGCTCAGTGACATAATCACGATGCTACCGTTTATTATATAGTGTTGGTTTTAATATTGCCCCCAATGTTGCTGAGCGCTGATCTGCTCCAACAAAACACTGACCGACAACCGCTGAGTAATGGTGTCCGTATGACCCACAGTTCACCTCGGCCCAGAAAACGCGCTTTCCCTCGTACTGATCGTTCTGTGTCGATTGCCCATGCTCGGTGGGGACATGGGGCATTCTGCGCTAGCCCCATTAAGATTCCTGGCACCGTACGACGCATGCTCCACGCAGGAAGGCCCAGCCGTGCCCGCACCTGTGCGCATTGACCCATCTGAGCCACATAAGCTATATCCTGGCCCGCGGAGCATTCTGAGTTAGGCCGTCGTTCACTCTCCCCGATAAATACATCATATCTATGCTGCAGCTTTGGTAGAGCTTGTTTACTTATTTGAGGAGTCATATAAATCCCAAAGTTTGCTCTGGGCCACTGCAGGATTTTAAAGGACAGGTTAAAATGGACTGCTTAGGTATGGCGGAAATATTAAATGAGTACTTTGCATCAGTCGTCACCCTTGAAGTTGATTCTCGAATATATGAATTTAATAATGTCAGTTTCATAAATAATTAAGGAGATCAAAATAGATAGAGCTGCCTGGCCTGATGGTATCCACCCGAGGATCCTGTGGGAGATGCGACATGTGCTGTGCGAGCCCATGCTCTGTATTTCTAATAGCTCACTACACTCTGCAATTGTTCCGACAGATTGTAAGGAGGCTAATGCAGTCCGCATTTTCAAAAAGCTGACAAGACAGACCCGGGTAACTATAGGCACATTAGTTTAACATCAGTATTTGAAATATGCTTGAAGGAATCATAAGGAATCATATGAATACTTGGATAGACGGGGACATATTAGGGACACCCAACATGGCTTCATAAAAAAGAAGACATGTCTCACAAACCGAATAGTAATTTTTGAAAACGTTACAAAGTTGGTGAATGAGCGAAGCCCAGTAGACATAGTCTAATGAGATTTCCAAAAAGCCTTTGAAAAGGTACCGCATGAGAGGCTTCTCTACAAGATCGAAACCTCTGGTATTAGTTGTAATATATTGAGTTGTATTCAAAACTGAATGGCAGCATACAGGAAACGAGTAGTTATAGATGGATATGGATTTATTTGGAGACCGGTCACCAGTGATGTCCCGCAGAGACCAGTGTTAGGAGCGCTGCGTTTTACTATTTTCATTAATGATCTGGATTTAAGGGTTGGGGATATAATTTGCAAATTTGAATATGATACCAAGAAACGTGCGAGTGTTAGAACTGTAGAAGATGGTCATCAGCTTCAGGTAGATCTTAATGTGTTGGGAGACTGAGCTCAAAACTGGAAAACGATGTTTAATTAGATACGTGCAGTGTTATTGAAGTGGGCAGCGCACATGCTCAGCATTCAGACACCCTCCAGGGACAGGCATTAAAAATGGTGCAGATGGAAAGAGATTTGATCATTCTAGTGCATACATCCTTAAAGTTACGTTGGCAATGCCGTGCAGCGATAGATAGGGGTGCACGGATTGAGAATAAACGAGGCATACTGGTTTGTCCTTGTACAGAGATTAATCAGGCAGCACTTGGAATATTGTGTCCAGTTTTAGTCTTCACACAAGGTGGGTGATATTGAGGCTCTGGAAAGGGTTCAGAATTGGGGCACCAGACCAATTCTAAGTCTAAAGCATCGAAGCTATCAAGACTTCATATCGTAAACCACCGTAGACTTACAGGGGATCAGATTCAGGTGTATAAGATAATGAACAGAATAGACGGTGTTCCAATTGACAATTTATTTCAATTAAATAGTTTCGGCAGGACCAGCGGTCACATATTTGAGTTGTACTGCACTAGATCTAGGTTAGCAGTCAGGAAGTGGTTCTTTTCCCAGCGAATAATAGACCTCTGGAAGAAGCTGCCATTTCACGTGGTTGATGCAGACTCACTGAATTGCTTCAAGCGAAAGCTGAATTATTTTCTGGCTGCAGCTGAAATCGCTTCTTACAGAAGATAGGTACTACAGGGAATTCAAGTCGAAATTGATATCATGGACTAGTTTCCGTCGCATAGATGAGTCGGAGAGGAATTTCCCAGATTTACCCCCCAATTGGCCTATTTATCGAACTGATATTTTGCCTCACCCAGGACATCGCATAGTTTCGGGTGGGGTGGAGTGTATCTGATGTGATATATAAGGTATCGGAATTGTGTGGGACAGGTTTGATACACAAGATGGTCTTTACCTATCTGTCGTTGTTCTTATGTTCATATCTTCCTATGTTCTATGAATTAGTTGCATGCCCGCGCTAAATCCCCATAAACCTGCAAATATATCCCTTTCTGTATTTATCCAATTCCATTTCGAAAGTTACTATTGAAGGGTGCTTCGGCCACCCTTTCAGGCAATGTATTCCAGTGCTTAACAACTTGTTGTGTAAATAAATGGTCACTCATATCAACACTGGCTCTTTTGCCAATCACCTTAAATCTGTGTCCTCTGATTACAGACCTTTCTGCCAGCAGAAACAATTTCCCCTTGTTTCTCCATGTATTAAATGTCCGCTAAACCTTCTCTGCTCCGAGGGGAAAAAGTCCTGCTTCTCCAGTCTCTCCACACAACGAACTTCCCCATAGCAATCGAGTAAATCTCCTCTGTACCCTCCATATGGTCTCGACATCCTTCCTAATGTGTGGCGCTCAGAATTGAACATAATTATCCAGCTGAAACGTAGCCAGTGTTTTAAAAAGATTTGCACAAGTCAACACCAAATGTTGCTCTTGCTGCGATGGGATGAAGAAGGTCGATGCTAATCCAATCAGTTAGATGTGTGATTGCGCACGTGAGCTGGAAGAAATGTAGTTGGAGCGGACAGGCAGAGACATGCAATGTAACGGGGCAGAAACACTCCTGCGCAACCCACACACAATTTGCTGCTGACTTGGTGCAAGAGGCAAATGTTATTTGCAGCAATTCATTTGATTTTATTTTAACAGGTTTAGTTTATAAATTGAATCATATTTTTCTAATTGTAGTTCCCAACTCAAATTCTTTGGCGGAGCAGTTGTGCCTCATCTGGCAACGTAATGTTGGCGAATGTTGATCGACTGTCCTGAGAACCAACAGCAAGAGAGGTCGGAGAACCAAGGGAGCAGCCTGTTCCTGAACCAGTCGCGTTGCTTGAACGGATATTCTGGTGAGTCAGTGTGAACGCCTGTTAAACTATTTGTCTTTTGAAAGTTAAATTGAGATTTCCTTAACCAAGGGAACTGTTTAATATCTCCCATTATTTCGTTTGCCTAAAGTTCCAATTATGACTTTCAGTCAGTTCAGTGCCAAGTGGACCAGGTGTTCAAAGGCCATTCATTTTCCACTTTCTATATCGCTGTTATTTAAAGGAACATAGATTGATTTCTCCTCATTATGCATCGCTTTGTAATATTTAGATAAACAATGTTATGACCTGGAAGGCACTGTCTGAGCGGGAAATGGACGCAGATTCACTGGCAACGTTTAAAAGGGAATTGGGTAAATATTTGAAATGAAAAATAAATTGCAGGAGAAATGCAGTGGATTGACACTGAATTGAAAAGCTCTTCAAGGAGCCGGCACAGTCTCCATGGGCCGAATGGCCTCCCTCTGTGCTGTTTTGTTCTATGATTCTATGAACTCTGCACTCCTCCAGCTCTGGCCTCTTGTGCAAACATCCACTTCCTTTGCTCCACCATTGGTGGCCATGCCTTTTAGTTTCCGATAACCTACAATCTGTGTCCAGGATTTGGGTCATCTGTTCCAATGTCTTCTTCCGTGGCTTGCTGTCAATTCATGAGTGATTGTGCTCTTGTGAAGCGCATTGGGTCGTGTTACTATGTTAATGGTCCTATATAAATTGAAGTTGCCATTGCTGTTCAACAATTCGCCAGGCAGAAGCAGCCAAAGCGGCAGCTGTGCTATTCCCGCTCTGGTCGACCTGGGAGGTTGGCTCCCCTGCCAGCAGCGTCTACCTTTAGAGGGCACAGTCTCAGGATAAGGGGTACGCCACTTAAGACTGAGATAAAGAGGAATTTATTCACTCAGAGAGTTGTCAATCTTTGGAATTCTTCACCACAGAGATTGTAGAAGCTGAGTCTCTGAATATATTCATGGCTGAGATAGATAGATTATTGGAGTCTAGTTGAATCAAAGGATGCAGATCGGGCTGGAAAGTGGAGTTGTGGTCGATGATCAGCCAGGACCGCATTGAACGGCGGAGCATGCTAGTAGCGCCCTGGGCCCGATGCTTGCTCCTATTCGTTCTAACCTTCTGAAATGCCGCAGGTTCGCTGCATAGGCTCGCAGATCGGAATTATCACTCGGCAACCTCTGAGGACAAACAGTGACTGGGACTGAAGCCCACCATCAAGCAGCACATTCAGTATAGGCTGGTACAATTATACCACAGACATTCCCTCTCCAGATACAGTAAGAACTATGGCCTGTTTACAGGAATTCCCTGATTTAAGGATGTTTCCATGCTAGCCACCAGGATAGCTAAAAATATATGACACAGAACACCCAGGGAGTGCGATCCCGACAGATTCTCTGGGATCAGTCCAGCTGCGGAAATCCACCACTGAACCCGCTAAAGATTGCAGGTTCAGGGGGTGGTGTCTCCTGGGATTTGGAATCCTGACGAATATATGACAAGGACCAAGAGGAATCCTTACCAACGACCCGGCTGGTTTTTACCTGGCAGCCTAGGTGTGGGGGTGAATGATTCCTGATTCCCAGAGCTGTCTTACATTGAAAATCTCAGCGGGTCAGGCAGCATCTGAGGAGAGAAACCGAGTTAACGTTTCGGGTCAATGATTCTTCGTCAGAACTGGTGAATGTTCGAAACGAACAAATTCTTAAGAACCTTCGCCACCTCTACGCTAGTTCCAAGGTCATCCCATCTTCTGTCATCGAATTACAGGATGCGGACAATGCTTCCATCTGTGCGCACTCAGAGGCCGAATTCCAAGCCATCATCAACACCTTCACCGAGGCATATGAAAGTACGGTCCTTACACTAAACATCCATAAGAAAAAAAAGTCCTCCACCAACCTAACCCCGCCACGCAGCACTGGCCCCCGGTCATCAAAATCCATGGTGCAGCCTTGGACAACGTGGTCCACTTTCCATAACTCGGGAGCCGACTCTCAGAAAGGGCAGACATCGCTGACGAGGTCCAGCATCGGCTCCAGTTTGCCAGAGCAGGGAAGTTATTCCCGGTGTCCGGGCCAATATTTATCCCTTTATCAAGATAACAAAAACAGATTATCTGGTCATTAACACATCACAGTTTGTAGGAGCTTGCTGTGCGCAAATTGTCTGTCTTGTTTACTACATTACAACAGTGATTACATTCCAAATATCGTTCCTTCGCTTTAAAGTATTTTGAGACAATCGTGGTCGTGATAGGGGCACTATAAAGGCAAATATTTATTTATTTCTTAAAAGAAATGCTGAAATATCATAAACGAATTAATTAAAACAATGGTGTTAACGTTCCAGCCTTGCCGGGTCCATAGAGAATACCTACTAACCCGGCTAGGCGTCGCAAAATCGGCTTTTCCGATCTGTCAATATTTCGCTTGACAGATCCTCTGCATCCCCACATGAAGGACAATTGCAGGGGTGGGATTGGACTATTGATCAACCCAGCAAAAGTCCTTGAAACGTTTACACCTGGTGAAAGCAAGTGAACAGCCTACTTTCCGAGCGTAAGTTTTAAAATATATCCATATTAAGTTTAAGTACAAATTGTTACAAAAAAAAACCTTGTCGATTAAAGCAAGTTTATTTCAAACCATATTACATTAAAACATTGCGTTAAAAAAATCCCCAAGATATATTTTTTTCTAAAAGATTGAATTAACTTTAATTTCAATGAATTTTAAATATGTGAGGTGTTTTTTATTTACAATGTGTTTATCTATTTCAGGTTTTATGCTCATTGATAATAATGGAAATTGGGAGAAACGGACTTCCCAGCACTATCATTGAGAATACAGAATACAGGCCCATGTGACTCCAGCTTTTTTGTGCGCGTGAGGAAGTCCCCTTCCCGTAGTAGTATTCAATCTATGCCTCCAACCGGAATTGAAGGCGCCTCTGAGATCACTAGGTACATTCGTAGAAACATTTCGGTTCTGAGGCATTCGTCCGAAGGAAGCTTCCGACTGGACTTTAGGCCCATAAAGATAGCAAAATGTAAAGCTTTTGTCCTAATGTCGAAATGTAAAAATTAGTTGTTCAGGGCCAGAACCGTTGTTTCGCAGTCGACACGATATTAATACATCAGATACACATATTCATACAAGTCTTCATATGTATCGGGGTGTTGAACAGTGATATTACAGTGGAGCGTTTTAGTTTGCATCCGGTTCACTGATTTCACTGATTTCCGGCTATAATGATTTCCAGAGCGCAGCCAATGTCGAAGAAGCGAAAGGTTGTCCACAATAAATTCAATTCCGTATTTAGATGCTCATGTGCTGCATCCTGCGGTTGCTGTAGTTTCAAAGGTGCAATAACGGCAAATGTTATTAGTTAGCCAATGATTACTCTCCACAAATTCTGACCCATAAGAATTAAATGGCTATGAAACATAAAAACATAGAAAATAGGTGCAGGAGCATGCCATTCGGATGATCGAGCCTGCATCACCATTCAATATGATCATGGTTGATCATGCAACTGCAGTAACCCATTCCTGCATTATCTCCATCCCCCATTTAGCTGTAAGGGCGACATCTAACTCCCTTTTGAATATATCTAACGAATTAGTCTCAACAACTTTCTGGGATAGAGTATTCCACAGGTTCAAAATTCGCTTCTCCTCATCTTGGTCCTAAATGGCTTGCCCCTTCTCCTTCGACTGTGATCCCTGGGTCTCAACTTCCCCAACATCGAGAACATTCTTCGTGCATCTAACCTGTCTAATTCCGTCAGAATTGTATATGTTTCTTTGTGGTCCCCTCTCATTCTTCTAAATTCCAGTGAATATAAGTCTAGTCGATCCATGCTATCTTCATATGTCAGTCCTCCCAACCGGGCATCAGTCTGATGAACCTTCGCTGCACTCGCTCAACAGCAAGAATAACATTCCTCCGATTAGGAGAACAAAACTGAACACAATACTCAAGGTGAGGTCTCACCAAGAA
Source organism: Pristiophorus japonicus (assembly GCF_044704955.1). NCBI lineage: Eukaryota > Metazoa > Chordata > Chondrichthyes > Pristiophoridae > Pristiophorus > Pristiophorus japonicus. Next base: position 65,221,025 of record NC_091999.1, read on the forward strand.
CATAAGAACATAAGAATTAGGAACAGGAGTAGGACATCTTGCCCCTCGAGCCTGCTCCACCATTCAAAAAGATCATGGCTGATCAAGCCGTGGACTCATCTCCACTTAACCGCCCGCTCCCCATAACCTTTAAGTCGCTTATTGGTTAAAAATGTATCTATTTGTGATTTTAATACATTCAATGGGCTAGCCTCAACTGCTTCCCTTGGCAGAGAATTCCACAGATTCACAACCCTCTGGGAGAAGAAATACCTTCTCAACTCGGTTTCAAATTAGTTCCCCCGGATTTGGAGGCTGTGCCTCATAGTTCTAGTCTCCCCGACTAGTGGAAACAACCTCTCTGCCTCTATCTTATCTATCCCTTTCATTATTTTAAGTGTTTCCATACGATCACCCCTCATCCTTCTGAACTCCAACGAGTAAAGACCCAGTCTACTCAATCTATCATCATAAGGTAACCCCCTCATCTCCGGAATCAGCCTAGTGAATCATCTCTCTACCCCCTCCAAAGCTAGTATATCCTTCCATAAGTAAGGTGAACAAAACTGCACGCAGTACTCCAGGTGCGGCCTCACCAATACCCGACACAGTTGCAGCAGGACCTCCCTGCTTTTGTATTCCATCCCTCTTGCAATGAAGGACAACATTCCATTCGTCTTCCTGATTACCTGCAGTACCTGCAAACTAACTTTTTGGGATTCATGCACAAGGATTCCCAGGTCCCTCTGCACCACAGAATGTTGTAATTTCTCTCCATTCAAATAATATTCCCTTTTACTGTTTTTTTTTCCAAGGTGGATGACCTCACACTTTCCGACATTGTATTCCATCTGCCAAACCTTAGCCCATTCGCTTAACCTATCCAAATCTTTTTGCAGCCTCTCTGTGTCCTCTACACAACCCACTTCCCCACTAATCTTTGTGTCATCTGCCAATTTTGTTACACTACACTCTGTCCCCTCCTCCAGGTCACTATGGATATTGTAAACAGTTATGGTCCCAGCACCGATCCCTGTGGGACACCACTAAACACCGATTTCCAACGTGAAAAGGACACATTTATCCCAACTTTCTGCTTTCTGTTAGCCAGCCAATTCTCTATCCATGCTAATATATTTCCGCTGACTCCACATACATTTATCTTCTGCAGTAACCTTTTGTCTGACACCTTATCGACTGCCTTTTGGAAATCTAAATACACCACATCCATCGGTACACCTCTATCCACCTTGCTCGTTGTATCTTCAAAGAATTCTAGTAAATTAATTAAACATGATTTACCCTTCATGAATCCATGTTGCGACTGCTTTGTTGCACTATCCCTATCTAGATGTCCCGCTATTTCTTCCTGAATGATATCTTCAAGCATTTTCCCCACTTCTGTTCTTAAACTAACCAGACTACAGTTACCTGCATTTTGTCTGCCCCCTTTTTTAAACAGAGGATTTACATTAGCTGCTTTCCAATCCACTGGTACCTCCCCAGAGTCCATAGAATGTTGATAGATTATAACCAATGCATCTGCTATAACTTCTGCCATCTCTTTTAATACCCTGGGATGCATTTCATCAAGACCAGAGGACTTTTCTACCTTGAGTCCCATTAGCCTGTCCAGCACTACCTCCCTAGTGATAGTGATTGTCTCAAGGTCCTCCCTTCCCACATTCCCGTGACCAGAAATTTTTGGCATGGTTTTTGTGTCTTCCACTGTGAAGACCGAAGCAAAATAATTGTTTCCGGTCTCAGCCAAGGCCCTGTACAACTGCAGTAAGACCTCACTGCTCCTATAATCAAATTCCCTCTCTACGAAGGCCATCTTGCAATTTGATTTCTTTACTGCCTGCTGTACCTGCATGCCTAAATGTAATGGCTGATATACCATGACATCCAGGTCTCTTTGCATCTCCCCTTTTACCATTCTGTCACAATTCAGATAATAAGCTGCCTTCTTGTTTTGCCACCAAAGTGGATAAAGTCACACTTATCCACAGTATACTGCATCTGCCATGCATTTGCGCACTAACCTAACCTGTCCAAGTCACGCTGCAGTCTCTTAGCGTCCTCCTCACAGCTCAAACCGCCACCAGTTTAGTGTCATCTGCAAACTTGGAGATATTACCCAAAATTCCTCCATCTAAATCATTGATGTATATTGTAAAGAGCTGGGGTCCCAGCACTGAGCCCTGCGGCACCCCACTTGTCATTGCCTGCCATTCTGAAAAGGACCTGTTTATTCCCACGTTTTGCTTCCTGTCTGCCAACCAGTACTCTATCCATGTCAATACATTCCCCCCTATATCATGTGCCTTAATGTTGCACGTTAACCTCTTCTGTGGGTCCTTGTCAAAAGCCTTTGAAAGTCCACATACACCACATTCACTGGTTCTCCCTTATCCACTCTACATGTTACATCCTCAAAAATCTCTGGAAGGCTTGTCAAGCAAGATTGCCCTTTCATAAATCCATGCTGACCTGGACCGATCCTGTCACTGCTTTCCAAATGCGCTGTTATTACATCTTTAATAATTGATTCCAGCATTTTACCCACCACCGATGTCAGGATAACCGGCCTATAATTACCTGTTCTTTCTCTCCCTCCTTTTTAAAAAATGGTTGGCTTACATTAGCTGCCCTACAATCCACAGGAACTGAACCAGAATACATGGAATGTTGGAAAATGACCACCAATGCATCTACTGTTTCTAGGGTCACCTCCGTAAATACTATGGGATGCAGACTATCAGGCCCTGGGGATTTATCGGCCTTCTGTCCCTTCAATTTCCCGAACACCATTTCCTGACTAATAAGGATTTCCCTCGGTTCACCCTTCTCGCTAGCCCATTGGTCTCCTAGTATTTTCGGGAGGTTATTCACGTCTTCCTTAATGAAAACAGAGCCAAAGTATTTGTTCAATTAGTCTGCCATTTTCTTGTTCCCCATTATGAATTCATCTAATTCTGACTGCAAGTCTTCACTAATCTGTTTCTCTTCACATATATAGAAATATTAATGTGCACATTTGTAAAGCTTGTTTATGATATTTTACATTTTATCTTAATCGTGAGTGCACTTTTCAATCCTTATTTCACTCTCTGTAGAATTTATGAAAAGGTCAATTATAATCTATGCAGTTTACTTCTTGGTTTTCCGTCTGTGAGAATAAGATTCTAAATGTGGCAGAGGAGCAAAAAATCCGGGGGTACAGATACACAGATTATTAAAAGTAGACGCATTGTTTAATATTAACATGAAAATGCACTGGGGTTCATTTCTGGAGAGATATATTGAAAAGCAGATAATTTTTTTAAACCTGTATCAAACCTTGTTTAGACGACACTTGGAGCACTGTGCACAATTATGATCGACATATTATAAATGGTTATTCAGGCACAGACGAAACTGCAAATAAGATTCATCAGATGAGAAGGAAGCTGGGAGGATCTATTCATAAGGAAAGTCTGAACAGATTCTCGCTTATTTCTACAATAAAACGAAGTCTGAGAGACGACCTGGTAGAGGTCATTAAGATTATGAAAGCTTTGATAAGATAGATGTAGGGAGGTTGTTTCCACTTGTGGGGAAGGATCAGAACTCGGGACCAAAATATAATATATTCAATTATGAATCCAATAGAGAATTAAGGAAAAATGTATTTACCCAGAGACTGGCGAGTGTGTGGAACTCTCTACACAGGGAGTGGTTGAGATGAATAGCATAGATGAATTTAAGGCGGTCTAGATAAGAACCTAGAAAGGAATATAATCATGTGCCAATAGGATCAGATGAAGAGGGGTCGGAGGAAGCAAGTTTGGAGCAGGACTCCTGCATAGACAAGTTGTGCCGAACTGCACAGAAGACATGTTTCCTTCTGTGCTGTAGACCCTGTGTACCTCTATGAATTATGTACGAGGAGTTCATGGCTTCGTTCCACCATGGGAACTGCGTGACATTTTCTGATACATGTCTGCATTATACTTGAAAACATGTCCTATTTCAGGAAACATCAACATGAAAGTGAATTGTTTGTTCAGATGACTGTAACTAATATCCAAGGTGAAACAATCTAATTGTTTCTCTGGGGTGTAATGCCAATCATAAATAAAGGTCCATTATTTTCACCCAGCACACGTTGGAGACATGTCGAGCAGATCGGCTCTGACAGAAAATGCATTCACCACCAAGTGGTCAGTTATTTGCCATTTACTATCCTGTCCTTGCAGCTATCGGGGTTCCAGGTGAGATATGAAGTTACTTCTACAGCTCGTCATTTAACTGTCTGGACTGGGGGTTTCTGGCTGTGTTCTCAGTGTTGTCCTGTAACCCAATATTCTATTATTTTTAGGATGCGGAGCTATTGAAATTATTCAATGATCCGCATCTGCGAGTAACTTTCAACCTTAACCCACACCAGCACCACCTGGAGGTTATACGTTTATGTTCACATAGTGAGGTAGCATTTTAAAAATTGGAGTGGTGTGAACACCCACACAGAGTGAAACAGAGCTAATAATCAGACTGTAACGATTGCAGAATACTGACACACAGTGAGACAACCTGAACACAGAGATGACAATCAGACTGTAACCGTGTCTGAATACTGACACACATTGACAGACCTACCCGAACACCGAGCTGACAATCAGACTCTAACTATATCTGAATGCTGACACACAATGAAACAACCCAGTTATGGCACCCACCTGCCAATAATATTGGGACCGTGTTGGCGTTGACTCTAATTGCTCTCTGTCTCGTGCAGAACGGGCCAAGTTCTCCCATATCTTTCTTCACTGGAAGAGCTTCAATAGATTACAGGAGGTCCACAATAAAATGATTCTGTGTTTTGCAACTGTATTTAAATTCATCTATTTATATCCATTGCTTTGAATTCAGCGTCAGTTCATTGCACTTCTGTCATTGCTCTTTTTATATTCTTCACAATCGGGCTGACTTTCATCAAATACTGCTGATGTCTCGGTGTATTCGGTTCAAACTGGTTGTAAATCGAAACTCTTTTATTGCATTTTGAGTGTAAATGTTGCATTATTATAAATTCGCAATGTTGCTGGGCCTGATTTCCAGTTATCTAATTTGGTACAGAACGAGTCATGCTGGCTTTAGTTTCTGACGTGCGAGTCGTCGGATTACGTGTCCATCCCTTATGTTGAAGCTCATTTATTTCAATTACTGAGGCAACTCGAAAGATGTTTATCTGTGTACTGGCTTGATCTTTGCTCGGTACAAAAGACTCACACATTTCGTGGGCAGTAACTATTGAATATTAGTGATTTTACCACAAACATGACCTGAAAAGTAAATGTATTTCTAAATGTGACTGTGCTCGTTAAATTAAGTTCCCATTAGAGCTTTTATTGCATACTTGCAAAAGTTTAATAATTAAGAAGCTACTCGCTAAATTTAATAAATACTTCAAGGAATTACTCACAAGATTAGTTAATTGGTAAATTCATGTTGACAACTCTCTACAGCAAACTATCACTTACTGATTGGTTTGATAATGAAAGTATCAGTGACTGAGTGAAACCTGCGCATTTACTGATAGTGCGTTCGGCCAACGTTGTTGACAACCGTTAACAAAGAATGAAAAAATCGCAGTTTCTATTAATTACGCTGTACAACCATCAGAAGGTTGTGGGATGATGTCCCACTTCAGAGAGTTCACCACAAAATCAGGGCTGACACTCCAGTTCAGTGCTGAGGGAGCGCAGCAATGCCAGAGGTACCGTCTGTCGGATGAGTCATAAAACGGAGCCACAATCTGCTCTCTCAGGTCGATGTTAAAGGTTGCATGGCAGAGGAGAAGAGCTATCGCCGGCTTCCTGGCTAATATCGAACCATCAATCACCATATCTAAGACACATGATCTGGTCATCATCACATTGCTGTTTGTGTGAGCTGGTAGCATGAAAATTGGCTTCCGCGTTTCCGACATCACAAAAGCTCTGATTGGAAATGGAGATTTTTTTATAGCATTTTGAGTGTAAATGTTGCATTATTTTAAATTAGCAATCGTGCTGGGCCTTATTTCCAGTTTTCTAATTTGTTACAGAATGAGTCATGCTGACTTTAATTTCTGAGGTGCGAGTTCGCGGATAACTTGGCCATCCTCTATGTTAAAACTGATTTAGTTCAATTCCTGAGGCAACTCGAAAGATGCATTCAGCTATGTGCATCTGTGTACTGGCCTGATGCTTGCTTGGTACAAAAGATTCGCACATTTCGTGGACAGTAACTATTGAGTGTTAGTGATTTTATTGCACAACATGACGTGAAAAAGTCGATTTATCTCTAGGTGTACCAATTTCTTGATTTACCAATTAACCAATTTTGTGAGCAATTCCTTTAAGTATTTATTAAATTTAGCGAGTAGCTTCTTAATTATTAAACTTTTGCAAGTATGCACTAAAAGCTCTAAAAGTACTTAAGTGGTTGCAAATCCTTTGAGACATCTTGAGGTCGTGAAAGGTGAAATATAATTGCAAGTCATTGTTTCTTTCTTCTTGTCGCCATCTTTCAGTGAAATCTTTTCCTGCTCTTGGAATGAGCTACTCTGGGATACTCTTTTTTAAATGCTATTCAACTCCGTTTGTTTCTTCTATTATTTTCTAATGTTCTAGATCTTTGCCCTCTCCAGTCAACCCTCCTCCTATCCATGGCACCGTTCCAAAGACTTTCAGATTACTTTCAGCGACGGAGAAACTCGTCTTGTGACCTTTGGAGCAGAGAAGGTTAAGGGAAGATTTAATAGCTGTGTTCAAAACCATGCAGGGCTTTGACAATGTAAATTATGAGAAATTGTTTACAGTGTCAGAAGGGTCGGTAACCAGAGGCTACCGATTTTAGGTGATTGGCAAAAAAACCAGAGGTGAGATGAGGAATCGTTTTGTTAAGCAGCGTGTTGCTGCGATCTGGAATGCAGTGCCTGAAAGCATGGTGGAGGCAGATTCAACACTAAATTTCCAAAGGGAATTGGATAAGTACTCGAAGGAGGAAATAGCATGGTCCCGGGAGAAGAGCCAGTGAGTGGAACATTGGATAGCTCTGTCAAAGAGCCTGCACAGACACGATCGGCTGAATGCTCTACTTCCGTACGTTATCATTCGCTGCTTGGCCCTCGGCCTCCTACTTCAGATTGGAGCAACCCCTTGGTCAGTTTACTGCAGCCGGTCAACCAGTAGCTCATTTGCTCCTCCGTGATCTTTCCGTGTAACTCCTAACCCCATCTTCAAATCGGGAGCCGAAATCTAATTTACCCCGACCGTTCACCATCCCTGGTGGCACGGTCCATATTCACCACCTCTGAAATGATTCACAACATTTATCGTGTCTTTTACAATCTGCTTCTTGTTGCATGTCCGATTCTGAATGAGTGCCTCCCATTAAACACTCGCTCAGCACCTCTCCCACAGGTTATAAGCTCACCCCCGGCTCCCACTGAGTGGCTCTCATTAAAGGCTCCCTCAACATGTATCACGCAGGTTATTGACTGACCCCGGCTCTCACTGAGTGGCTCGCAATAAATGCTCCCTCACCAACTATCCCGCAGGATATAAGTTCATCCACGGCTGTCATTGAGTGGCTCCCATTAAACGCGCCTTCACCACCTAGCCAATTGGTTATAGACCCACCCCAAGCTCTCAGTGAGTGGCTTACACTAAAATGCTCCCTCAACACCTATCCCGCAGTTTATCGACTCACCCCCGGCAGTCTTTGAGTGACTCCCATTACACGCTCCCTCACAACTATCCCGCAGTTTATAGACTCACCCAGGCTCTCACGGAGTGGCTCACACTATACGCTCCCTCACCACCTATCCCACAGTTTATAGGTTCTCCCCCGGTTCTCAGTGAGTAGTTCCCAGTAAACGTTCCTTCATCACCTGTCTCACAAGTTACGGACTAACACCCGGCTCTCACTGAGTGGCTCCCATTAAACACTCTCTCATCGCTTATCCTGCAGTTTATAGACTCACCCCCGGCTCTCATAAGTGGCTCACACTATACGCTTACTCACCTTCTGTCCAATAGGTTATAGACTCACTCCCAGCTCTCATTGAATGGCTCCCATTAAACGGTCCCTCACCAACTATCCCGCAGTGTATACACTCATCCCCGACTCTCACTGAGTTGCTCCCATTAAACGGTCCCTCACAACCTATGCTACAAGTTATAGACTCCTCCCCGGCTCTCATTGAGTGACTCGCATTAAACGCTCCCTCACCACCTATCCCGCAGTTTATAGACTCAACCCCGGCTCTCACTGAGTGGCTCCCACTAAACGTTCTCTCAGCACGTATCCCCCCGTTTATAGACTCACCCACGGCTCTCATGAGTGGCTCCCATTAAACGCTCCCTCACCAACTATACCACAGGTTATAGACTCAACCCCGGCTCTCACTGAGTGGCTCCCAATAAACGCTTCCTTATCATTTATCCGTCAGTTTATAGGTTCACCCCGGCTGTCACTGAGAGAGTCTCTGCAGTGCCGCAATTACAGTGATACTGGATACTGTGACCCCGTGTAATGATCAAGTAACTACTGGACCGAGTGCTGGGAGTTGTGCCCTCGCCAACATTTGTCCCTCAACCAGTACCACAAAGATACAGTTTACTGGTCAATGATCTCATTGCCTTTTTTCACCGCCCATCAACAGAACGGCTACTCTGTTAACTGAGATAGCAACAGTCATAATTTGGAGTCATTTCATGTGGTAATTTTTAAGATTCACCTGAGGTGTAAATGGCAGTCAATCGCACTCTTTCTACCATCGATTTTAAAGGTGACATTATGTTTAGCTTATCCTATTTAATGTTGGGATAAATTATTCATTAACCATTAGTTTATATTTGTTCTTTACTATGCTCAGTTTCACTCTCCTTTTCTTTTTGTGCCGAGTTCAGGCGATTATAGCTTCAGGTCCAGCGAGCAAAACGCTTTTCCTGAAACTACATATTGTTTCATATTTAGTAAAGCTCTGCTGATCAGGCAAATTGATTCATTTCCATCAACTGATCAGGTAATGAACTCGTAAACCATGTCCGGTCAAACTAAGATTTTGGAAGGCTATGGCGGCTGGGTCAATGAAGATATTTAAGATGGAGATCAACAGATTTTTGAGCGATAAGTGAAAGAAGGGTTCGGGGATGCGGGCAGGGAAGTAGAGTTGATCCATGATTAGATCAGCCATGATCTAAATAAATGGCGGAGCAGGCTCGGGGAGGGGGGCCAAATGACCTCCTACTGCTCCTATTTCTTATGTGCTCATGTTCTTATGATGGCAATCTGATGTGTAATTTCCATTTTGCTCCTTTTTGCAGCGAACATCGCGGTGATTGTGATCCTGTCCCGAGGAAGGTGCGGTCTCTCCAGGTGTATCACTCGGTACCTGGTGTTCATGGCGGTGACCGATCTCCTGGTCATTATCACCGCTGTGATATTGAATAGAATTTTTGGTATCTATTTCTCGAATAGCATTCTGTCCATCACACCAACGTGCAGCATCAGCACTGTGCTCATTTATTCAGCAAGAGACAGTTCTGTCTGGTTAACAGTCGCGTTCACCTTTGATCGATTTGTGGCCATTTGTTGCCAGAAGCTGAAAACAAAATACTGCACCGAGACAACGGCAGCTGTGGTGATAGGAGCGGTCTGTGCATTGAGTTGTTTAAAAAACATCCCTTTCTACTTCACGTATGAGCCATTATTTACTATTAATAATGTGGCCTGGTACTGCAACATAAAACTTGCTTTTTATGTTTCACCCATTTGGATAGCGTTTGACTTGCTGGACCGTATTCTAACCCCGTGTGCACCGTTCCTCCTGATGTTACTGTTCAATGCTGTGACCGTCAGACACATTCTACGGGCCAGTAGGGCCCGCAGGAGACTCCGGGCCCAAAACAATGAAGACAGTCAGAGTGACCCAGAGATGGAGAGCCGGAGAAAGTCCATCATTTTACTCTTTACCATCTCAGGAAGTTTCATCCTGTTGTGGTTGACGTATGTTATCAATTTTCTCTTTGTCCGAATTGAAAATAATAATTATTTCACAGGTTTTAATTTCAATGATCCCAAATTTATGCTGCAGGAAAGTGCAAACATGCTTCAGCTCCTAAGTTGCTGCACTAACACGTTTATTTATACAGTGACTCAAAGTAACTTCAGACAGCAGTTAAAGAACGCGCTGAAATATCCGTTGAATCTGGTTGTTAAACGAATTCAATAATGAAACAAGCAATTCTAGTTCTCAACCTCCATTAAGCTCTGCACTGTAGTCTTTCCTTCAAATTCTCCAAAGCCGCTGCTCATTCCTATTCTCCAGAATGAAAACATACACTTTATCACCCAATTTAATGTATAAACTGATTTATTTTATTTCCAAGTGCCCCGTCATGTCCTATCGGTACTGACACATCCCTTAGTGCAGTAATCAGTTGTATCTTTAGAAATTGCTTGGTTCTTGAGGTGCATACTCTCAGCCGTGGTAGCACTCTCGCCCCTCAGTTAGAAGATTGTGGGTTCAAGTCCCATTCCAGGCTGACCCACCAGTGCAGAACTGATGGAATGCTTCTTTGTCAGATGCAGCTGTCTTTCAAGTGAGAGTTTAAACCGAGCTTCCGTCTTCCCCCTCAGGTGGATGCTAAGGATCTGAGTGTATTATTTTCAAGAAGTGAGTAGGTGTTCTGCCGGTGCCTTGGCCAATGCTTATCGCTTAACCAATATCACAAAAAACGATTTTCTGCACATGTATTTATTTTTTGGTACGTGGAAGTTTGCTGAGTGCAAATCTGCTGCTCGTTTCCCTACATTACAACAGTGACTACACTTCAAAATAAAGCAATTTGGAACCTCACTGGGTGTACAGCTCCATGGAACCTCAATGGGTGTAAATCGCCTTGGAATCTCCCTGGGAGTAAAACACTTCGGAACATCCCTGCGTGTAAAACACATTGGAACATCTCTGGGTGGAAATACCTTTGGAACATCCCTGGGTCTGAAACACTTTGGAACCTCCCTGGGAGAAAAACAATTTGGAACGTCCCTGGGTGCAAAACACTTTTGAACCTCCCTCGGGGGTGTAAATATCTTTGCAACATTCCTGGGTGTAAAACACTTTGGAACTCCCTGGGAGCAAAACACTTTGGAACCTCCCTAGTTGTAAAAGACTTTGGAACCTCCCTGGGTGTAAAACACTTTGGAACCTCCCTGGGTCTGAAACACTGTGACACCTCCCTGGCTGTAAAGCTCCATGGAACCTCCCTGGGTGTAAAGCCCTTTGGAACCTCCCTCGATGTGAATCTCCAAGGAACTCCCTGGGTGTAAAGCTCCAATGAACCTCCCTGGGTGTAAAGCCCTTTGGAACCTCCCTCGATGTGAATCTCCAAGGAACTCCCTGGGTGTAAAGCTGCAATGAACCTCCTTGCGTGTAAAGCCCTTTGTAACCTCCCTGGATGTAAACCTCTTTGGAACATCCCCGGGTGTAAAGCCCTTTGGAACCTCCGTGGGTGTAAAGCTCCGAGGAAACTCCCTGGGTGTACAGCTCCAAAGAACCTCCCTGAGTGCAAAACACATTGTAACCTCACTGGGTGTAAAACACGTTGGAACCTACCCGGGTGTAATGTTCGTTGGTACCTCCCTGCGTGTCACACTCTTTTGGTCAATACTAGAGGCAACGCTCTTGGAGGCCTCCCAAAAGGTGGGACAGAGAAGGTCATTACTGCTGGCAGATGAAAACAGCATCCTAGTTCTGTCCTCCTCGTCTGCACCGCTCCTCCACAGTCCTTTTTCCGTACAGCTGAGATTGGACATTGCATCAGGAAAGGATTGAAACTGTAGCGAATGAGTTTTTATCCCGAAAATGGAATACTGTTACTTCTCCTGTAGTAGCGATAAGTTATAACATTATTCTTTCTCTTTCGTTCTCCTTATTACCGGACGTTCTCTGCAGCTTAAACACAAGTAGCGGTATCCATTAATGAGAGAGCTACAGGCCCGATCTTTAACATAACACTGCCGGCTCACTTGGATGTGCAAAACGTCCCTCGTTGTTTTCAACTGGAATAGACAAAACGGTTAAGGAATAATTGCTCCATTAACGACACGTTAAATATAAGAAAATATCTTCCCCATCGTTAGTGCTACCGAAATTGAAAGCATGTTTATACATTAATTCGCTAGAAATTTCCGAAAATAAAGCTGCCTACACGCAACAACGGGACTACATCTTGGTTGAAGCTTTTTCCGTAATGATGTTCTGTTGCATTAATCCTGGTTAATGTAAACAACACGCACTTTTACGTCGCTATCTCTGCCTGTTGTAATGTGAAGAACAACTCTTCCGTCTTACAGGTGATGAACCTCCCCTATCCATTCCAGCTGCCTCTGTTCCAATGAATTGATAAGAATATATATACTGAGACTGTGAAATAGGAACGTGAAGAGTAAGTGTTAGAGAAAACATGGTGATGTACTGGGCCAACTGATTATCAGGCACTGACTGGCACTTGTTCAATGTATAAATATACACTGTAACCTATATGGCCTTAAGAAATGTTGGCAATTCACCAAATCAACACGTTCCTCTTCCGTGTGCTATTCACTGATACCAAAAAATAACTGCTTCATTTCATTCTGGTTAATATATCGTTCCTCTGGTGCGGTGCACAACAACAATAAATTGCATTTATTCAGCGCCTTTAATATAGTAAAGCATCCCAAGGCACTTCACAGAATCTTTATCGAACAAAATGTGACAACAAGTCACATAAGGAGGTAGTAGCGCAGGTGATCAAAAGTTTGGACAAAGAAGTAAGGTTTAAAGAGCGTGATAAAGAAGGAGAAGGCGTCAGAGAGGCGTAGATGTTCAGGGACGGAATTAGAAAGCTTATGCCTTTTCAGCTGAAGGGACAGCTGTCAAAGGTTGAGCGCTTAACAACACAAGAAATAGGAGCAAACGTAGGCCATTTCGCCCATCGAGCCTGCTCCGCCATTTATTAAGATCATGGCTTATCTGATCACGGAATCAATTCCACTTCCATGAACGCTCCCCATAATCCTTTAATCCCTAATCGCTCAAAAATCTTCCTATCCCCGCCTTAAAAATAGTCAGTGACCCAGCCTCCACAGCTCGCTGCGGCAGAGAAATCCACAGATTTACGACGCACTGTGAGAACAATTCCTCCTCATTTCCTCTCTGAATGGGCGACTACTTACTTTGAAGCTATGCCGCCTAGCTCTAGAATAACTCACGAGGGGAAACATCCTCTCTGCATCTACCGTGATGAGCCCTGTCAGTATCTTCTATGATACAATATGATCATCTCTCATTCTTCTAAACGCCAAGGAGTATAGGCCCAACTTGCTCAAACTTTCTTCATAAATCAACCTGTTCATCTCAGGAAGCAACCGAGTGAACCGTCTCTGAATAGCATCCAATGCCAGTATATCGCTGCTTGAATAATGAGACCAAAATCGTACACAGTACTCTAGGAGTGTTCTCACCAATATTTTATATAGTTTTTGCAGGACTTCTCAGCCTTTATACTCTTTACACCTTGCAATAAAGGTTAACAATCCATTTTCCTATCTAATTATTTGCTATATCTGCATACCAAAGTTTTGTGTTTCATGTACAACGATCCCGGTTCCCTCTGTACTGCAGCATTTCGCAATTCCTCTCCATTTAAATAATAATTTGCTTGTTTATGTTTCCTGACAGATTTTATGTGTCCTCCTCACAATTTGTTTTCCTACCCATCATTGTATCAACAGCAAACTTAACTACATTACACAGACTCTTCATCCAAATAATTATTATAGATTGTTAGTAGTTGAGACCGTTGCACCGCACTCTTTATCATTTGCCAAGCGGAAAATGTTGCATTATTCCCGACTCTCCGTTTTCTGTTAGTTAGCCAGTCCGCTACCCATGGTAATATATTCCCAGAATCCCGTTGCTCTCTTATCTTGTGCAGTAACCTTTTATTTGGTACCTTATCGAATGCCTTCTGGAAATCCAAATGCAACACATCCACTGGTTCCCCTTTTCTACACTGCTCGATATATCCTCAAAGATCTCCAGCAAATTTGTCGAACATGATTTCCCTTTCATAAAACAAGCTGAATCTGCTTGACTGTGTTATTCGTTTCGAAATGTCCTGCTATTGCTTGTTTAATAATGAACTCCAGCAATTATCCAACGACAGATATTAAGCTATAGTTTCCAACTTTGTATCTGCCTCCTTTTCAAATAGGGGTGTTGAATTTGCGGCTTTGCAATCCACCGAGCCCTCTGCAGACTTCAGTGTATTACAGTAGATTACAACCAATGCATCCAGTATCTCCGCAGCAACTTCTTGTAAGACCCTAGGATGTAGGCCACTAGGTCCAGATGACTTGTCCACCTTTAATCGCCATATTTTACCGAGTATTTTTACTTTAGTGATAATGATAGTTTAAAATTCCTCCCTCCATATACTCCTTGATTATTTTTATTCCGATGTTTTTAGTGTCTTCTCCCATAAAGATCGATACAAAATATTTGTTCAAAGTTTTAGCCATTTCCCTGTTCCCCATTATTATTTCACCACTCACATCATGTAAGGGAACAATTTTAACTTTTGCTGTTCTATTCCTTTGTTTCTACCTGATGAAGCTCTTACTGTCTGCTTGTTTATATTTCTTGATAATTTACTCTCATAATCTACCTTTCCTCGCTCTATTTTTTTTGCTGTTGAAAGAAAATTCCCAATCCTCGGGCCTCCCAATTACCAGAGATATTCAAGAGACCAGAATTGGAGGAGCGCAGAGATCTCGTAGGATATCAGGGTTGGAGGCGATTACAGAGGCAGGGAGAGGTGAAACCATGGAGGGATTTGAAAACAAGAATTAAAGTTATAACATCGAGCAGTTAGTCGATGAAGAACCAATGTAGGTTAGCGAGCACAGAGCTGGTTGGTAAGCAGGTTTATTGCGAATTAAGCCATGGGCAGCATAGTTTTGGATGATCTAAAATTTACGGTAGGGCAAGCAAGCAAGCAATAGCAGGACATTAGAAATAAAAAAGGGAAGGTGGCTCAACCGTGGCTATCAAGGGAAATCAGGGATAGTATTAAAGCTAAGGAAGTGGCATACAAATTGGCCAGAAATAGCAGCGAACCTGGGGACTGGGAGAAATTTAGAACTCAGCAGAGGAGGACAAAGGGTTTGATTAGGGCAGGGAAAATGGAGTATGAGAAGAAGCTTGCAGGGAACATTAAGACGGATTGCAAAAGTTTCTATAGATATGTAAAGAGAAAAAGGTTAGTAAAGACAAATTTTGGTCCCCTGCAGTCAGAATCAGGGGAAGTCATAACGGGGAACAAAGAAATGGCGGACCAATTGAACAAGTACTTTGGATCGGTATTCACGAAGGAGGACACGAACAACCTTCCGGTTATAAAAGGGGTCGGGGGGTCTAGTAAGGAGGAGGAACTGAGGGAAATCCTTATTAGCCGGGAAATTGTGTTGGGGAAATTGATGGGATTGAAGGCCAATAAATTCCCAGGGCCTGATGGACTGCATCCCAGAGTACTTAAGGAGGTGGCCTTGGAAAAAGTGGATGCGTTGACAGTCATTTTCCAACATTGCATTGACTCTGGATCAGTTCCTAAGGAGTGGAGGGTAGCCAATGTAACCCCACTTTTTAAAAAAGGAGGGAGAGAGAAAACAGGGAATTATAGACCGGTCAGCCTGACATCGGTAGTGGGTAAAATGATGGAATCAATTATTAAGGATGTCATAGCAGTGCATTTGGAAAGAGGTGACATGATAGGTCCAAGTCAGCATGGATTTGTGAAAGGGAAATCATGCTTGACAAATCTTCTGGAATTTTTTGAGGATGTTTCCAGTAGAGTGGATAAGGGAGAACCAGTTGATGTGGTATATTTGGACTTTCAGAAGGCGTTCGACAAGGTCCCACACAAGAGATTGATGTGCAAAGTTAGAGCACATGGGATTGGGGGTAGTGTACTGACATGGATTGAGAACTGGTTGTCAGACAGGAAGCCAAGAGTAGGAGTAAATGGGTACTTTTCAGAATGGCAGGCAGTGACTAGTGGGGTACCGCAAGGTTCTGTGCTGGGGCCCCAGCTGTTTACACTGTACATTAATGATTTAGATGAGGGGATTAAATGTAGTATCTCCAAATTTGCGGATGACACTAAGTTGGGTGGCAGTGTGAGCTGCGAGGAGGATGCTGTGAGGCTGCAGAGCGACTTGGATAGGTTAGGTGAGTGGGCAAATGCATGGCAGATGAAGTATAATGTGGATAAATGTGAGGTTATCCACTTTGGTGGTAAAAACAGAGAGACAGACTATTATCTGAATAGTGACAGATTAGGAAAAGGGGAGGTGCAAAGAGACCTGGGTGTCATGGTCCATCAGTCATTGAAGGTTGGCATGCAGGTGCAGCAGGCGGTTAAGAAAGCAAATGGCATGTTGGCCTTCATAGCAAGGGGATTTGAGTACAGGGGCAGGGAGGTGTTGCTACAGTTGTACAGGGCATTGGTGAGGCCACACCTGGAGTATTGTGTACAGTTTTGGTCTCCTAACCTGAGGAAGGACATTCTTGCTATTGAGGGAGTGCAGCGAAGGTTCACCAGACTGATTCCCGGGATGGCGGGACTGACCTATCAAGAAAGACTGGATCAACTGGGCTTGTATTCACTGGAGTTCAGAAGAATGAGAGGGGACCTCATAGAAACATATAAAATTCTGACGGGGTTAGACAGGTTAGATGCAGGAAGAATGTTCCCAATGTTGGGGAAGTCCAGAACCAGGGGTCACAGTCTAAGGATAAGGGGTAAGCCATTTAGGACCGAGATGCGGAGGAACTTCTTCACCCAGAGAGTGGTGAACCTGTGGAATTCTCTACCACAGAAAGTTGTTGAGGCCAATTCACTAAATATATTCAAAAAGGAGTTAGATGAGGTCCTTACTGCTAGGGGGATCAAGGGGTATGGCGAGAAAGCAGGAATGGGGTACTGAAGTTGAATGTTCAGCCATGAACTCATTGAATGGCGGTGCAGGCTAGAAGGGCCGAATGGCCTACTCCTGCACCTATTTTCTATGTTTCTATGTTTCTATAACGGAGGTAACTTGCAAGGAGTGCATTGGAAAGTCAAATCTCGAGGTCACAAATCAATGGCTCATGTTTTCAGCAACAGCTGAGCTGAGGGAGCGGTAGATTTTGCGAAGTTATGGAGTTCGGAGTCGGCGGTCTTGGTGATGGATCAGTAATGTGGTAGGGTGCACATCTAAAGTTCAATTATGGCACCAAGATTACGATCAGTCTCGTTCAGCCTCAGAAAGTTACAGGTAGAGTCAGTAATTAGGGAACGGATTTTGTGCCGGAGACCAAAGACAATGGTCTTGCTCTTCCCAATATGAGTAAAGTTCGACTTACTTAGTACTGGATGTAGCACAGGCAGTTTGACAAATCTGAGAGAGTTTAGGGGTCTAGAGAGGAGATGATGAGGTAAAGCGTGGTGTCCTCAGCGTACATATGCAATCTATAGTAGTGTGTTCGGATGATATCGCTGAGGGGCAGCATGAAGATTGGAAGTATGAGTTGCCGAGGATAGATCCTTCGGGGACTCCAGAGGTAACAGTGCTGGAGTGGGAAGAGAAAGAGGTCCAGAACTGAACACAATATACAAAATGTGTTTTTTCTACAGTCTTATATATATACTTGTACTTCCACCTTTTTGTATTCCATTTCGCTTGTAATAACTTGAGATAACGTCCAATATTCCAATAGACTTCCTGAATATATTTTGTGCCTGTTCACTAAATTGTAGTGCTTCCTGTACGTGGGAATCTCTCTGTACCTCTCAGGTTCAGAGCTTCTCACAATTTAGTAAATACTCTGAACTATCTCTCTTCGCTCCAATTGGATGACGTCAAAAATACTCACCTTAAACTCCAGCTGCCACAGTCTTGCCCGGTTTTCGATTATATGTCAATGTATTGGCACTATTATAATCTCATTGAAAGACGTATGATTCTCAGAGGGTTTATTAGCATAGATGCGTAGTGTTTCCCTTGCCTGGATGGTCTAGAAATGGGAGGTTTCACCTCAGGAACAAGGGTCGACCATTTAGGAATGAGATGAGGAGATTTTGTTGCGTTCAGGGGGTTATGATTCTTTGGAATGCTGTAACCCAGAGGACTGTGGTTGTTGAGTCGTTGATTATATTCAATGCTGCGAGCGATAGATATTTGCATGCAAAGGTAATCAAGCGAAATGGGGATCGGTGGGTTAATTTAATTTAAGTTTCTAACCCTTGTCTTTCCATTGCTTTTTTATGTTCGTGTGTCAATTACTGTGAAAGCAGAAATAAAATATTTGTTTAAAATCTATGACATTTCATTATTTCACCTGCATTGGAAAAACAAGGGAATATTAAGAGTGATGAACTTAAATTAATTAATATCAGCAGAGAAAAGGTACTTGAGAAAGCAAAAGGACTAAAAGCCTAAAAATCCCCTGGAACCGATTGCCTACATCCTCAGGTTCTCAACGCGGGGATTGCAGAGATAATGGGTGCATTGGTTGTCATCTTCCAATATTTCCTAGATAATAGAATGGCCCTAGTGGATTGGGAGGTAACAAATGTAACGCCACTATTCAAGAAATGGAGCAGAGATAAAAAAGATAACTACAGCCAGCTAACCTGAACTCAGTCGTCGGACAAATGCAGTCGTCGAGCAAACAAAAGAAACGAAATAACGCTTACTTTTGCTGCTTTCTATCTTTTTACATACTTGTAGAAGGTCTTACCATCTGCTTTTTATCTTTCTTGCTACTTACTCAATATTTACCAAAAGATATAATAGAAAAACATCTTTAAACTAGTAACTAAATGTCACAGAGACTAGTCATTGCAGAATCCAAAAGGTCCGATGATGCCTAACCAATCAGCATAATTTATTTGAGGAAATGAAGTAAAGGGTAGATTAGGGCAATGCAGTAGAAGTAATGGCTTGGATTTTGCTGTTGCAATTGCAGCGAAACTGTCAGCGTTCGCCACGTTTACCCTGTAAATCTGGCAGCAACTTCTGTCTGGTTCCTTCTCTTTCTAGACGACTATTTAATCTAATGTGGTTTGTCTCCCAGTTATGTTAGTGTCATGTTTCTCGTATCTGATACGTCACGCTTGTTTCGCTCCCTCTGCAAAATAGATTTGAACAGTAACAGTGTTACTGTAATCTCCTTTCGTCTTTGGGTCTTTGTTTCACCTTAAAGCTTTTCATAGAATCTCTTAAAATCGCTTTCGGCCTGTATAATTTCTATTTGAATGCGGTCTAATGCATCCAACCCATTTGAATAAAAGTGACTCTCATCTGCTTGTTCCATTCACCTAATTCAATATAAATTCCCATGTGTGAAAATGAATTGTTAATTTGTTTGTTTAAATAACGGACAAAAATTAATTTATCATGTGAACTAATCATCTCTCGGACGAGCAATACCAGATATAAACAAAGGAACCTTTGTACGTGTCACAGAGAATGGCTCACAGAAAATGTATGCACCACCAAAGGGCCTGAGTTATATCATTTACTACATCATTCTTGCAGCTCTCGGAGTCCCATGTAAGCTTTTGTATACATTTATTATTGATACAAATCGCTTACTTGCTGGATTTAAGTCATAATTGTCTCGTAGTCTTAACCACCAATTCACCCCTTAAAGTTATATCATTTCAGACAAAAATGCATCCCAGCTTTCTGTTGTTTATTTTTCTGAAACAATTAGTTATCTTCCGAGTCACACTTTTACACACATTCATACACACTCACGCACACAACAAAAACAGAATTATTCTCCTTCACACACGATTTGCAGCCTCATATCTGATCCTGCGCTGGTTCATTTTATGGAACACAGCACTGAATGCCTCGCCGTTGTTTCTACAGGAAAATCCGAGACATTGTGTCTTACTTCTGATCAGTGGCTTGAAATAAGATTTTATATTTTTAGCCTAGACTTTGTTATAACAATTGAAGGCGAGGCTATCAGTGTTTACTCTTATTAAAACGTAAATCGGACTTCAACTTCCGGAATCCACTCATGCTGAATCAAATGGGGAAATCAGAAAGTTGCCATCTGAGTTGCGTGGCTCCTATAGGAGCTTCCTGTATCCTTTAACCAGAACATTGCCGACAGACTCGGCATTCAAATACACGGCGTGAAGTAGTAATAGTTATGTGATAGATACATACTTTACACCCCAGAATCATTTAGCTTTGCCCATTGATATGCAAATTATTATTAACGGCGGGATAACTATTAATGACGACCACGCTATCTTTCTGACACTGTAAAATATAGTTTACCTGGGCAGAATCCTATTCCTTCAGGTTTTAATTATTGTTGTCGATGTTCAATAAGTGTAAAAGATAAATGTTTGTTATTTCTTTCACTTTTATCTCTCTCCTTTTATCCTAGCTTTGGTTCCTTCAAATTATTTCGCTTTACCTGATTGGTTTTGAAGTACCTATTCTAACTACACTTCGTGGTTCAGATTCTGCGGATTGTTCGATCTGATCAGTTAATTTTGGACAGCGTTCAACGAACAACGCGAGCCATTCATTGTACTTACACTTGCCCACAGACTTTATATTGGTTTTTGCACTGGAACTGTTGGTCTGCCGAAATCCAAAACAGCGCGGATCAGCGTGTGATGAGAACAAGTAACTGCGTATCTCCTTAACCAACCAGCCTGAAGAAATATTCACATAGGCATGCCGTGTTTGATCCTGGAAGTTTAAGTTATAATAGTTAATTCAAAGCCAAATCATGGACAGAAAGCAAAAGAAAGTGATGAAAAGAAGGAGAGAATAAAGGAGCATCCTGGATTTTGCAGTTAGCTGCCCATAATGAAAACTGCCCACAATCACTTAGCGATCACTGTGGAATGGATTTCACCTTTCCCAACATTAATTACATTCTGTTGTTACCTTTCTGGGATCACTGGCGTTCAGGCTAAGAAGTCGGTCACAATGAATAATTCTTACAGACAACAACCCAGGAAGTAGAAAGCAAGGATTATCATTCACTTTTTAATCATTTAACAGCGAGCGAAAAAAATATTCGGACACACTCATGGTGTTAAGAATGCAGCTGAAATATCAATAAGAAAAACTTAAAATATATATTTTGTTGTTTTAATAATCTAGGATTGTTTCCATAATTTAGAAATCTAACATTCTACAACGTATTCATCCAGTGCAAGACAGCGTTTACAATAGTAATAATGGCTTACTATGCCTCTAAATCCGCCGTTCACTGCATTCAACAATGCATAACGTTTTCAGTTTCTTAGAAGTGATATTAGAGTGGAAAAGTGGAAGTTCACATCAATTCAGATGATTTTAAGATTTATTTCTTCGTGAGCTTCATCAGTGCATCCTTCGGAGTAGCAGGGTATTACTTGCAGCAATTTCCAAATTCCCACATTTAAATCTCCATCTTTGGACACTGGAGTGTTCTGGTAGTTTCATAAGTTAATGAAGGCAAATGCTGAGAGTTTCACCATCCTTTCAAAGACAAAATCCTGGCCGAAGGTTTTGCTTGATTGTGAATTGATGATTCATTATATTATTCATTCTTACCTTGAAGTTGAAAGCTCATTTTCTGTGTATATGTTTTTCCTCATTTACCATTGCTTTTTATATATTGTGATTTCACAGGTCCTTATTTTATGATTAATTTCAATGTTCCATGTACTGCAACAAATTACCTTCAGTTTTAACCCATTATTGTTCACGTTATTTTACTTTCACTCAGGGGTTTGGACAACTTTCAGTTGTAATTTCAAATGTTGCTTTATTATTACATAAAAACCTAAGAATATATGAAAAAGAAGCAGGATTATGCTATCTGCCCCTCGAGCCTGCAACTCCAATTAATGAGATTATGGCTGATGTGATCATGGACGTCCCTGCCCGCTCCCCATAACCGCTTTTGCTCAACAATCTGTCGATGCCCATCTTACATATATTCAATGACCCAGCCTCCACAGCTCTCTGGGGCAGAGCATTCCTTAGATTTAGAACCTTCTGAGAGAGGAAATTCCTCCGCACATCAGTTTTAAATGGTCGGCCTTCATTCTGAGTCTCTGTCCACTAGTTTAACTTCCCTGATGAGTGGAAATATCCTCTCTGCATCCTCCTGGCTCAGCCCCCTCATTATCGTATCTGTTTCGATTAGATTACCTCTCATTCTTCTGAACTCCAATGATATAGGACCAACCTACTCAACCTATCTTCATAAGTCAATGCCCTCATTTCCGGAATCAACCTAGTGACCCTTTTCTGAACACCCTCTAATGCAAGTATATCCTTCCTTAAATACGGAGACCAAAACTGTAGCAGTACTCCAGGTGTGGCCTCACCAATACTCAGTACAGTTGTTGGAGAACTTCTCTGCTTTATGCTCTTTCCCCTTGCAATAAATGGCAACATTTCATTTGCCCTCCGGATGACTTGCCGCAACTGCATGCTCACTCTTTGTTTTTCATGCACAAGGGCCACACAGGTACCTATATACTGCAGGTCTGTGCAATGTTTCGTGTCCTTCTCACAATTTGCTATCACGCTTATGCCCTTTGATTATATGGCATGCATCGGTATCAATGGACACTGTGTTAGTTTTGTAAAATAAAGACGCTACAACCTGCAGGCACCATTCAGAAGAAGTCATATTGGAATTCTAATCTGTCATTTCTCTTCCTTGCAGTGAAGAGACGATTGGGATCCCTTCACAAGGAATGTGTGGTTTCTCCAGATGTATCATTCTGTATCTGGTGTCCATGTCACTGACCGATCTCCTGGTCATTATCACCGCTGTAATATTAAATAGGATCAGTGTTACTTATTCCCCAGGTAGCTTCCTGTACATTACCCCGCAGTGTCATGTCAGTAGTGTAATAATTTTTGCAGCCAGTTCCGTCTGGTTGTTGGTCGCTTTCACTTTCGATCTATTTGTAGTCATTTCTTGTAAAACCTAAAAGCAAAATACAGCAACGAGAAAACGGCAGCTGTCGTTATAGGAACGGACTGTGCGCTGTGCTTTTTGAAAAACATCCATTCTTATTGTATTTATACACCATCGTATATAATTAATAATATATCGTGGTGCTGCAATGTTAAGTTACTTTTTTATACGCCGCCTTTATGGACAGTGTTTGACTGGATTGACTGCATTCTAGTCCCCTGGCTGTTGCTACTCAATGCTCTGACCGTCAGACGCATTCCAGCGGCCAGTAGAGCCCACAGGAGACTCCGAGCCCTCAGTAATGAAAGATACTCAGAGCGAGCCAGGACCAGAGAACCGCAGAAAGTCCCTCGTTTTACTCTTCGCCATGTCAGGAAGTTTCACCATATTATGGATGGCCTATGTTGCAAATGTATTATATGTTGAAATTACAAACGATAATTATTCCGCGGTTTCAACTTCCATGAGCCAAAGTTTATTTTCAGGTTATTTGTTACAATGCTGAAGCTTTTGAATTCCTGCACCTACACGTGTAGTTATTCCATTACCCAGAATGAATTCAGACAACAGTTGAAAATATGGTGACGTTTCCTCTAAATCTACTTGTTAAATGATTTACATAATTACATAGATTGTAACATTGATTATGTCTAATATCCCGCAGTGCAGACTTTTACCAAACACGTGCTCTCACTACCTTTGCTTTCACACCGAACTCCCAGATTGCGTCTCGCTCAAAGATCGTTCCACATACATATAACTTGGGCATATTTGAGGGAAATTAACTATTTCTCCCAAATTTAATGTTGTAAAAGGCTCTGATTAGTTTTTCAGTAATTCTATCCATCTGTAGGCGCTGTCCTATATTGGCACAGATTTAAAGTGCTGATAACCCTTGACATTCTCGACATAAATAGCTGAGATAGTCAGATTAGTGAATGTAAGCAGGTGCACGAATACATTATGAAATAGAATAACTTAGTTGGTATTTCGTGTGATTATACAGAGGTACTGTAAGATTGTATGGTTAAAACACACAATGGAGAGACGCAAAGCTGCAGAAGTGAGCTTTTATCACCGGGGTTTGTGAAGAACCAATTTCGATTGCCAGCTTAGAAAAGCGAAAATCAATATTATAAAATAAAGGTTTGAAGAGATACGACAGCAACACATGCACAACAAATGGTAACAGTTGATCTTAGGACTAAATGAGAGCAACTGTATCAACAGCATTTACGCAGAGAGGTAGTACTAACATATAGTACAAACATTTGCACAAGTAATTTCGTTAGAAAAACACCACTGTCTCAAGCTGCTGGAAAATCTTCAATCTACTCCTTCTGAGGCTAGTGTAGTGAGCAAACACAACACGCATGTGATCTCCTGATGACCAATCATTTGCAAATTATTTATAAACGCTATCGAACTCATATGCGTTGTGCATAATGGGTGTTTATTATTATATCTTTGAATTGATTTCCTACATTACAACAATGATTGTACTTCAGAAGAACTTTATTGATTGCAAAGCACTTTGGGGCATCCGCGGTTCATGAAAGGTGCTCAAGAAAATGCAGCAGATTATTTTAATAAGGAGCTTTAATTAATCTTTTAATTGTTTCCCATTTTTCCAACTCGTATTACAGGTAAAGGATGCATGGCCATGTTTTAAAGACCTTATACAAAAGCAATAAGGATAAATGACAAAACTCTATAATACCTCTAAACATAGGCAATGCAGATACATGACAATCATCAATAATGCCTCTACTTAAAATAAATAGCGATATATGACACTATTCTATAATACCTTCATATAAAGGCAATAAATATAATGAAAGTAACCAATAATATAATCGAATTAATTCAATAGGGTGACGTATGACCATATCCTATGTAAACACAACAATGACGTGCTAGTTTCATGTATACTACATTTCCGTTCTGGGAAGGGTTCTATTACCAATAAGAGGAAGGCTCCTGAATTGAGAACACATACCGTGCGCATCTGCTGTCTTTCCCTCATTTGTCACAGCCACACAAGTACGCTCCTGTGTGACTGAAATGTCCTTTAATATCTTTGTTGCGTACCCTCTGTACCTGCTGCGTTAGAAGTTGCCCCATGTCATCTGCAAGGACATACTTCGGAAGCCACCTGGACTGGAAGATGAAATTGTTTGCCCCTTTGTGAAACTTTTATCAAGGATAAGAGCATAAAAGATGACTCTGGCATCTTGACTCTACTGCAGTCAGCTACTCCAAGATAACAGCTTTCCGAGATGAACTATAACGATGGGAATCACAGTTAGTTATTGATAGATAATATTCCCATTTATTTTACCGGGGATGCAAACAGCCATCGGAAGCAGGTTGTGTTTGGAGTCGATCCCCAACTGGGTGTCAAACAGATTCTGACCAGTGACCCACGGATTCTTCAGACTCATGTCATGTCATAGATATATACCCTAACGTTGGCACCAAACATCTTACCCATGTTAGTCAACCTCTTCCCCTCCATGTTTCTTGCAACATGCTTCAAGTTTGCACATGACATTTCATTATATAGAAATAATTTTATTCCTCCAGCATAGATGATCAGTTCAAGGAGGTGGGATACCACTTATATTAAAGGAAGAGTTAAAGGCAATAAGGAGAAAGATTCTTAGCTCAGAACATCAGAATGTGGATTCAGTATGGGTGGTGGTAGGAAGTAACAAAGGGCAGTAAACACTGGTGGGAGTACTTTAAATCCGCACTGAGAGTGTTAATAGTACTGGACAACGTATAAATTGTGAATGATTATTCATCTTCATATGGACTGTGAGAAATACGTTGGCAAAAAGTGCTTGAAGGATGAGTTCTTGGAATGCATTCTAGACAGTTTACTTGAACAATACGTCGATGAACCAAAAAGGAACAGGTTATTTTATATCTAGCATTGTCTGATGAGGCAGGGTTAATTAGTAATCTTATAATGAAGTATCATCGAGGGAAGAGTGATCAAGTTATGACAGTATTCCAAGTTAAGTTCGAAACTTCGGTCGTAAATTTAAACAATGCCATATAGAGGCGAATTGGCTGAGACACATTCAAGAACTTAGATCAAAATATATGACGGAAGATGAAGTGGAAAATATTTAAATAAATAATTCATGATTGTCAACGAGTATACATAACGTGCGCGAAGAAAATCCATTAGAAAATTACGACAGCCATGGCGAACTAAACATGTTATGGACAGTACTTGATTAAAAGAAGAGGATTATAGTGTTTCAAAAAAGGACTCGTAAATATAAAGATTGGAAAGGTTTTAAAAATCAGCAAACATGAATAATACATTGATGAACATGGAGAATATAAATTATGAGAGTACAGCAGAAATACATTTTAAAAGATGTTAACAGCTTTTGCAAGTATGTAAAAAGAAAATCTAAGCTAAATTAAACGTGGTTCCCTGAGAGGCAAATACATGAGAAATGTTAATTGGAATAATAAAATTGCAGAGGGTTTATGCAAATCTTTTGTGTGTGTCTTCGCAGTAGAAGACAGAAAGAACAGAACGAAAATTGTGGGTAATCAAATGTGTATTTATAGTGAGGAACTTAAAAAATGTATTATCAGGAAACTAAAACTATTGGAGAAATTAATGGACCAAAAGATGACAATCCCCTGGACCTGATTGCCTACCTCAATGGGTTCGAAAAGAGATAGCTGCAGAGATAGTGGATGCATTGATTCCCCAGAATCTAGAACGGTACCAGTAGATTGGAAGGAGGAAAATGTATCCCTGCGAGACAAGAAAGGAGGGAGAGAGAAAACAGGAAGCCATAAACTAGTTAGCCTGACATCAAGAATCTAATATTAAGGACATAGAAACATGGCACTTGGAAAAACACAAAATAGTTAGGTGGAACCAAAATGGTTTAATGAAAGGACAATAGTACTTGACAAATATATTTATGTTTTTTAAGGGGTGGATAAGGGGAAACCAGTGAATGTAGTATATTGGCACTTCCATAAGTGTATTGGAGAGGAGGGATATCGCTGAGGCAGGCCTATAAAAGGCCCAAAGCGGCGGCAGTTCGGGGAGTGCATTGGAGAGGCGTGGCTTGTGAAGCTGCAGCGGGGTGAGGAGCCAAAAAAGAATTAGAAAGAAATCGAATGATGACGTCACAGTCAAGGTGGTAAGAGATTGGCTGGTGATTGGTAAGTAGACTTTCTTTTTATTTTCTATTTCACTAAGTACCCTTTAGCCTTGTTGTTGCCAAATTAAGTTAATCAAGGGGTAAAGTCATGGCAGGAGATCTCGGACTCATGTTATGCTCATCCTGTACCGTGTGGGAAATCAGGGACGCCTCCGGTGTCCCTGATGACTATGTGTTCGGGAAGTATCTCCGCCTCCATCTCCTAACAAATTGCGTTGCGGAACCGGAGCTGCGTGTAGACTCACTCTGGATCATGCACGATGCTGAGAATGAAGTGAATAGCACATTTAGTGAGTTGGTATTACCGCACGGAAAGGGTCCACTGATAGATAGGGAATGGAAGACCAACAGGAAAAGCAGTGCAAGGAAGGTAGTGCAGAGGTCCCATGCGGTAATCCCCCTGCAAAACAGATACACTGCTTTGAGTACTGTTGGGGGGATGATTCCTCAGGGGAAAGCAGCAGCAGGCAGGTTCACGGCACCGTGGCTGGCTCTGCTGCACAGGATGGCAGAAAAAAGAGTGGGAGAGCAATAGTGATTGAGGATTCGATTGTAAGGGGAATAGATATGCGTTTCTGCGGCCGCAAACGAGACTCCAGGTTGGTATGTTGCCGCCCTGGTGCAAGTGGCAAGGATGTCTCGGAGCGGGTGCAGAACATTCTGAAAAGGGAGGGTGAATAGCCAATTGTAGTGGGACACATAGGTACCAAGGATATAGGGAAAAACGGAATGAGGTCCGACGAGATGAATTTAAGGAGCTAGAAGTTAAATTAAAAAGGACCTCAAAATTAGTAATCTCAGGATTGCAACCAGTGCCACAAGCTAGTTAGAGTAGGAATCGCACAATAGCTAAGATGAATACGTGGCTTGAGGAGTCGTGCAGAAGGGAGGGATTCAAATTCCTGGGATGTTGGAACCGGTTCTGCGGGAGGTGGGACCAGTACAAACCGGATGGTCTGCACCTGGTCAGGGCCACAACCAATGTCCTCGGGGGTGTGTTTGCTAGTACTGTTTGGGAAGAGTTAAACTAATATGACAGGAGGATGGGAACCTATGCAGGGAGACAGTGGGCAATAAAAAGAAGACAGAAGCAAAAAATAGAAAGGAAAAGAATAAAAGTGGAGGTCAGAGCAACGCAAGGCAAAAAACAAAAAGGGCCACTTTTCAGCCGAATTCTAAAGGGTCAAATTGTGTTAAAAAGACCAGCCTGAAGGCTTTATGCCTCATTGCGTGGAGTATTCGGAATAAGTTGGACCAATTAACGACACAGATAGCAGTTAACGGGTATGATGTGATTGGCATCATGGAGACAGGGCTCCAGGGTGACCAAGGCTGGGAAATTAACATCCAGGGGTATTCAGCATTTAGGAAGGATAGACAGAAAGGAAAAAGAGGCGGGGTGGCGATGTTGGTTAAAGGCGAAATTAAGGCAATAGTAAGGAAAGACATTGGCTTGGATGATGTGGAATCGGTATGGGTCGAGCTGCGGAGTACAAAAGGGCAGAAAACGCGGTTGCGAGCTGTGTACAGTCCACTAAATAGTCGTGGAGAGGTTGGGGACAGCATCAAACAAGAAATAAGGGATGTGTGGAATAAAGGTACAGCAGTTATCATGGGCGACTTTAATTTATATATAGATTAGGCTAACGTAACTGGCAGCAATTCCGTGGAGGAGGATTTTCTGGAGCGAATTAGAGATGGTTTTCTTGACCAATATGTCCAGGAACCAACTAGAGAGCTGGCCATCCTAGACTGGGTGATGTTTAACGAGAAGGGACTAATTAGCAATTTTGTTGTGCGAGTCCTCTTGGGGAAGAGTGATCATAATATGGTAGAATTCTTTATTAAGAAGGAGAGTGACACAGTTAATTCAGAAACTAAGGTCCTAAACTTAAGGAAAGGTAACTTTGATGGTATGAGGCGCGAATTGGCTAGAATAGACTGGCAAATATTACTTAAAGGGTTGACGGTGGAGAGGCAATGGCAAACATTTATAGATCACATGGATGAACTTCAACAGTTGTACATCCCTGTCTGGAGTAAAATTAAAACAGGGAAGATGACACAACCGTGGTTAACAAGGGCAATTAAGGATAGTGTTACAACCAAGGAACAGGCTTATAAATTGGCCAGAAAAAGCAGCAAACCTGAGGATTGGGAGACATTTAGAATTCAGCAGAGAAGGAAAAATGATTTAATTAGGAGTGGGAAAATAGAGTACAAAGGGAAGCTTGCCGGAAACATAAAAACTGACTGCAAAAGCTTCTATTGATATGTGAAGAGAAAATGATTAGTGAAGACGAACGTGGGTCCCTTGCAGTCGGACGCAGGTGAATTAATAATGGGGAACAAAAAAATGGCAGACCAATTGAACAAATACTTTTGTTCTGTCTTCACGAAGGAAGACACAAGTGACCTTCCGGATGTACGAGAGGACAGAGGGTCTAGTGTGAAGGTGGAACTGACGGATATCCTTATTATGCGGGAAATTGTGTTGGGGAAATTGATGGGATTGAAGGCTGATAAGTCCCCGGGCCTGATTGTCTGCATCCCAGAGTACTTAAGGAGGTCGCCGTAGAAATAGTGGAAGAATTTGTCATCATTTTCCAACAATCTATCGACTCTGGATCCGTTCCTATGGACTGTAGGGTAGCAAATGTAACAGCACTTAAATAAAAGGAGGGAGAGAGAAGACGGGTAATTATCGACCGTTAGTCTGACATCAGTAGTGGTGAAAATGTTGGAGTCAATAATTAAGGATGAAATAGCAGCGTATTTGGAGCGCAGTGACATGATCGGTCCAAGTCAGCATGGATTTGTGCAAGGGACATCATGCTTGACAAATCTGGAATTTTTTGAGGATGTAACTAGTAGAGTGGACAAGGGAGAACCAGTGGATGTGGTGTATTTGGACTTTCAAAAGGCATTTGACAAGGTCCCACATAAGAGACTGGTGTGCAAAATCAAAACATAAGATTTTGGAGGTAATGTACTGGCATGGATAGAGAATTGGTTGGCAGAGAGGACGCAGAGATTCGGGATAAACGGGTCCTTTTCCGAATGAGAGGCAGTGACTGGGTGGATTGCTGCAGGGCTCAGTGCTGGAACCCCAGGTCTTAACATTATGCATTATGATTTCGATGAAGGAATTGAGTGTAATATCTCCAAGTTTGCAGAGGACACTAAACTGGGTGGTTGTGTGAGCTTTGAGGAGGATGCGAAGAGGCTGCAGAGTGATTTCGACAGGTTGGGCGAGTTGGCAAATGCATGGCAGATGCAGTATAATGCGGATAAATATGAGGTTATCCACTTTGGTGGCAGAAACACGAGGGCAGAGTATTATCTGATTGGTGGCAGATTAGGAAACGGGGAGGTGCAACGAGACCTGAGTGCCATGGTTCATCAGTCATTGAAAGTTGGCATGCAGGTGCAGCAGGCGGTGAAGAATGCAAATGGCATGTTGGCCTTCATATCCAGGGGATTTGATTATAGGAGCAGGGAGGTCGTACTGCAATTGTACAGGGCCTTGGTGAGGCCTCACCTGGAATATTGTGTTCAGTTTTGGTCTTCTAATCTGAGGAAGGAGGTTCTCGCTATTGAGGGAATGCAGCGAAGGTTCACCAGACTGATTCGAGGGTTGGCTGGACTGACATATGATGAAGACTGGATCAACTGGGCCTTTATACACTGGAGTTCCGAAGGATGAGAGGGGATCTCACAGAAACGTGCAAGATTCTGACGGGAAGTGACAGTTTGGATGCAGGAAGAATGCTCCCGATGTTGGGGAAGAGCAGAACCAGGGGACACAGTGTTAGAATAAGAGGTGGGACATTTAGGACTGAGATGAGGGGGAACTTCTTCACTCAGAGAGTTGTTAACCTGTGTAATGCCCTACCTCAGCGAGTCGTTGATTCCAGTTCATTGGATATACTGAACAGGGAGTTGGAATATAGCCCTTACGGCTAAAGGGATCAAAGGGTTTGGAGAGAAAGCTGGAAAGGGGTACTGAAGTGAATGTTCAGCCATGATCATATTGAATGGTGGTGCAGGCTCGAAGTGCCGAATGGCCTACTCCTGCACCTATTTTCTATGTTTCTATAAAGCATTCGATAAGTTGCCAATCAAGAGGTTTTACACAGGATTAGGGTTCATGGGATTGGGAAATGTAGCATGGATTGAGGGTTGCTTACGGCCAGTAAAAATGAAAAATAAAGTCTTGCATTTATAGAACACATTTCATGAACACTGGACATTTCAAAGAACTTAACAGCCAAGAAAGGACTTTTGAAGTGTAGTTACTGTTTTATTTTCGGAAACACGGCAGCCAATTTCACACAGTAATCTGGGGCAATCAGCAATGTGCAATGTCGAGATAATCTGTTTTGAGCGATGTTTAGCAAGGAATACATATTGGTAAGAATATCCCCCTATTCGGTCTATAGTTACCTGCCTTTCGTCTGCCCCCCTTTTTTAAACAGAGGTGTGACATTAGCTGCTTTCCAATCCGCTGGTACCTCCCCAGAATCCAGAATATTTTCGTAGATTTTAACGAATGCATCTGGTATAACTTTCGCCAACTTTTTTAATATCCTGGGATGCATTTCATCCGGACCAGGGGACATGTCTACCTCGTGTCCCATTAGCCTGTCCAGCAATACCCCCGTAGTGATAGTGATTGTCTCAAGGTCCTCCCTTCCCACATTCCCGTCACCAGCAATTTTTGACATGGTCTTTGTGTCTTCCAATGTGAAGACCGAAGCAAAATAATTGTTTAAGGTCTCAGCCATTTCCACATTTCCCATTATTAAACCCCCCTTCTCATCTTCAAAGGGAACAACATTTACTTTAGTCAGTCTTTTCCGTTTTATATATCGTTAAAACTTTTACTACTTGGTTTTATATTTTGCACAAGTTTACTTTTATAATCTATCTTTCCTTTCTTTATTGCTTTCTTAATCATTCTTTGCTGTTGTTTAAAACGTTCCCAATCTTCTAGTTTCCCACTAATATTGGCCACCTTATAGGCATTGGTTTTTAATTGGATACTCTCCTTTATTTCCTTGGTTATCCACGTCTGGTTATCCCTTCTCTTACCGCCCTTCTTTTTCACTGGAATATATTTTTGTTGAGCACTGTGAAAGAGCTCTTTAAAAGTCCTCAACTGTTCCTCAATTGTGCCACCGTTTAGTCTGTGTTTCCAGTCTACTTGAGCGAACTCTGCCCTCATCCCACTGTAGGCCCTATGTTTAAGCATAATACGCTCCCCTCACCATCAATCTGTATTACAAATTCAACCATACTGTGATCACTCATTCCGAGTGGAGCTTTTATGAGGAGATCGTTTATTATTCCTGTCTCATTACACAGGACCTGATCTAAGATAGCTTGCTCCCTTGTAGGTTTTGTAACATACTGCTCTAAGAAACAATCCCGTATGCATTCTATGAATTCCTCCTCAAGGCTACCCCGTGCGATTTGATTTGACCAATCGATATGTGGGTTAAAATCCCCCATGATTACTGCCATTCGTTTTTCACATGCCTCCATTATTCCCATGAATGTTGCCCGCCTGAACGTTAAGTTATTATTTGGCGATCTATAAACTACTTCCTTCAGTTACTTTTTCCACATAATATCTCTGATCTCCACCCACAATGATTCAACATTTTGTTCATTAGATCCAATATCGTCTCTCACAACTGCCCTGATACCATCATTTATTATCATAGCTACCCACCTCCTTTCCCTTCTTGTCTATCTTTCCGAATTGTCAGATACGCCTGTATGTTTAATTACCAGTCTTGGTCCCCCTGTAACCACGTTTCCGTAATGGCCACCGAATCATACCCATTTGTAATGATTTGTGTCGTCAACTGATTTACTTTATTTCAAATGCTGCGTGCGTTTAGGTAGAGTGTTTTAGTACTAGTCTTTAAACCATGATTTTTATTTCTGACCCCTCCTGCAGCCCCTTTCTATTCATGCATATTGTCCCTTCTTATCACCTTGTGGTTTACACTTACCCCACTGCAACTCTGCTCTGTTGCCTCCTGCCTTTTGCATTATTTCTTGTCGTCCTGTTCAACTGAGCTCTCACCCGCTCT
Organism: Pristiophorus japonicus; assembly: GCF_044704955.1. Classification (NCBI taxonomy): domain Eukaryota; kingdom Metazoa; phylum Chordata; class Chondrichthyes; family Pristiophoridae; genus Pristiophorus; species Pristiophorus japonicus. The sequence continues at coordinate 65,254,396 of NC_091999.1, forward strand.
AAATAGCTCAGAGCCCTCTCCTGGGTTCCGAATACTCCTTGCATTGAGGTACCGAGCTTTCATGCTTTCCTTTTCATTACAATTTGACCCTTTAGAATTTTGCTGTACAGTGGCCCTTTTTGTTTTTTGCCTTGGGTTTCTCTGCCCTCCACTTTTACTCATCTCGTTTCTGTCTTTTGCTTATGTCTCCATTTTGTTTCCCTCTGTCTCCCTGCATTGGTTCCCACCCCCCCTGCCATATTAGTTTAACTCCTCCCCAACAGCACTAGCAAACACTGCCCCGAGGACATTGTTTCCGGTCCTGCCCAGGTGCAGACCGTCCGGTTTGTACTGGTCCCACCTCCCCCAGAACCGGTTCCAATGCCCCAGGAATTTGAAAAGTAGTGGCAGACATTTACGGAGATATTTCATAACTCTTAAGAAAAATATATTCCCCTGTAAAGGAAAGACTTTAAGAGAAGGTAGAAGCAACCGACTCTAATTAAGGAAGTAAAAAACGGTATAAAATTGAAAACATTTGCATACAAAGTGACCAAGTTTTGTGGGAGGCGAGAGGATTGGGAATTTTTGAAAAATCCAACAAAGCCCGTCTAACAAATTAATAAAGAAAGGGAAGATAGAGTTTGAGAGTAAACTAGCAATTCATTTTAAAACAGAGAGTAAGAGCTGCTACATGTACATAAAAAGTAAGAGAGTAGCGAAAATAAACGTTATCCTTAGATGATAGGACTGGGGAATTAATATTAGGGAACATGGAAATGGCAGAAATTTTGAATATATATTTTGTATTGGTCTTCACGGTAGAAGGCAATAAAAACATCACAATAATGGATAACCAGGGGGCTCCGAGGAGGAGGATCTTAAAACAATCACTTTCACGAAAGAAAAAGTACTAATTAAAATAATGGGACTAAAGGTGGACAAGTCACCTGGAACTGGTGGCTTGTATCCTCGGCTGTTAAAATAAATGGCTACAAAGATAATGGCTGTGTTGCTGGTAATCTACGAAAATTTCCTAGAATGTGGGAATGTCCCAATGGATTGAAAAACTGCATTTATAACGCCCCTATTTTAAAAAGGAGGTAGACAGAAAGCAGGAAATTATTGACCAGTTAGTCTAACCTCTGTCGTTGGGACGCTGGAGTCCATTATTAAGGAAGCACTAGCAGGAGATTTGGAAAAGCATAATATGGTCATGCAGAATCAGCATGATTTGATGAAATGTACATCACGTTTGACAAATGTGCTGGAGCTATTTGAGGGTGCAACTCGCATGGTAGAAATGTATATAAGGGGGAACCAGTGAATGTCATCTGTTTGAATTTCCAGAAGACATTAGATAAGTATACTGCATAAGGGGCTGGGGGCTATATATAATCCAGTTGGCAAACGGTACCTAGTGCGGTGCCTCAGGGATCAGTATTGGGGCCTCAAATATTTACAATTTATATTATTGACGTGGATGAAGGGACCGAGTGTAATGTAACCAAGTTTGCTGATGATACAAAGATGTTCGGAAAAGCAATTTGTGAGGAAGATGTAAAAGATCTGCAAAGCGACATAGACAGGCTAAATGCGTGGCAAGCATTTGTTGAATGGAGTATAACGTGGGTAAGTGTGAGGCTATGCACTTGGCAGGAAAAATAAAAAAACACATTATTATTTAAAGGGGGAGACATTTTGCAGCAGAGCGGGGCCTGGGGTCTTTGTGCATGAAACACAAAAGGTAAGTATATAAATGCAGAGCTTACTCTGAGGCCACACCTGGAGGACGGTGTCCAGTTTTATTCTCCTTATTTAATGAAGCATATACTTGCATTGGAGGATGTTCAGAGAAGTTTAACTCGTTTGATTCCTGAGATGAAGGGTTTGACTTATGAAGAATTATTGAGCAGGTTGGGAATTTACTCATTGGAGTTTAGAGGAATGAGAGGTCATTGAATGAAACGTAGAGGATTTTGATGGTGCTCGACGAGGTAAATGCCGAGAGGATGCTTCACCTCGTGGGGAAATCTACAACTAGGGGGCACACTTTCAGAATAAGTGATTGCCCATTTGGAAGTGAGAGGAGAAGGAATTCCTTCTATAAGAGGGTTGCAAATCTGTGGCATTATCTGCTCCAGAGAGTTGTGGAGGTTGGATAATTGAATATATTTAATGTGGGGACAGACATATGCTTGAGCGATAAGCGAGTGAAGGATTGTGGGGAGCGGGCAGGGAAGTGGAGCTGAGCCCATGAGCAGATCAGCCAGTTATATAATTGAATGGTGGAGCAGGCTCGAGGGGCAAAATGATCTACTGCTGCTCTTATTTCTTATATTCGTGTGTTCATATGAACCAAAGCATTCAGGCCCCTAATTCCGTGTACATAATCCAGGTCTCATTTTAAATGCATATATTCTGTCTTTGCATTTCATAATAAATCGATTTTTTAATCAGTATTTCGAGATAAATAGCAAAACTTACAACAATTTAATAAGCTGTAGTGGTGAACTATTTGGAGCATAAGATCTTTCTGTGCAGCACGGAGTGGAGAGCTGGGAGATACAAAAGAGACTCGACAGCGCGAAGCATGGTGGGTTGGTTTAATAACAATTGACATATGTGCACAAATAGTTTATATTATTTCATGGGGTCTTTAGATGGAAAAAGTTTGATGAGAATTGACAAATTTAATGAAGGTTTCTTATAGTTTGGAAGCGCCCACAGATGAAATATTATTAACACAATTAATTGACTTACATCGCCATCCATTTGCGTTTTATAAGCAGAGCTGCTGTGGGGAACAGAATGGAGAATGAGACTGGAACAGTGAACTGAAGTATTTTTCTTGCGTTGCATTCTTTTTTAATGTATCCATTACTTCGTGCAGGGTCAACCGTCAGAATCCAATCTTGATCTTCAAATGTAATCATTGCAATGTTTGCAATATTGAGGGCATCATCGCTCCACCCATTGAACGAATGTAATACACACAGTCCAATCATCATGGCGATGGTTACCTTAACCGAGATCAGTATATTTTTTGTGGCATTATATGAGCTCAGTTCATGTTGATGTGATTAAAGCACATTCAGATTGTTTTCCATGGGAGGCTTTTATATTTATCTTGTTTTAGTTCAGTTATCTACTGGTGGACTGCTGCACTATCAGATGGGCCTGACTTCACTCAGTTCACTACTGGTGGAGCGCTGTCCTGTCTGAGGCACCTTCCTTCACTCAGTTTACTACTGGTGGAGTGCTGCACTGTCAGAGGAGCCTGACTTCACTCAGTTCACTACTGGTGGAGTGCTGCACTATCAGATGCGCCCGACTTCACTCAGTTCACTACTGGTGGAGCGCTGTCCTGTCTGAGGCACCTTCCTTCATTCAGTTTACTACTGGTGGAGTGCTGCACTGTCACAGGCGCCCGACTTCACTCAGTTCACTACTGGTGGAGTGCTGCACTATCAGAGGCGCTCTAATTTACTCCAGTTCACCGTTGGTGGAGCGCTGCACTGTCAGAGACACCCTCCTTCACTCCAGTTCACCACTGGTGGAGCGCTACATTGTCGGAGTCGTCCTCTTCCCAAGGCAATGCTTGATCAGAGATTGCCTCGACCTTCTCTTCACATTCATGGTCGGTCAAGTATAGGGCTATTTCAAGAAGAACATTGTGCTCTCGGTGTTCACACCAGTAATGCCACACCAGATTCAGCAAAACAAGTTGCCAGCTGCTGCGTGAAATATTGCGGCTAATTGTCCTACACGTGCTCTTTACTTAAGGTGTGTAAATATAAAACACTTGCTACATTTATCACAGATGGGATACAAAGCTGTTTTAATAGACATTAAAGAGATACTTTAATTTAAAATGAGTGTTTCCAGATCAAATATATATTGCGATACATGTTTCCACTGAAACCGGGAAAGTATGAACGTATTAGTGCTCGGGGCACCGCTCCTACTGAATCAATGGAATTGAGAAATCAAAGGAGCAGCTTATTTATTAGAACATAAGAACATAAGAAACAGGAGCAGGAATAGGTCATTTGGCCCCAGACCCTGCTCGGCCATTTAATAACATCATGGATGATCTGATCATGGACTCAGCTCCACTCATTTCCCACTCCCAAAACACTGTATTCCCTTATCGCTCAAAAATCTGCTTATCTCCACCTTAAATACATTATTAACCTAGCCCTCGCAGCTCTCTGGGTCAGATATTTCCACAGACTTTCAACCTCATCTAGTTTTTAATGACCGGTCCTTTATTCTGAGAGTATGCCGCTTAGTTTTGTAACCCAATGAGTGGAAATATCCATTCTGCATCCATCTTGTCGAGCCCCCTCATTGTCTTATATATTTCGATAAGATCACATCCTACTATGGAACCCCAGCTATTTATAATCTGCAGTAATGACTCATGGGGTAGCGTGTGCCAATTATACCCGACTCTGTGATCACAAAACAAGCAAGATTTTGGATTATCAGAAACACCACCTTCAAAATTCCTGCACCCGAACACAAAGCTCACCGACAGTACACATTAACACCTGAAGCTTATGTAGCGGCCTGTCAGATAGTGCAGGAATTAGAGGATCAAAGTGTATTGAAACAGGTAATAGCCTCCACTAATTCACCTGTGTGGCCGATAAAGAAACCCGACTGGTCTTACCGACTGACTATCGATTATACCGCCCTGAATAAGGTGAATCCCGAGAGCACACAATAGTGGCAAGTCCGGCCACACTTTTTAATGGTCTGGATCCAGATCATAGAATGTTCACCGTGCTGGATATAGCGAATGGAACTTGGGTCATATATTAGACAAAGAGCACCAAGGAAAATCTGCCTTCACGGTGAAGGGAAAACAATTCACATGGCCAGAGTACAACAGGGATTCAATAACAGATGCAGCATATTTCATCGAATATTGCCAGGGATTTTGGAACCAGTAGACGTAGGAGAAGGAAGGAGCAAAGTAACATATCTAGGATACATAATATCACAAGGGAAGAGATAGATGCCCGCGGACAGAAAGAAAGCAATGCAATCAATCCCCAGGCCAGGAACAGTGAAAGGCGTCAGGCAGGTACTAGCGCTATTCAACTACTGCAGCAATGTTATTCCAGAATTGCCGAGATGGCCTAATCTATTTAGGACCAGGTCAAACAATCCCAAGAGCCAGTGAACTGGGGCCAAGATCAAAAAACTGCATGTGTGCGGTTATACAAGCTATCACAAGTGCTCCAACCCTGGGACTACCAGACCGTCGATACCTACCATATTGACCATCATTGAAAAGCGTTAGTTATTGAATTACATGGGGCAGGCATAGACCAGTGGCATATTACTCAGATAAATCGCAACCTGCAGCTGCAGGACTGTTCATGGGCGTTGCTGCCCAAGTCTGTGTGACTTGGGCAATCAGAGTTAGCGAACCACTAATAATGTCAGGATACATTATTCTACATACCCAGCATACCTTTGTAGAATTACTTCACACTGGAAGGCTAAACACGGTATTCGATGCACAAAGGGCAAGGTGGGAAGCCATGCTCTTACCTCACCAATGTGACGGTAAAAATAATATAAGACAATTGTAACACCCCTGCAGGGTGAATCATTACGGTGGCAGAGGAGCAGCAGTGTAGCCCAACAGAAGAAGACGAGGTACGTAGTCAGGCAAGTGAAACCCCGCTTAATGAGGCAGACATGGATCTATATGTAGACGGGTCTCGGCGCTATATTAATGGCGCACCACCGACGGAATTGGCCGTGGTAGATAGCAGCGGTGAAAGGGGAAGGACGGTTAGAAGAGAGTCTATCAGCCAAAGTGGTTGAATTAGTAGCTCTCACTCTGAGGCTGGATAAAGGAAAAAGTGTATACATCTATACAGGCAGTTAATATGCTTTTGGAGTATTGCATGATTATATGATAGCCTGGAGCAGATGTAGATACATGTCCTTTGAAGGAGCACCGATTAAAAATGAGATTGTTAAGCACCAAGTGGAAGCCTCCCTTTTACCCCAGGAGTGCACGATATTAAAGTGCACCTAAAAATTAATGATCGGTATCAACAGGGGAATGCATGGGCAGATGAAGCAGTCAAGCGTATGGCAGAGAAGGTACACTGGCAGGGGAAAGCCAAGGTGGAGCATGTACAATCGGGCCTGAGGAAGTAAACATGCTTAAGGTCCAGGGAGAAGTCACTCCGCAGGAACACGACGGGTAGAAGCAGAGATGGGCCCAACAAGGGACCAACGGGAAATGGAAGAAAGATACAGATGTGCTGGCCCGGTATGCATCCAGGGGAGCCGATTAAATTTATACAGGTAGAACCAACATGATAAGCTCGATATCCAGATGCTGGTGGTGGAAGGGATTGGGTAGAGATATAGTGGACCACTGTAGAAGGCGCGTGATAAGCGCAAAATACAACCCAGGGAGGAAAATAAAGTTCAGAATGGGACATCAGCCCCGAACGAAAGGACCTTGGGAAAACTTGCAGTTAGATTTTACTCGACCGTTACCCAGCAACAAGGTGAAGATATACTGCTTAGTTATAATAGACCAGTTCACAAAGAGAGTGGAAGCTTTCGCCACTTGAAATTGTTCAGCAGAAGCCATGGCCAGGGTCCTAGCCGAAGAAATAATGGCACTACAGCTGAACTCAGATCAAGGTACACAATTCACAGGGAAGCTTAGGGATTAGGCAAACATTTCCGATATCATGAAGTCTGGAAAGGGATGGATAGACAGCATACCCCGCTGACTAATGAAGCCCAACGCGAACCCTAATCGAACGACAGGACTGCAACATTTTGAATTAAAAAAAAGACAGGATAATGAAATTTGAAGTGGAACTCTGTCAGCGGTTACATGTGGTAAAGACACAGGCTGGAGCTTAGCAAATCAAGGATTTAGAGAAAAACACTAAGACACAGAAGGTCCAACCACCCCAAATAATCAGTCAGGTGATTACTCCAGAGAAGTCCAGGCTGGCACCCAAATCGACCGAATTCTATCAGGTAATAATGGTAAGTTATCTTCATTATAAGGAGTAACGGAAAGTGGAAATACTGGCCCCAGTTAAAAAAGCATGGTCAATAACTATCTGGTGACAACCGGGAAATATTGTTTTTTGCAGGACTCGAGTACACTTGGAAAAAAACTTGGGTAAGGGAGCCTCATATGAAGGACAACAGAATGAGGGATGGCAAGGCCTGTATTACAGGGACTCGGGCGACATTAGTTTAATAAAGAATCAAAAACACTGATGGTGACAGACGGAGCAACAGTAGTCTTAAATAACGGGCATAAAACAACGTAACAATGAAACGAAATAACATTGGGGATGGGCCAGTAATACAGGACCATGATTATTGGTTATAAGACCGTGGTGTGTTTTAAAATCAGGAGAGACAAACATACTGCACCCGGGGAAGGGGGTGCAGACTTCACTCAACATCTATGAATGGTGTTGGAGGGATATCACCAGAGACAGACCCAGCAACACGGCCCCACCCACTACTTTTGCAACAGTGAGCACTACCAGGGCCGTGAACATCACACCCCAGCACCACAAACGTGTCCAACTCAGAACGCTGGGGCAAAAGAGAAATTGATAAGGCAGGCGAAGGATAAGATATAATAAAGAGTACGTCAGCGAATAGTTACTGTATTTCTAAATTTAAACAATATAACTACCCCCATCTGCGGGTTAAACAGTATTAGCCTGTATAGAAACCTGATCCTTCGAGCACTTAAAGGTCCTGAATGAAAAGCCACGATGTTTAACGTGGAAAGAGGGTCAGGTAAAAAACTGGACAGGGGAAAAAAGAGGGATATTAGAAATGGTACATGGCGGGATACACAGCAGGATACGCGGCGGGATACGCTGCAGGATTTGTGAGACTATGGACCTACACACGATAGATGATTGAGTTAATGCCCGAACACGAATCTTACAGGGATTGCTGGAAGGGATGAAGATAATGAAAAATTACAGGCACAACTGGGTAATGGCCCAGAAAGTGAATTGTTACATTGTCCCACACATTGCGGGACCACACCAGAACTATAAATCCATGGAGCAGAATGGAACTTAAGTAAAACCATGCAGACAAATCTATTATGTACAGGATATGGAGCACGGTTGCTCAATGGAATACAACAGAACATATAGCAGCTTCAGAATGGAAAGGTGCCGGATTGGTTAACACTCAATATATTTACCACTGGATCTTAGTGAACAACCTGAATCAAGCCTGCGAGGTGGAAAGAAACAGCCATGCTTGGGTCCCAATGACCAGCTGTGTAACCGGACATTTAATAGAATTTTTATTATCTAAAGCACTGTATGGTGTAACAACGGGAGATCCTCTACACCAAACAATGTCGGAGAAATGAGGAATAGAACTCGTGTGTGGTACGATGACAGATCAGAAATGTTACTGAAGAGAACAACAGTAACAGGAGTCTCAGCATATATAGATTGTTATAAAAATAACCAGGTCGCTTTATGTCGGGATCCACTACGAATGATCAAAGATGAATGTGGATATAAGGGTGCACCTTGAGTATCACCCCGCTAACACAAGACGACTAAATTATCGCTGTTCCACGAGGATATGTAGATTGATGTGTGAGCACCACGGCAACTGTAATGAAGAAAGTAACACCTCATGCACCATTATGGATATTGATTTCTGATTTACTCCACTTGACGAGACAGATATATTATAACCCCTGAGCTAAGGGAGGAAAGATCGATGGGACAATGATGGACATTTCCTGAGGAGGATATGCGAAGGCCATCGGGCCACAAGGAAAAACGAACTCGAACTGAAAGTGAAACAAATTCGACTGAATTGGACAACATTCGATAAAATAGCGGATAACCCAGGCGGGGGAGAAATTCGGCAGAACAGAGAAGACCCAAAGTTGAGGAAAGATAGAAGAAACAGAGGATACCCCAGGTGGGCATTATTCGAGCACCGAGAAAATGTTGGCGAGAAAGGATTACACACGAATTATTCTGGACTCAATGTACTGGGTGTAGTGCAAGGGAACTCACCTTGCTGGTATTATCCTTTTAAAAGCTGTAACCGACGTAAGAGGCAGGCCCTAGCCCGTACTATAGTTAAAACTTTGAAGAAAGGAAAAATCAGACAGTCCGGCAGAAATGACTTACATAGTATAACCTGGAAAAGCCAACAGGTCGGGAGCTCGGGAAGCAGCACGACCCAAGTGAAAGGACAACCGTGGAAGCTCACCCGTGTGGAATTAATTGCGAAATGGCCTAATTTGGGCATTTTACCAAATGCCATTCGGGGGGAATTGTAAAGGAAAAAAAGTAAGGTTCTTGATAAGGGGTCAGAATTATGCTGAAAGTTGTGAACTTATCAATTGCCTATGTATGTAACACTTGATTATTTAGGTATAACACACATATATGCATTATTTTAAAGCTTAACCTGAGTAACAATTAAAAAGCCAAGGTCAGCAGTTTTGCTTAAAAGTCCCTGAGGAAGAGATAAAGAAGCCAGGACAAGCACAGCAGGGGTCGGATAGACTGTGGAAAGGGAAAATGGAACAAAACGATGATGAGAGATGGGCAGTCCATGTAGCACTCAGAGCCCGTCCGATAAGAGTCGACAAATCAATGTAACTTCGTTGATAGCAAAAGACCTATCGATGATTTTGCAGGAGACTAGCTCCTCTCCAACACCTGTATAAATTATGCTTGAAAACGCTTCTATTTCAGAGGTTCCAAGACTGAACCTTCCCGTGCATTGCTCGTATTAAAACCGGTAAACCTGAGGTTTTGTTTGTTTACTTCCGTGGTCGTTACACAGTGGGAAGCTGGGTGAAGTGTAGATTAGCTATATCAGTTCGTCCATCCCGAAGGAGAAAAGCCTCGTTTTCGCCCAACGGACGGGGTGGTGTCGATCAACTACATCAGTTAGTCCACCTTGAGGGAGAGAAGCCTCCTTTTTTCCCCAACACCTCCCCTCCTCACCCCGCCGACTCTCCTCTCCTCTCTCCTCACGTCTCTGCTCCTCTACGCTCTGCTCCTCTGCTACCCTCGCCCCTACCCTCTCCTCTCTCCTGCCCAGTCCTCTCCTCTTATCCCTACCCCTCTTCACTCAGCTTTCCTCTCCACTCCTCTCCTCAAATCTACTCTCCGTTCCTCTACTCTCCCCTGCTCCTCTTTATTCTCCCCTCTCCTCCCGTACACTCTCGTCCCCTCCCTGCTCATCTCTACCCTTCTCTCTCCCCTCGCCTCTCTTCTTCGCCCCTCTCCACTAATCTCTCCCTCTCGCCTCTCCTCTCTCCCACAATCCTCTCCTCTCCTCACCCCTCTGCTCATTTCCTTACTTTTCATCTTCTCTCCTCCTCTTCCCTCTCCTCCCCTATCCTCTCCACTCGGCTCATCCCTTCTACCATCTCCTCCTCTCGCCTCTCCACTTTTCTCCTCACCTGTCTTTCCGTCCTCTGCTCTCTCCTCTCCCATCTCCTCCCCTCTCCGCAACTCTCCTCCCCTTTCAACTGTTCTCTTCACCTCTCATGTGTCGTAATTTTCTCCGCACTCGCCTACCTTCTCCAAGATCTACTTAATTCTCCTATTCTTCCCAATCCCCAATCCTCTTCCCTTACCCATCCCTCTCCTCCATTCTCCTCAAATCTCCTTTCCTCTGCTCTCTCATCTCCACGCCTCCCCGATCCTCCCTATCCTCACCTATCCTCTCCTCTCCTCTCCGCAGTTTTCAAGGCGCTTTTCTCTCCACTCTCCACTCTCCACTCCTCTCCACTCCAATCATCTCGACTCCTATCCCGTAAATTCTCCCCTGCTCTCCTCCTCATCTCTTCTCCACTTTCATTTTATCTGTCCCCATGAATCCTTAATGGCCATTGTATTATCTTTCCCCATATACCATTACTGACCATTGTATTAGCTGTCCCCAGTTATCCTTACTGACCATTGTATTATCAGTCCCCATGTAAACTTACTGACCATTGTATGATCAGTCTTCATGTATCCTGACTGACCATTGTATTATCAGTTCCCATGTACCCTTCGTGACCACTGTATTATATGTCCCCATGTATCCTTAGTGACCATTGTATTATCAGTCCCCATGTATCCTTACTGAGCCTTGTGTGATCAGTCGTCATATATCTTTACTGACCATGATATTATCAGTCCCCATGTATCCTTACTGACCATTGTATTATCAGACGCCAAATTTCCTTACTGACCATTGTATTATCAATCCTCATGTATCCTTACTGACCATTGTGTAATCTGTCCTCATGTATCCTCACTGAGCATTGTATTATCAGTTTTCATGTATCATTACTTAGCCTTGTTTGATCAGTCGTTATATATCTTTACTGACCATTGTTTTATCATTCCTCATGGATCCTTAATGACCGTTTTATTATCAGTCCCCAGTTATCGTTAATGACCACTGTATTATCAGTCCTCGTGAACCCTTACTGACCATTGTATTATCTGTCCCCATATACCCTTACTGGTCACTGTATTATCAGTCCCCATGTACCATTTACTGACCATTGCATTATCAGTCCTCATGTAACCTTACTGACCATTGTATGATCAGTCCTAATGTATACATACTGACCTTTCTGTTATTAGTCCTCATGTATCCAGACTGACCATTGTATTATCAGTCCCCATGTACCCTTACTGACCATTGTATTATCAGCCCCAATGTATCCTTACTGAACCTTGTGTGATCAGTCGTCATATATCTTTGCTGACCATGGTATTATCAGTCCCCATGTATCCTTGCTGATCATGGCATTATCAGTCCCAATTTACCCTTACTGAACATTTTATTATCTGTCCCCACTTATTCTTATTGGGCATTGTATTATCAGTCCCCATATACCATTACTGACCATTTTGTTAGCAGTCCTCATTTATCATTACTGACCATTGTATTATCAGTCCCCATGTACCTTTCCTGACCATTGTATGATCAGTCCTCATAGATCCTTACTGACCATTGTGTTATTAGTCCTCATGTATCCTTATTGACCGTTGTATTATCAGTCCCAATGTACCCTTACTGACCATTGTATTATCATTCCTCATGTATCCTTACTGACCATTGTATTATCATTTCCCATGTAACCTTCGTAACCACTGTATTATATGTCCCCAAGTATCCTTACTGAGCATGGTATTATCAGTCCCCATGTATCCTTACTGACCATTGTATTATCATCCCCCATGTTTCCTTGCAGGCACTGTATTTTCTTTCGCCATGTACCCTAACTGACCATTATATCATCAATCCTCATGTATCCTTACTGACCATTGTATTATCAGTACCCATGTATCATTATTGACTAGTGCATTATTAGTCCACATGTATCCTTGCTGACCATTTTATTATCAGTCGCCAAGTTTCCTTACTGACCATTGTACTATCATTCCTCATGTATCCTTACTGACCATTGTGTTCTCAGTCACCATGTACCCTAGCTGACCATTCTATTATCAGTCCCCATGTACACATGTTGACCATTGTATTATCAGTCCCCATATGCCCTTACTGAACAAGGTATGATCAGTCCTCATGTATGCTTACTGACCATTGCGTTATATGTCCTCATGTACCCTTACTGATCATTGTATTATCAGTTTTCATGTATAATTACTGAGTCTTGTTTGATCAGTCGTTATATATCTTTACTGACCATTGTTTTATCATTCCTCATGTATTCTTAATGACTTTTATTATCAGTCCCCATTTATCGTTACTGACCACTGTATTATCAGTCCTCGTGAACCCTTACTGACCATTTAATTATCAGTATTCATGTATCCCTACTGGGCATTGTATTATCTGTCCCAATATACACTTACTGACCATTGTATTATCAGTTCACATTTCTCCTTACTGACCATTCTTTTATCAGTCCTCATGTAACCTTTCTGACCATTGTATGAACATTCCTCATGTATCCTTACTGACAAATGTATGATCAGTCCTAATGTATACATACTGACCTTTCTGTTATTAGTCCTCATGTATCCAGACTGACCATTGTATTATCAGTCCTCATGTATCCTTACTGACCATTGAATTATCAGTCGTCCTGTACCCATACTGGCCAGTCTATTATCAGTCCCCATGTTCGCTTACTGACCATTGCAGTATCAGTCCCCATTTACTTTGTTGACAATTTTAATATCTGTCCCGATTTATCATTATGAGCCATTGTATTATCTGTCCCCATAAACTATTACTGACCATTTTATTAGCAGTCCCCGTTTACCCTTACTGACCATTTTATTATCACTCCTCATGTATCCTCATTAACCATTGTACTAATCGTGTTCATGTACCCTTACTGACCATTGAAGGATCAGTCCTCATGCATCTTTACTGACCATTGAGTTAGCAGTTCTCATGTAACCTTACTGGCCGTTGTATTATCAGTCCCCATTTATCCATACTGACCATTGTCTGATCAGTCGTCATATATCTTGACTGAACATTGTTTATCAGTGCCCATGTATCCTTAATTGCAGTGTACTGTCAGTCTCCATATTCCCTTACTGACCATTGTATTATTAGTCCCATGTATCCTTAGTGACTATTGTATTTTCAGTCCCCATGTAGCCTTACTGATCATTGTTTTTTTCAGTCCCCATATATCCTGGATTAGCAATGTCCTGTCAGTCCTCATGTAGCCTTACTGGCCATTTTATTATCAGTCCCATGTATCCTTACTGACCATTTCATTATCAGTCCCCATGTATCCTTACTGAGACTTGTGTGATCAGTCGTCAAATATCTTTAGCGACGATTGTATTATCAGTCCCAACGTATCCTTACTGACCATTGTATTATCTATCCCCATGTATCTTTACTGTCCATTGTATTATCAGGCCGCATGTACCCTTACTGACCATTGTATTTTCAGTCCTCACGAATCCTTACTGACCTTTGCATTATCTGGCCTCATGTATCCTGACTGACCAATGTATTATCAGTCTCCATGTAACTTTACTGACCTTTGTATTATCAGTTTTAATGTATCATTATTGAGCATTGTGTGATCAGTCGTCATATATCTTTACTGACCATTGTTTTATCAGTCGTCATGTACCCTTACTGACCAATTTAATATGAGTCCCCATTTAGCCCTACTGGCCATTGCATTATCTGTCCCAATATAGCCTTACTGACCATTGTATTATAAGCCCCATTGATCCTTACTGACCATTGTTGTATCAGTCCCCATGTACCCTTACGAGTCACTGTATTATCAGTCCACATGTACCCTTACTGACCATTGTATTATCAGCCCTATGTATCCTCACTGTCCATTGTATAACCAGTCCTCATGCATCCTTACTGACCATTGTGTTATCAGTCCTCATGTGTCCTTAATGACCATTGAGTTATCAGTCCTCATGTGTCGTTACTGAGCATTGTATGATCAGTCCTCATGTACCTTACTGACCATTGTATTATCAGTCCCCATGTACCCTTACTGACCATTGCATTGTCTGTACCAATGCACCGTTATGACCAATGTATGATCAGTCCAAATGTATCCCTACTGACCATTGTGTTATCAGTCCCCATGTACCCTTACTGACCATTGCATTATTAATACCCATGTACCGTTATGACCAATGTATGATCAGTCCTAATGTATACTTACTGACCATTGTATTATCAGTCCCCACGTATCCTTACTGTCCATTGTATTATCAGTCACCATGTATTCTTAATGACCATTTTATTAGCAGTCCTCATGTATCCTTACTAACCATTTTATTATCAGTCCCCATGTATCCTTACTGAGACTTGTGTGATCAGTCGTCAAATATCTTTAGCGACGATTGTATTATCAGTCCCCACGTATCCTTACTGACCATTGTATTATCTATCCCCATGTATCTTTACTGTCCATTGTATTATCAGGCCCCATGTACCCTTACTGACCATTGTATTTTCAGTCCTCACGAATCCTTACTGACCTTTGCATCATCTGGCCTCATGTATCCTGACCGACCAATGTATTATCAGTCTCCATGCACCTTTACTGACCTTTGTATTATCAGTTTTAATGTATCATTATTGAGCATTGTGTGATCAGTCGTCATATATCTTTACTGACCATTGTTTTATCAGTCGTCATGTACCCTTACTGACCATTTTATTATGAGTCCCCATTTAGCCCTACTGGCCATTGTATTATCTGTCCCAATATAGCCTTACTGACCATTGTATTATAAGCCCCATTGATCCTTACTGACCATTGTTGTATCAGTCCCCATGTACCCTTACGAGTCACTGTATTATCAGTCCACATGTACCCTTACTGACCATTGTATTATCAGCCCTATGTATCCTCACTGTCCATTGTATAACCAGTCCTCATGCATCCTTACTGACCATTGTGTTATCAGTCCTCATGTGTCCTTACTGACCATTGTGTTATCAGTCCTCATGTGTCGTTACTGAGCATTGTATGATCAGTCCTCATGTACCTTACTGACCATTGTATTATCAGTCCCCATGTACCCTTACTGACCATTGCATTGTCTGTACCAATGCACCGTTATGACCAATGTATGATCAGTCCAAATGTATCCTTACTGACCATTGTGTTATCAGTCCCCATGTACCCTTACTGACCATTGCATTATTAATACCCATGTACCGTTATGACCAATGTATGATCAGTCCTAATGTATACTTACTGACCATTGTATTATCAGTCCCCACGTATCCTTACTGTCCATTGTATTATCAGTCACCATGTATTCTTACTGACCATTTTTTTAGCAGTCCTCATGTATCCTTACTGACCATTGTATTAACTGTCCTCATGTATCCTTACTGGCCACTGTATTGTCAGTCCCCATGTTTCCTTACTGACCATAGCATTATCAATAACCATGTATCCTTCTTGGCCATTGTATTATCAGTCTCCATGTACCCTTACTGACCATTGTATTATCAGTTTTCATGTATCATTCTTAAGCCTTATTTGATCAGTCGTCATATATTTTTACTGACCATTGTTTTATCAGTCCTCATCTATCCTTACTGACCATTTTATTATCAGTCTCCGTTTATCGTTAATTATCACTGTATTATCAGTCGTCATGTACCATTACTTACCATTTTATTATCAGTCCCAATTTATCCTTACTGACCATTGTTGTATCAGTCCTCATGTACCCTTACTGACCATTGTATTATCAGTCCCAATTTATCCTTCCTGACCATTGTTGTTTCAGTCCCCATGTACCCTGACTGACCATTGTATTATCAGTTTTCATGTATCATTATTCAGCATTGTGTGATCAGTCGTCATATATCTTTACTGACCATTGGTTTATCAGTCCTCATGATTCCTTATTGACCATTTTATTATCAGTCGCCAGTTATTGTTCCTGACCACTTTATTATCCGTCCTCATGTACCCGTAATGACCATTTTATTATCAGCTCCATTTATCCCTACTGGCTATTGTATTATCTGTCCCCAAATATCCTTACTGACCATTGCATTATCAGTCCTCATTTATCCGTACTGACCATTGTTGTATCAGTCCCAATGTACCCTTATGGGTCGCTGTATTATCCGTCCACATGTACCCTTACTGACCTTTGTATTATCAGTCCTCATGTGTCTTTACTGACCGTTGTATGATCAGTCCTCATGTGTCCTTACTGCCCATTGTATGATCAGTCCTCATGTATCCTTACTGACCATTGTATGAACTGTCCTGATGTATCCTTACTGACCATTGCGTTATCAGTCCTCATGTATCCTCACTGACCATTATATCATCATTCCCCACGTACGTTACTGAGCCTTTTGTGATCAGCCGTCACATATCTTTACCAACGATTGTATTATCTGTCCCCATATACGCTTATTGACCATTTTATTATCAGTCCCCAGTTAGCCTTACTGACCATTGTATTATCAGTCCCCATGTATCCTTACTGGCCACTGCATTATCAGTCATCAAGCATCCTTACTGACCATTGAATTATCAGTCCCCCTGTACCCTTACTGACCAATGTATTATCAGTCCCCATGTACGCTTACTGGCCGTTGTATTATTAGTCCCCATTTACTTTACTGACCATTTTAATATCTGTCCCAATTTTTACTTATTGGCCATTCTATTATCTGTCACCATATACCATTACTGACCATTTTATTAGCAGTCCCCGTTAACCCTTACTAACCATTTTATTATCACTCCTCATGTATCCTCACTGACCATTGTACGATCCGTGTTCATGTACCCTTACTGACCATTGTATGATTAGTCCTCATGCATCCTTACTGACCATTGATTTATTAGTCCTCATGTATCCTTACTGACCGTTGCATTATCAGTCCCCATGTATCCTTACTGACAATTGTATTATCATTCCTCATGTATCCTTACTGAGCCTTGTGTGATCAGTCGTCATATATCTTTTCTAAGCAGTGCATTTTCAGTCCCCAGGTATCCTTACTGACCATGGTATTATCAGTCGCTATGTATGCTTACTGACCATTGTATTATCAGTCACCATATATCCTTACTGACCATTGTATTACCTGTCCCCATGCATCCATACTGACCCATGTATTATCTGTCCCCATGTATCCTTACTGACCATTGCGTGATCAGTCGTCATATATCTTTACTGACCATTGTGTATCAGTGCCCATGCATCCTTAATTGCACTGTATTGTCAGTTTCCATGTTCCCTTACTGACCATTGTATTATCAGTCCCATGCATCATTAGTGACTATTGTATTTTCAGTCCCCATGTACCCTTACTGCCCATTGTATTAGCTGTCCCCATTTATCCTTACCGACCATTGTATTATCTGTCCCCATGTATCCTTCCTGACCATTGTGTGATCAGTCGTCATATATCTTTACTGACCTATGTTTATCAGTGTCCATGTATCCTTAGTTAGCAATGTACTGTTTGTCCACATGTACCCTCACTGATCATTGTTTTTTCCAGTTCCAATGTATCCTTGATTAGCACTGTACTATGAGTCATCATGTAGCCTTACTGGCCATTTAATTATCAGTTCCATGTATCTTTACTGACCATTTTATTATCAGTCCCCATGTATCCTTACTGACCATTGTATTATATCTCCCCATGTACCCTTACTGACTATTGCATTATCAGTCCCCATGTATGCTTACTGAGTCTTGTGTGATCCGTCGTCATATATCTTTACCGACGAATGTATTATCAATCCCCATGTAACCTTACTGACCATGGTATTATCAATCGCCATGTATGCTTACTGCCCATTGTATTATTAGTCCCCATGTACTCTTACTGATCATTGTATTACCTGTCCCCATGTATCCTTACTGATCATTGCATTATGAGGCGTGAATTGGCTAGGATAGATTGGCGAAAGATATTTAAGGGGTTGACTGTAGATGGGCAATGGCAGACATTTAGAAACCGCATGGATGAACTACAACAATTGTACATTCCTGTCTGGCATAAAAATAAAAAAGGGAAAGTGGCTCAACCGTGGCTATCAAGGGAAATCAGGGAGAGTATTAAAGCCAAGGAAGTGGCATACAAATTGGCCAGAAATAGCAGCGAACCCGGGGACAGGGAGAAATTTACATCTCAGCAGAGGAGGACAAAGGTTTTGATAAGGGCAGGGAAAATGGAGTACGAGAAGAAGCTTGCAGGGAACATTAAGGCGGATTGCAAAAGTGTCTATAGATATGTAAATAGAAAAAGGTTAGTAAAGGCAAACGTCGGTCGTCTGCAGTCAGAATCAGGGGAAGTCATAACGGGAAACAAATAAATGGCAGACCAATTGAACAAGTACTTTGGTTCGGTATTCACGAAGGAGGACACAAACGACCTTCTGGATAAAAACGGGGTCAGAGGATCTAGGAAGGAGGAGGAACTGAGGGAAATCTTTATTAGTCGGGAAATTGTGTTGGGAAAATTGATGGGATTGAAGGCCGATAAATACCCAGGGCCTAATGGACTGCATCCCAGAGCACTTAAGGAGGTGGGCTTGGAAATAGTTGATGCATTGACAGTCATTTTCCAACATCCCATTGATTCTGGAGCAGTTTTTATCGAGTGGAGGGTAGCCAATGTAACCACAGTTTTAAAAAAAGGAGGGAGAGAGAAAACAGGGAATTATAGACCGGTCAGCCTGATCTCATAGTGGGTAAAATGATGGAATCAATTATTAAGGATGTCATAGCAGCGCATTTGGAAAGAGGTGACATGATACGTCCAAGTCAGCATGGATTTGTGAAAGAGAAAACACGCTTGAGAAATCTTCTGGAATTTTTTAAGGATGTTTCCAGTAAAGTGGACAAGGGAGAACCAGTTGATGTAGAATATTTGGACTTTCAGAAGGCTTTCGACAAGGTCCCACACAAGAGATTAATGTGCAAAGTTAAAGCACATGGGATTGCGGGTAGTGTCCTGACGTGGATTGAGAACTGGTTGTCAGACAGGAAGCAAAGTGTAGGAGTAAATAAGTACTTTTCAGAATGGCAGGCAGTGACTAGTGGGGTACCGCAAGGTTCTTTGCTGGGGCCCCAGCTGTTTAAACTGAATATTAATGATTTAGACGAGTGGATTAAATATAGTATCTTTACATTTACGGATGACACTAAGTTGGGTGGCAGTGTGAGCTGCGAGGACGATGTTATGAGGCTGCAGAGTGGCTAGGATAGGTTAGCTGAATGGGCAAATGCATGGCAGATGAAGAATAATGTGGATAAATGTGAGGTTATCCACTTTTGTGTTAAAATCAGAGAGACAGACTATTATCTGAATGGTGACAGATTAGGAAATGGGGAGGTGCAACGAGACCCGCGTGTCATGGTACATCAGTAATTGAAGGTTGGCATGCAGGTACAGCAGGCGGTTAAGAAAGGAAATGGCATGTTGGCCTTCATATCGAGGCGATATCCGTACAGGGGCAGGGACGTGTTGCTACAGTTGGACAGGGCCTTGTTGAAGCCACACCTGGAGTATTGTGTACAGTTCTGGTCTCCTAACTTGAGGAAGGACATTCTTGCTATTGAGGCAATGCAGCGAAGATTCACCAGACTGATTCCCGGGATGGTGTGACTTACCTATCAAGAAAGACTGGATCAACTGGGCTTGTATTCACTGGAGTTCAGAAGAATGAGAGGGGACCTCATAGAAACGTTTAAAATTCTGACGGGTTTAGACAGGTTAGATGCAGGAAGAGTGTCCCCAATGTTGGGGAAGTCCAGAACCAGGGGTCACAGTCTAAGGATAAGGGGTAAGCCATTTAGGACCGAGATGAGGAGAAACTTCTTCACCCAGAGAGTGGTGAACCTATGGAATTCTCTATCACAGAAAGTAGTTGAGGCCAATTCAATAAATATATTCAAATGGGAGTTAGATGAAGTCCTTACTACTAGGGGGATCAAGGGGTATGGCATGAAAGCAGGAAGCGGGTACTGAAGTTGCATGTTCAGCCATGAACTGATTGAATGGTGGTGCTGGCTAGAAGGGCTGAATGGCCTGCTGCTGCAGCTATTTGCCATGTTTCATAGTCTACGTTTCTAATACCTGTCCCCATGTATCCTTACTGACCATTGTGTGATCAGTCATCATATATTTTGACTGACCATTGTTTATCAGTGCCCATGTATCCTTAATTGCAGTGTACTGTCAGTATTCATGTTCCCTTACTGACCATTGTATTACCAGTCCCATGTATCCTTCGTGACTATTGTATTTTCAGTCACCATGTACCCTTACTGACCATTGTATTAGCTGTCCCCATGTATCCTTACTGACCATTTTATTATCTGTCCCCATGTATCCTTACTGACCATTTTATTATCTGTCCCCATGTATCGTTACTGACCATTGTGTGATCAGTCGTAATATATCTCTACTGACCATTGTTTATCAGTGTCCATGTATCCGTAATTAGCAATGTACTTTCAGTCCTCATGTATCCTTACTGATCATTGTTTTTTTCAGTCCCCATGTATCCTTGATTAGCACTGTACTGTCAGTCCTCATGTAGCCTTACTGGCCATTGTATTATCAGCCCCATGTATCCTTACCGACCATTGTATTATCAGCCCTGATGTACCGTTACGGACCATTGTTTTATCAGTCCCCATGTATCCGTAATTAGCACTGTACTGTTACGCGCCATGTATATTACTGACGTTTACTTAGCCAGCATCTTGCTTACATTTTTTTCTATTTCACTTGTGCTACACCATGAGAAGTGAAATGAAAATCTGAAATTACAGAGTTATTTTATTTCTCAGTCATTATGGAAACACCCTAAATGAAGCTGCCCCTTTACTGTGAGTCTGTGAAATTTACTGTTTCTGCTTTTACCAATAGTGCTGGTTTTTGGTTAAAGTTATTTGATCTGATAGCTACGTTGCTTTTGTGATATTTTGGAATGAAATTGATGCAAAGAACAGGTTCAGACAAAATGTTTGTTCAGTGACTGTAATTAATATACATCAGTGTGCAGTTTAATTGTTTCACTGGAGAGTTCTCTCAGGCTATAAATAGGGATTTTGTTTCAGTCTATACAGCAATGTTTGGCTGAGGTTTTTGCCTAAAAAGAACAGCGCTCATTGAAGCTCACAGAAAGTCAAACCATGTTCCGGAAGATTCCAGCTCAGCTTCGGAACTTGTGGGCACTTTGGAATGTGGAACGTATTTATTACCCGCTCGTCGCTGCTGTTGGTGTTCCTCCTGAGTCCTTCATCAGCAATTAATTATGGAACCAATGTTTCTCTTCATTTGCTGTACTTGTCCTTTAGTTCTAGTTATCAATTGCTTTCAAGTTAAACCTATTGTTTTGTGTCTGCCAATGCACAGACGTTTCTGGCATGTAATGTTTGATCATTTGCTGTATCGCTGCTCCCAGTTCAATTAACAGTATGTTGTTTTCACATCTGTCATGTAATGTTTGATCATTTGCTGATTCGCTGATCCCACTTCAATGAACAGTATGTTGTTTTCACAATTTAAACCTCTTGTTCTGTGTCTGGCAACGCACAGAAGTTTCTGTCATGTAATGGTTGAACATTTGCTGATTCGCTGCTCCCAGTTCAATGAACAGTATGTTGTTTTCACAATTTAACATTCTTGAACTGTGTCTGGCAATGCACAGAAGTTTCTGTCATGTAATGTTTGATCACTTGCTGATTGGCTGCTCCCAGTTCGATGAACAGAATGTTGTTTGCACAACTTGCTTCCACAATTTAAGGATTTGACAGAAATTTGATTTTATTGACACAAGAAATGTTTGTGACAGATTTACTTTATTGAATAGCTTGCAGTCAGCATTCTGCACTGATGCCCAGTGTTGGATGATAAATATGTGTTCAGCGGTAACAAGAGTTTAAAGGTCCGCTGGTTATAGTTAATGACACAGATTTGTGGAAACCAGCGATGAGAGATCCTTCACAAATATACTGAGATCCGAGACATTTTCCACTGATGATTCAGCTCCAGACAGCTGTCTTAATTGCCAACCGCTCGCGCTCTGCCTCACAGTCACTGATCCCAGATGATCAGGACAGGATTAAAACTGCAATACGTCTTCCAATAAAAGGATTAATCAGTTATGTTTGAAATTATTTATTTCCATTGTTCAGCGACAGTTCAGGAGATCTTGGTGTGGGCCGCACGGTAGCAACTATTTTGGCCGATTCAAAACGGAGGACTGAATTGTGAAAAATTTTGATATTTCCAGTCTCAAACTCTCTCTGTCAATTGTAAATCTGTAACTTTCTCACAGCAGGTGAAAGGCAGCCGGTTGACACGGTTCCAACTGTAAACAGGCACTTTCGAAAAACTTCTGTGACATTTTAAAATATGGGTTATAAACGGTTGTAAAGCACAAGTCCCTTCTTTAAAGATTATTTGTAATGTTCTTGGAACGTCAACTTATGCCATTTACAATGTGTACTTTCGATACAAAGATTTCGACACGTGATACAATTCAAGTCATCTACTTCAGCAGAACCGCCCTAACCTCGCCAAATACTACATTTCCCTCTCTGGACATAGAGTCACTTCCCCGCCTTGCCATAGAATCCCTTCCCCACCTTGGCAAAAGACTTAATTCCCCAGCTTGGCTACACAATCCATTTATAGAAGCATAGAAACAGAGAAAATAGGTGAAGGAGTAGGCCATTCAGCACTTCGAGCCTGCACCGCCATTCACTAAGATCATGGCTGATCACTCCCTCAGTACCCCTTTCCTGCTTTCTCTCCAAATCCCTTGATCCCCTTAGATGTAAGGGCCATATCTACTCCCTCTTGAATATATACAATGAACTGGCATCAACAACTCTCTGTGGCAGGGGATTCCACAGATTAACAACTCTCTGAGTGAAGAAATTTCTCCTCATCTCAGTCCTAAACGACCTACCACTTATCCTAAGATCATGTCCCCTGGTTATGGAGTTGCTCAATATCGGGAACATTCTTCCTGCATCTAACCTGTCCAGTCCCGTCAAAATCTCATACGTTTCTATTAGATCCCTTCTCATCCTTCCAAACTCCAGTGAATAAAGGCCCAGTTGATCCAATCTCTCCTGATATAATAGTTCAGCGATCCATGGAATCAGTCTGGTGAACCTTCGCTGCACTCACTCAACAGCAAGAACGTCCTTCCTCAGATTAGGAGACCAAAACTGAACGCAATATTCCAGGTGAGGCCGCACAAACGCCCTGTACAACTGCAGTAAGACATCCCTGCTCCGGTACTCAAATCCTCAAGCTATGAAGGCCAACATGCCATTTTCGTTCTTCACCGCCTCCTGTGCCTGCATGCCAACTGATGCATCATGACACACAGGTCTCGTTGCATCTCCCCTTTTCCTAATCTGCCGCCATTCAGATAATATTCTGCCTTCGTCTTTTTGCCCCCAAAATGGATAACCTCACTTTTATCCACATTATACTGCATTTGCCATGCATTTGCCCAGTCAGTTAACCTGTCCAATTCAGTCTGCAGCCTCTTAGTGTCCTCCTCACAGCTCACACCGCCACTCAGTTGAGTGTCGTCTGCAAACTTGGAGATATTACACTCAATTCATTCATCTAAATCATTCTTGTATGTTGTAAAGAGCTGGGGTCCCAGCACTGAGCCTTGCAGCACTCCACTAGGCACTGACTGCCATTCTGAAAAGGACTCGTTTATCCCGACTCTCTGCTCCCTGTCTGCCAACCAGTTATCTATCCACGTCAGTAAATTAACCCCAATACCATAAGCTTCGATTTTGCACACTATTCTCTTGTGCGGGACCTTGTAAAAAGCCTTTTGCAAATCCAAATACAACACATCATCTGGTTCCCCCTTGTCCATTCTGCTGATTATCTCCTCAAAAAGTTCCAGATGATTCGTCAAGCCTGATTTTCCTTTCATAAATCCATGCTGACTTCGACCAATCCTGTCACTGCTTTCCAAATTTGCTGCTATTTAATCCTTAATGATTGATTCCAACATTTTCCCCACTACTGATTTCAGGCTAACCGATCTATAATTACCCGTTTGCACTCTCCCTCCTTTTTAAATAAAGTGGTGTTACATTAGCTACCCTCCAGTCCATAGGATCTGATCCAGATTCGATAGACTGTTGGAAAATGAGCAGCAATGCATCCACTATTTCTAGGGCCACTTCCTTAAGTACGCTGGGATGCAGACAATCATGCCCCGGAGATTTATCGGATTTCAATCCCATCAATTTCCCCAACAAAATTTCCCACCTAATAAGCATATCCTTCAGTTCCTCCTTCTCAATTGACCCACACTGTCCTCGATACATTCGGAAGGTTATTTGTGTCCTCCTTCGTGAAGACAGAACCGAAGTATGTGTTCAATTGTTCTGCTATTTCTTTGTTCCCCATTATAAATTCAACTGAACCCGACCGCAAATGACCTACAATTGTCTTCACTAATCTCTTTCCCTTCACATATTTATAGAAACTTTTGCAGTCAGTTTTTCTATTCCCTGCAAGCTTCTGCTCGTTCTCTATTTCCCACCTCTTAATTAAACATTAGTCCTCCTTTATTGAATTTTAAATTTCTCCCAGTCCTCAGGTTTGTTGCTTTTTCTAGCAAATTTATATGCCTCTTCATTGGTTTTAACACACTCCTTAATTTAATTTGTTAGCCACGGTTGAACCAGCTTTCACGTTTTATTTTTACTCCAGACAGGGATGTACAATTGCTGAAGTTCATCCTTGTGACCTTTAAATGTTTGCCATTGCTTATCCATTGTAAACCGTTTAAGTATCCATTGCCAGTCCATTCTAGCCAATTCATGCCTCATACCGTTGAAGTTACCTTTCCTTAAGTTCAGGACCCTAGTTTCCGAATTAACTGCGTCACACTCCATCTGAATCAAGAATTCTACCATATTAAGGTCATTCTTCCCCAAGGGGCCTCATACAACAAGATTGAAAATTAGTCCCTTCTCATTAAACATCACCCAGTCTAGGATAGCCAGCTCTCTGGTTGGTTTCTCGACATATTGGTCTCGAAAACCATCCCTAATACATTCCAGGAAATCCTCCTCTACCGTATTGCTACCAGTTTGGTTACGCCAATAGATATGTAGATTAAGGTCGCCAATGATAACCTTTATTTCACACATCCCTTATTTCTTATTTGATGCTGTCCCCTCACTACTACAGTTTGGTGGTCTGCGCACAACTTCCACTCGCGTTTTCTGCCTTTGTTATTCCGCAGCTCCAACCATAGCGATTCCACATCATCCAGGCGAATGTCCCTGCTTACCATTGCATTATATTCTTCTATAACCAGCAATGCCCCCCCCCTCCTTTTCCTCTCAGCCTATCCTTCCTAAGTGTTGAATACTCCTGGACGTTGAGTTCCCAGCGTTTTTGACGCTGGAGCCTTGTCTCCGTGATGCCAATTACATCATATCCGTTAACTGCTGTCTGTTGAGTTCACCACCTTGGCCACAGACTCATTCCCTCCCTTTGCCGCCAGCTCCATTCACCTCCCTGGACACAGTTTCCATTCTGCTCGCTGTCCCCATACTGCATTTCCTTCCCTGGATAATGAATTCATTCCCCTCAATGGACACAGGCTATTCGCAAACTTGCGGCTTCTCGAGCTGAATTATTGTTTCCTCTTACCTGGATAGGGAATAATGTCAGAGTCGCATTCAGTGCTTTAGCCACCCGGCAAAATTCCAATCCATCAATTCTTTCAGTCATGACCCAGCACCCACACATCACATCCATCGCTTCACTCACTCCCTGTCACAACACCCAAACATCCCATCCACTGGTACATTCATTCCAGAGCCAAAACCCACACGTCCCATACATTGGTTCCATCAGTACCTGTGCCAAACACCACACGTCCCATCCTCTGGTTCATTCAGTCCTGACACATTTCACACATAATTCTTTGAGACAGCTGTTGTTGCTCTCAATCTGAAATAAAATTCCCTGTTTTTATGTTCCTTGCAGTGAACTTTGTGACGATAAGAATCCTGTCTCGAGGAAGATGCTGTCTCTCTAAGTGCATCACCCGTTGCCTGGTGGCAATGGCAGCGGCGGATCTACAGGTCGTTATCCTCGACCTGATATCCAGGCAGATTCCTATTCGTTATTCAACCGCGTTTGTGTTCATGTGGAAGATTAACGTGTGTAATATCCATGCCATCCTGCTTTATGCAGTCATAGACTGTCCGTCTGGATCACAGTTGATTTTACCTTTGATCGATGTATAGTCAATTGTTGTCAGAAGCTCAAACCAAATATTTGCACCGAGAGAACGGCGACTGTGTTTGTGGGAACAGTGAGTGCGCTGTTCCGTGCAAAGAACACTTTATTGTACTTTATGTATGGAATGTATCAGATTTCCAATAATCCTTGGTTTCGTTTTGTTACAAGTGAAGTCTTTGAGTCACTAGCATGGTCAGCAATTGAATACTTCCATTATATTATAACACCGTTTATTTTATTTTTTCTGATTCTTGTGCTCAATGTTTTAACTGTCAGACATGTTTTAGTGTCTGGCACAGCCCGCAGGAGACTCCAGGCCCACAGCAGTGGGGATGGTCCCAGTGATGCAGAGATGGAGAAGCGAAGGAAATACTTCATTTTACTGCTTGTTATATCCGTCAATGTGATTCTGTTATGGGCACTGTTTCTGTTGAATTACGTGCTTCAACGATTGTATTGGTTCAAATTTATTCCTTTGTATCCACCTGAATATGTACAGGAACTGGGATATATAGAAACATTCGGCCCTTCTAGCCTGCACCGCCATTCAATGAGTTCATGGCTGAACATTCAACTTCAGTACCCTATTCCTGCTTTCTCGCACTACCCCTTGATCCCCCTAGTAGCAAGGACCTCATCTAACTCATTTTTGAATATATTTGGTGAATTGGCCTCAATAACTTTCTGTGGTAAAGAATTCCACAGGTTCACCACTCTCTGGGTGAAGAGGTTCCTCCACATCTCGGTGCTAAATGGCTTACCCCTTATCCTTCGACTGTGACCTCTGGTTCTGGACTTCCCCAACATTGGGAACATTCTTCCTGCATCTAACCTGTCTAAACCCGTCAGAATTTTAAATGTTTCTATGAGGTCCCCTCTCATTCTTCTGAATTCCAGTGAATACAAGCCCAGTTGATCCAGCCTTTCTTGATAGGTCAGTCCCGCCATCCCGGGAATCAGCCTGGGGAACCTTCGCTGCAGTCCCTCAATAGCAAGAATGTCCTTCCTCAGGTTAGGAGACCAAAACTGTACACAATATTCCAGGTGTGGCCTCACCAATGCCCAGTACAACTGTAGCAACACCTCCCTGCCCCTGTACTCAAATCCCCTTGCTATGAAGGCCAACATGCCATTTGCTTTCTTAACCGCCTGCTGCATCTGCATGCCAATCTTCAATGACTGATGTACCATGACACCCAGGTCACTTTGCACCTCCCCTTTTCCTAATCTGTCACCATTCAGATAATAGTCTGCCTCTCTGTTTTTACCACCAAAGTGGATAACCTCACATTTATCTTATTATACTTCATCTGCCATGCATTTGTCCACTCACCTAACCTATCCAAGTCACTCTGCAGCCTCACAGCATCCTCCTCGCAGCTCACACTGCCACCCAACTTAGTGTCATACGCAAATTTGGAGATACTACATTTAATCCCCTCATCTAAATCATTAATGTACAGTGTAAACAGCTGGGGCCCCAGCACAGAACCTTGCGGTAGCCCACTAGTCACAGCCTGCCATTCTGAAAAGTACCCATTTACTCCTACTCTTTGCTTCCTGTCTGACAACCAGTTCTCAATCCATGTCAGCACACTATTCCCAATCACATGTGCTCTAACTTTGCACATCAATCTCTTGTTTGGGACCTTGTCGAAAGCCTTCTGAAAGTCCAAATATACCAAAACAACTGGTTCTCCCTTGTCCACTCTACTGGAAACATCCTCAAAAAATTCCAGAAGATTTGTCAAGCATGATTTCCCTTTCACAAATCCATGCTGACTTGGACCTATCATGTCACCTCTTTCCAAATGCACTGCTATGACATCCTTAATAATTGATTCCATCATTTTACCCACTACCGATGTCAGGCTGACCGGTCTTTAATTCCCTGTTTACTCTCTCCCTCCTTTTTTAAAAAGTGGGGTTACATTGGCTGCCCTCCACTCCATTGGAACTGATCCAGAGTCAATGGAATGTTGGAAAATGACTGTCAATGCATCCACTATTTCCAAGGCCACCTCCTTAAGTACTCTGGGATGCAGTCCATCAGGCCCTGGGGATTTATCGGCCTTCAATCCCATCAATTTCCCCAACACAATTTCACGGCTAATAAGGATTTCCCTCAGTTCCTCCTCCTTACTAGACCCCCCGACCCCTTTTATAACCGGAAGGTTGTTTGTGTCCTCCTTCGTGAATACCAAACCAAAGTACGTGTTCAATTGATCCGCCATGTCTTTGTTCCCCGTTATGACTTCCGCTGATTCTGACTGCAGGGGACCTACGTTTGTCTTTACTAACCTTTTTCTCTTTACATATGTATAGAAAGTTTTGCAATCCGTCTTAATGTTCCCAGCAAGCTTCTTCTCATAGTCCATTTTCCCTGCCCTAATCAAACCCTTTGTCCTCCTCTGCTGAGTTCTAAATTTCTCCCAGTCCCCAGGTTCGCCTCTATTTCTGGCCAATTTGTATGCCACTTCCTTGGCTTTAATACTGTCCCTGATTTCCCTTGATAGCCACGGTTGAGCCACCTTCCCTTTTTCATTTTTATGCCAAGCAGGAATGTAGAATTGTTGTAGTTCATCCATGCGGTCTCTAAATGTCTGCCTTTGCCCATCCACAGTCAACCCCTTAAGTATCATTCGCCAATCCATCACAGCCAATTCACGCCTAATACCTTCAAAGTTAACCTTCTTAAAGTTCTGCACCATGGTCTCTGAATTAACTGTTTCATTCGCCATCCCAATGCAGAATTCCACCATATTATGGTCACTCCTCCCCAAGGGGCCTCGCACAACGAGATTGCTAATTAATCCTCTCTCATTACATAACACCCAGTCTAATATGGCCTCCCCCCTAGTTGGTTCCTCGACATATTGGTCTAAAAAAACATCCCTTATGCACTCCAGGAAATCCTCCTCCACCGTATTGCTTCCAGTTTTGTTACCCCAATCAATGTGCATATTAAAGTCACCCATTATTACTGCTGCACCTTTATTGCACGCACCCCTAATTTCATGTTTGATTCCCTCCCCAATATCACTACTACTGTTTGGAGGTCTGTACACAACTCCAACTAACGTTTTTTGCCCTTTGTTGTTCTGCAGCTCTATCCATATCGATTCCACATCATCCAAGCTAATGTCCTTCCTAACTATTGCCTTAATCTCCTCCTTAACCAGCAATGCTACCCCACCTCATTTTCCTTTTATTCTATCCTTCAAAATATGCTTCAGCTCCTGAGTTGCTGCACCAACACATGTGTTTATGCCGTGACCCAGACGAAATTCAGGGAGCAGTTGTAGAATGTGGTGAAATATCCCTTTACTGTAATTGATAAATGTAGTAAATAATGATAATCACACAATGTGTTGGGCGGGTATTCTCCCGAATCCCCTCATCTCTGTCATACACGCACAGTAAGGCCTGTTTACTTCATTCACCGCGCGGATTCAGTGACGAAAAAAAATGATAGAAGTGGGGAAGTCCACTGACATCAGTACAGTTGTATCCCTGCAGGTTTTAACCCCGCTAAGACGTCTGGTGCAGCCTAGGACGGGTTTATAAAGCTCCCGACCGCCAGGCTTATGGCGGATGTGTTTACCCAAAGGGGGAGGCGCGGGGAAGGTCGCTCTATTACTGTATGATCCACGGGCGGAAGGGTCGCTCAGTCCCCAGCACTCCCTAGGAAAGCTGGGGGGAAATGGCCTGGGATCAAACAACAGCCAGGGAGGGAATGTTTCATAGCCTCAAAGGTCAGTGCTTTCATCCTTTTACAGGCTCCTTGTGTTTTTCTCCCAGAGGGATTTAAGCTGAGCATTCCCAGCGCCTGGTGATAGTTATGTATCCTTGTTTCAAATAATCTACCTTTGGGATTAAAGGGTCTCCTGCAGACGGAGTATGTCCCAGTGAAATTCACCACTATAACGTTCCTTTGTAAGTTTGCCTGAACAATGCGGTGATCTGCAGGATGAAGTGTTCCCCGCACACACTCGACACACATTAAACTCAGCTGCTCCTCACTCTCTGTAAAATCTCCGAGCTAAACGTAGCCAACAATAAGCTGTGTTCAGGGAGGTTGGTAACGAGCTTTGTTGCTCGGTATTGCAGTATGACACTGTCTTTGAGTATAGTGACATCATAGACCTGCTCTTCTGACCAAACCTTGCTCTGTGGTTGACCCAGAATCGCATTTCAGACATCCCTTCTCCTTCACACATCACCTTACATAGAGTTACTTAACGTCTTCAGCACAGAAATAGGCCATTTGGTGCTCGCGGCTGCACACTGGCCTGAGCCTGTTTCCTGAGGTTTCCCTGGGGGTGCTGGGAGTCAGCAGCCCGTCTGCCTGTGGCCTGCAAATTTACAGAGCGACCTTCCGCGCCCCAACACTTTCGGGCCAGCAGAGCAAGCCAGAGTTTACTTTATCACCACGTCATGATCTTAAACGGAGTGCACAAAGAGAGTGGTAAACTTGGGAAAGTAGAGAAAGTAAGATTCAGTGGTAAGTCCAGGTTGAGTCTGGCTGAGTATTAGCTGTAAGAAGGGAAATTTAGATTAACGTTTTGAATTGAACTTAAAACATTAAAAACAGAAGTTAGTAGAAACTGCCTGTTCGTGGTAGTTAACTATCAGTCAGCTGTAAGTGTTAGTCTTTAATATGTGCTAATTACTGCGAGCAATGGGCATGGAGTTAAGACAGCACTTGTAACTTGTGTGTGGCTCCAAAGATATAAACATAATTTCTAACTGCTGATGCACAGTGTGTTCTGCACAGTGATATTAAACGGAGTGTAATACAGTGTTAAACTTGATAATTTGGAGAGAGTTGGAATGGGAACAGGAGTTGAAGTAGATGCAGCATTGGCCTCCAAAATACAGCAGGTAGATGACTGTTTGGTGCGTACTACCTTTTTTCTCGAAGCTTGTTCTAAACTAAGACCTGGGAGCAATAGCAATTTTTTAAAAAATTTATAACTTCACTATATAATCTCATTAATTAACATAATTATAAATAACCGCTTGAAAAAAACTAACTAATTAAATTAATTCAGTGTATAAATAAGCAAATAAATAAAAACTAACTAAAGATGGCAGTGCAGGTAATGAGCCGAGATTGTGGTGTGTATGAGTTTGTGGACAGCAAATCTGTCGCTCATTCCCACATCTGCAGGAAATATCTCTGCTGTATTCTCTCTGCCTCAGGGTAATTGGGCTGGAGTGCACGTTCGACACACTCTGAAACACATAGGAGGATTAATTATTTCTGGATAGTTTAATCCAGAAAACAGTCACACCCCACAAAAAGGAGCAGGTTCAGGAACGTCTGTGGCTGATCAGGTGTCTTGCAGCGAGAACTGAGGAGAGGCTGAGAATGAGACACTGCTTCTGTCCAACACGTACCTTATACTCGTTACCTTTAATGATAAGGATAAAGATTGCGTGGAGGACAGCCACAATACATACCAAGCTACGTGGCTCAAAAGTTTGTTCACAGGCAGAGATAGGTAGAAATATGAAACAATTATTTTGCATCAGTATTTATCAAGGAGACAAAACAGGTGGACATGATATCGGGTGATATTAGAAATGAAATAACTGCATTTAAAATAACAAGAGGAAAATATTATTGAAATTAATCAAACCGAAAACGGATAAAATGCTGGCTTCGGACGAATTACATCTAGGAAAGCAATAACAGAAGCATTATTAAATATATTTAATATTTCGTTAGAATAAGGTGCAGTGCCGGAGGATTGGCAGATACCTAATGTAATACCTATTTTTAAGAAGGGAGATAGAACGTACCTGAGGAACTATAGTCCAGTCAACTTAGCATCGTTGAGAGGAAAAATAATGGAATCCCTAATAAAGGAGAAAGTGGAAGAACAACTAGAAACCAAAAATGAATAGTGAGCATGGATTATAAAAGGGAAAGTCTTGAATTGACCAAATTCTTTGAATTTTTCGAAGAGGTAACAGATAGCATAAACTAACGTAATGTAGTAGTTGTAATTTAGTTGGATATACAAAGGCCTTCGATAAGATACCCCATAATAGACTGAAAGGGCAGATCACAAATCGTAATTACAATTAATAATAATAATTGGAATGTATTAAAATAGATTTAACAGATAATTAAAATGGATCCCACAGCCTGATTTTCAGACTGTGGGAAGCATGTGTGGAATGTCTTCTGCAGAGGGGCAGATTTCCAATTCATAGACCAAAGGTCTTGGGACCTGGGCAAAGACACAGATAACGTAGAATTTGAATTCTACAACAAGATACAAGTTAAATAAAAAGAATCATAACAACATGTATCCTGAGTTTCCAATTAAAGCATATAGAGGCCAGATTGGAGGACGCAACCTACCAGTTAATCATATATTAATCAATCCGCACGTATTAATTGTAACTTGCATAATTATGTAATGCTATAATCTGAAACTGTATGAAATAAGATGTCTCTGGCAGTTTTTTTGAGCATTCCTTCAAGGATAGCTCCCCTGCTGGCTTGTATCTTTTATTAATAAAACCAGCATTTAATTTAAGGCAAACATACCCCGAGTGGTGGTTTGAAGTTCACCATATCAACTTGGCGCACTCAGTGGGATCTACTTGCGGGCAGATTAGACTTAAAACGCCGAACCAACCTAACAACGAGTGAGTAGAGAGAAATTCTCCTCCCAAAGTAAACCAGAGATCCATAGAATCTGAAGCAGAGTCCATGCAGCCATTAAATGCAGTTGAGGCGCTCGTCAGGACACTGTAAGTAAATACGTGTGTCTGGAGAATAAGTGCATATACAGGATATCGGGGAAAAAACCTCGGTGTAAATATTTCTGCATAAGTAAAGGCGGAAAAACAGTACTAGGTAAAAAGCCTTCGAGTAAAATGTTCCGCTTAAGTAAAGATGGTAAAACGGGAACTGAGGAAAAAGCCCCGGTGTAATAAATGGCAAAGGAATCTGCCAAGGCACTTGGAGGTTTGAGGTATAATATACAAGAAGAGTTTCTGAGAGATAAATCTGAAAAGGTTAAGAAGATGGTTAAAGCAGGATAAGATGAAGGGAAAAAGATAATTTTAACAGCCGGAAAGATGAATAGAAAGATACCCGAAGGTGAGATGGACAGAGAAAGTGACAAAAGACAACAGGATGTAAGTATAAAAATAGATATAGATGACAGAAGGGAATGGACAGAGGAATTTGGCCCACATTTCTATCCCCCACGAACAGGGTTATGATTAGGACCCGAGGAAAATAAAATATTAATTGGGGGCCAGAAGGCTCGCTTCGTAGATATTTTTCAGAAGACCATAACAAAAACTCTTAGTGACTGTCTTAAGTGAAGTATGAATCGAAAAATAGAGCCGGCCAAACAGTAAGCTCTGTTGAAATAAGAGAGACTTATATGAATGTCTGTCTTTGAATGAAAGTACGTCTGTGATTTTTGACTGCGGAATATTTGAGGTGGGAATTAATGAATTTTTCATGAGTCTGAAAGCCTGCTTCACAAAGTGGTGGAGCTGTCTGTTGTTTTGGCCCCACCCACTTTTTCAGACAGAGTGATTTTTTTTAAGCCTTTGCAGTGTTGTCCTGTATGAGGGAAGTTTTAAGCAAGTGTGAACCTAGAATTGAATTACATTTTAAGTTGTGGATTTATTCAGATGATACGTTATGGAGCTAGGAAATGCACAAAGGATAGGTTTGTTGAGCAAAAGATACAAAATGCTTGGTCCGTTGGTATTTAAAAAAATTTCGACACGTTCACTTGTCAAAAGAATGCACGTAATCATTGAGTACATTTGTTTGAAAGACAATTGTTAGCGCGAATGTCTTCCTGCAAGTATCACTCGACACTTTGTGTCGGTTCCAACACCAAAACGGCTTTTATTACGCCGGCGGGGAGAGAGTCTCTGATCAAACTCCAGACACACCACTCCACCGAACAAAGAAATCCATCGATATTTATATGTTTTACAAGAGTTCATTACAGTTACTTCAGCCCTCATCGGCTGGTCACAATCCAATCATAAAGATTATAGATTACATATAGGTTTCTTTAACCCAATAGAATAACCCTCAACCTCAGGGGCTGTATGTTCCGTTCCTTTCAGCTCGGGCTGATTAATGACCCTGTTATGTGATGCAGGCCTCCCCTTATCTCTGTTCCTCGGGGCTCTGCAGTGTGAACTCATTTATTAAGGACATTCTATACCAGGTACCATAATGGATCGTTATAGTTATCTCGTCTCAAGCGGATGATCCAAGGCATTCCCGGCAGTGGTCCTCACAGGGTCATTGCTCGGTCAGCCTCAGTCAACAGTTC
The DNA here is from genome assembly GCF_044704955.1 of Pristiophorus japonicus. Taxonomy (NCBI): domain Eukaryota; kingdom Metazoa; phylum Chordata; class Chondrichthyes; family Pristiophoridae; genus Pristiophorus; species Pristiophorus japonicus. The sequence goes on from NC_091999.1 coordinate 65,289,528, forward strand.
ATTGCTTGACTAACTGAGTTCCCATCAGGCTTGGGCAGCCATTTTATATTTGGCCATTTTAAACATATATGCGTATATATATATTCAGCAGGTGCCTAATGCCTAGTGTATAGATATATTCAGCAGGTGCTTAATGACTACAACAATTCCCCCCTTTCAGTAAATGGAGTAATCCTACTCCGCCTTTAACCGACCGCCCTACCTTTATTTGCTATTATGCACAGCCTGGTACTCCCTGCCTCAACGTGCTGGCCAGTCACGCGGTTACAGGAGTCCCGGTTGCTTAGATCAAATTGACAAAGGCCTAATCCTCCAGTCCCTCGATTAGATAGGCCTGTTTAATATCCGGGGACCGAGCATGCATCCCTCTTCATTGCGCGTGGTGCCTGCATGCCTGATCAATTGTATTACGGCCAGTATGTGTGAAATTATTCGACTCCAAGGATAGATGTTCACATTTATTCCCCAGTCCCAGACCTTTCTCCACCAATTCTGATTTTGTAAGTCTACATCGATATCTCCTTCCAGTACTTTGATTTTAGTTCGCAGTTGGTGGTAGAGCTTTACGGACTCACCCAACCTGAGCTTCAATTCCCGTAATGGTTCGGTTAGATGTGGGAAAGGGACCTGATCTGGCGCGTCATAATCCTGCAACTAATCATGCAGCTGATATATTAATCGGTTATATTAATAACTTCGGGCTTCTGACGCCTAACCTGGGTGATATGTGCTTGCCCGATCGTGACAGGCCGTAGCGGCGCAAACCAAAAGTTCGGCTGCGATATGAGGCACTGCAGATCATTATACTGGTATGAACACTCTGTAGTAGAGACGCAGTACCTTCCCTTTCCTCCGTAGCCGGCCCTTGCAAAGTGCCTGTGTGCAGGCACTATATCTAGTACACATCCGTCGGCTCGGTTCAACCCGCACTCGTTTAGCTCCCCTCTGCCCACTGGGTGAGGACATACTGTGATCTCCCCCCCTTTGCTTGCATCCTGTTAGGGAAATCCCGATAAGTATGGCGTTTTGGCGAACGGCGGAGGTGGTGGTCAGATATTAACGGATGGAGACATTTTCCCGTATTACTCCGATATTCTCTAGTTGGTACAGGGGGAACGGCCCTGAGTCCAGCTTGGCTATAGCGATCATCAGGACTACCCTATCCCAGTATTACTACCTATCTGGCAATCTGGAATCGCTGGGTATACTCGGGTCAGTCCCTTCAGAGTACAATTATCCAGTGTCCCCCTCTGGTTGGCCAACTGAACCAAATGTGAACTGTCTATCCAATCGAGTACCTCCCCGCTTTGGATCTGATCGAGATTGTGGCGGATCTGTCCCACCATCCACAGGCCATAAGCATGACAGAGTTGCCCCTGTCTTTGCTTTCCGGTATCTTCTCTTTCTCTGTCAATTATGTGATTGATGGTTTTGGCGTGAGCTTCCAGGACTGAGATGCCATCCAGCTGGATTTCAGCACCCTCTTTTCCTAGGTTGGCTTGGTCATCCTGGTTTTGCTCCACCCTTTCTAATAACCGCTTCATCATCACTTTAAGCTGTTCCACCCTTTTCGTTTAACACTTGTATGTATAGCGAGTTTACTGCGGAGGTTTCTGCATTGAAGCCTGCAACAACATCATTAACTATTTCCCTCCTTATTCTGGGGGCTTACTCCTGTCCTCGGAGTCTACTGGCACCCATTGCATCGGCAGCCTGCAGCATTACGACTTTAATTAATACATTATACATTTTCCTTGACTGTTCTGTACAATATTCCAGCATCTGGATGACTGAAATATTGAACAGGACAGGCACAATATCATGCTTAACAATATCATACAACAATTCCCCTTCGTTGAACAGTACGATTCAATTTTCTGGTCCCTTAATAGTTATGGGGCATGGCAATTCCTCAGGCTGTGTGGTGGTTCTTTTGGTGCGCGGTGTCGCAGGGGGTGAGCAGAATACATACATCGATATTGCGGCAGCCTGTACCTCCTCATAGTATCCACACAACCCCAGCCCTTTTTGTGGCTGACTAAATGTTGTGGTTGGGCCGGGAGCGCACAAATTCTCCCAAATACATTTATCGAGCCCCCTGGCCTGCCTTCGCCCAATGCAACTGCTCCTTGTACCCATGGAGCACTGCACGCATACTTTGTCCTTATTCAGGTTCACTTGCAGCCATGAATTAAAATAATTCCTGTCCTTGCTCCAGTCCTTGGCTGATGGGATGCATATTCCATCCGTTAAATTAATCAAGACTACATAGACCATGTAGTTGTTTATTTCCTGAGTGTGCTGCAATCCGTTGGTATCATCCAGTGTATGCGTGGGTCTTAAGGTTCCCAATATTATGAGTTGAATCAGTTGCCGCCGTCCCATCTCGGTGAGTTTAATCTGGAATTTTAAACAGACAGCCTGGTCGTCACCAGCTGTTAGGTTCTGTTCGACTTGTGTCGCGGTCACTCTGTGGAATCGGAGGTAAGGATTAGATTATCCATATTCTTTATAGTCGTACCATCTATATCACTTCATGTCCCTGTCTGGGCTGCCGTCGGTTTTGGATTTGAGACTGCTGTGCTCGAGCCTGCACGATGACCCATCTAAATATTATAATAACTCCAATCAACACCAATTGCACCACTATTCCTCCAAACATCCCAGTCTGCTTTACTGTTAGGTTGGGTTTGTGTACTACACCTCTCCCCTGTGTGGTACATTGGCTCGATTGCCATCGGTATGGTGCTATGGCTGCACAATGCACTATCCGTCTGGTCCTGTTTTTAAAAATCTCTTCCAGGCTGTTTATCTTAACTTTTAATTCTTGACCAGCTCGTTCTGTTTTATTTTTATTCTGACTATCCCAGCATTTCCTCTGTCTGTCAGGTGGGTTTTCTTTATTTTAGTAAGAAATACAAATTAGTAATGTCCAGTGTAAAACAGCTGTCAACTTAAAGGGTTAACTCCTTTATAGGTTTGTAAGAAGGCCTGATGTGATTCGTGTAATCATGCAAATATTTGCGCCTTCAAAACTTGCTTATAAAATAGGAATCCGTTAAAGCAGAAATCATTAGTAAAGTGGTCAGAATAAAACTCTTCTCAACAGAAAAGACAGCATTTTCGATTAATCTCCAAATTTTCTAAACTTCTAATTCAAGTACTTGCCAAAGATTTTTTTTTAAGTGAGAAACTGAAATCCAATTTTCACACAAGCTGTATACATTCCAACATTTCGTTTTTTTTTAACGATTCTGTTCACTGGGTAAATCTTGTGATTTATTTCTCTCTCTGCTGAGTTTGCACAGCTCAGATCTTTTCTCCTCGGTTATTTTCAAAAAATAACCCTCCTGCTTGTTTAGACTGTTTGGGACTTTTCTTGATCAACAACGTCCACTTTGGAAATCTTTTCAAACTGCAGTGAAACTTTCTCGTAATTTAAAATCATTATCAATGTAGAGTGTCTTTTACCTCCTCCAATTTTTTTTCCAATTAAACCAATATCTTTTTCACAGTCAATATCAATTAGTATTCCGTAAGTAATGTCTTTTTCCATCACAAACACCCCCTTTTTTTTCAACACCTAATTAGTACGTTACGTCTTTTTTTTTCAGATCACCTTTCTTCAATTAGTGTTTTACAGGGAGGGCTCGTGACTCCGTAAATTTGTTAATTTAAAATCATCAGACAAACGAAGACACTTTTAACTTTCAAATTAGTTCAATATGTTTTCTTTCAAAGTTGCGTCTTTTTCCTTTTTTCCCCATATCTAGAACGGAGTCCAGCACGCAGGCTTTGTTGGCTGTTTTTCGTTGTCACAAAATGTTCCAGTTTCAAGGTCGTTAAAAAGTATTTTTCTAAACTGCTAAAGCTTGCTGTTTTAACATTTTCAAAAGTCTCTTTTACACATTCGCAGATAGCTCACCACTCGCCCGGGAGTTTGACCTGATCCATGAAGGTACTTCTAGATTGTTTTCAAACCGTTTAGTTTTATTTGCTCCTTTTTTCTTTAAGAGATCAGATTTAATTTAAAACTTTTAAAAAATTTGAATCCATCTCAGTATTTTGCTGTGCCTTCTCTTAACATCTCAAAATCCCAATTCAAATTTTGTAATTTCAATCTTTATTTAAAACTCTTTTTTTTTTAGCTAGAAGCTTGTTTTTAAAAGGCATTATTTATCTCATTCCTAGACTAAATTTATGTCTTTCAGACCAATGTAATCCATCCTTTGTGCATTTCCAGCTCCGTAACCTTTAATCCGAATAAATCCACACCTGCGTTTCTAACTTAAAATGTCTTAACACTTCCCACATACAGGACAACACTACAAAGGGTTAAAAAAAACGTTCACACTGTTTGGAAAAGTGGGTGGAGCAAAAATAAACAGACAGTGGCACTACTCTTCCAAGCAGGCTTTCGGAAACATGCAAACATAAAAAATTCATTCCGCAGTCAAAAAATCACACAAGGCTCTCACTCAAACAAAGACATTCACAAAAGTCTCTCTTCATTAAACAAAGCTAATTAATTTTTTGGCCGGCTCTATTCTTGGGCTACATATGTCACTCAAGATAGTCACTATCAACTTTTATTGCATTACTTAGTTGCGCAAATTACAATTAATGATATTCACAAAAGTCTCCTTTCATTCAACAACGTTTATTGTTTAGTTGGCTCTATTCTTGGATCCATACTTCACTTAAGATAATCACTGTCAGTTTTTTTTTATTTGTTACATATTGATTTACTTCCTCTGTTAATTTTACATGGGCTTGCAGTATCAAGACCACAGCCTTTTCATTTTTATCTTTCCTTTCCTTCTCCCACCATTCCCGCTGATTTGCTGGCGGGTCCTGGGGGTCCCACCCTGATTAATCATCTTCTCAATTAGTTTATTTTGTTTTTCCGCCAGGTGGCGGGGAAGGGACCCTTCCCCACTCGAGGTTATTTGAATTATTGGCCATTCCTGGGTAGGACGAGAACCGTTAGGAATCTACTCTCAGAGGTTCACTTTCCACCGAGCGTAACTTGTAGTAGACCGTTTGCTGGCTACTGTCAGGTCACAAGTTCTGCTGTTACACAAACTTAAACAATTCTTAAAACGCGTTTAAGCAATTCCCGCAGTCCCCCATGCCTGCTTAACGAATACCTAACACCGTTTTGTCTGTTGGTCCGACCCTGCTCACAGGTTTGGTTTCCGTTGGTCGCTGCACACCACCTGGTCTCCGGGGTATATTTTCAAAGCACACTACTGGGTCTGGGAAGTGTCACTCGGTATCACGATCCCACGGTCGAATGTGTTTCCTACGCCTACTTATTTCCTGGCCGTCACGTGGGACTAAAGTCCTCTTAATTCAGGCTCAGTCTAGGCGTTTGAGATATTAGACCGTCTCCTCCTGTCGATCAACCGGCTTCACACACCCTTTATAATTAAACATTTTTTATACTCACCTGGGTTTTGCCAAGGGCGTCCAGCGACTCCGGGAAATCCTGTTCATGACGCCACTGTTAGCGCCAATGTTTTCCTGTAAGAATCACTCGACACTCTGTGTCGGTTCAAAAGCCAAAACGGCTTTTATTACGCCGGCGGGAAGAGAGCCTCTGGTCGAAGTCCAGGCACTCCACTCCAACGAACAAAGAAATCCATCGATATTTATATGTTTTACAATAGTTCATTACAGTTACTTCAGCCCACATCCGCTGGTCACAATCTAATCATAACGATTATAGATTACATATAGGTTTCTTTAACCCAATAGAATTCCTCTGATACCTCAGGTGCTGTCTGTTCGGTTCTTTTCAGCTCGAGCTGATTCATGACCCTATTATGTGATGCAGGCCTCCCCTTACCTCTGTTCCTCTGGGCTCTTTGTGTGAAGTCATTGATTAAGGACATTCCATACCAGGTACTATAATGGTTCGTTATAGTTATCTTGTCTCAAGCAGATGATCCAAGGCATTCCCGGTTGTGGGCCTCACAGGGTAATTTCTCGGTCAGCCTCAATCAAAAGTTCATTGCTTCACTAACTGAGTTCCCATCATGCTTGGGCAGCCATTTTATATGTGGCCATTTTAAACATATATGCGCATAGATGTATTCAGCAGGTGCCTAATGACTAGTGTATAGATATATTCAGCAGGAGCGCAATGCCTACAACAACAATACATTTATACTAGGAATGAGATAAAGAACGGAGAAGGGAAATTTTAATGCCTTAAAAAATAAATGGCGTGGGTGTCTCGAGGTTGTGGGCTGGGGAAGTACACCCCCATATTCCTTTGTGTAAAATCTTGATGCAAAATCTTCTAGCTCAGTAAAAAGATTTTTAAATAAAACTTTGGCAGTACAATATTTGAATTTGGATTTTGAGATATTTCAGGTGATTCTCCTTGATAAACATTCTGGTTGTATTGGAAAATCTTGGGTTTGGAAATCTTTGAATAAAAGTAAACATACTGCGTCAGAAGCTGAAGCTTCAAAAGATGACATTCATGAGATACTTTATCACAAAATTGAACTTACAGCACAAAAGATTAGAGTTTTTGATGTTCAGCTTCTCAGATAGAAATTTGGCACGTAATTACAAAACAAGTACTTTGCATTCTGTGATCTGTGAATCACTATAAGCATAAATGATAAGTCCGAATAAAAACTAGTTTTACCATATTTGACATTTCATAATCCAACAATAAATACAAATACTACAAAAGGGGAGCAGAAATTAGGATGGGAGCAGTGAAGAGTTAATTTTGTTGTGAAGATTTCAAGTACCACTGTTTTAGAAAATACACAACAAAATGAGATGCATTTAAAATAAAAAAATAAATCTGAACTCTTCAAAAAAAAGAAATAAAACTATAATGTTCGGAAACAATGTAGAGATACCTTCAGGGACCAGGTAAAACTCTTGGGCAAGTGGGCAGCTATCTGCGAAAGTGTAAAAGGGATTTTGAAAAAATGTAATTGTTAAAACGGCAAGCTTTAGCAGTTTAGAACAAAGGAAAATATAAGTTGAACTTGTGACTTCAGATACGCTGGTTGAAGCACCACAGAAAGTGAGACGTAATGGCTTTGCATCTGGAACATTTGTGTTAATGGAAAGGAGCTATCAAAGCCTACATGCTAGACACTGTTCTAGTAATTCAAAATAATTTGAGATAACGGAAAGCAGGATTGAAAGTAAATCCCAAAAAGGCACAAATTGGACAAGCTGTCGCACAGAAACTGTGACACGAAATATCCCAAGGAACTAGGACAATGTCTAATGACAGGAAGGAGAACATTAGGATTATGCCCCGACCTAAACCAGTCTGAGGGGTGTGTAAGGTACTGGGGTTCTTTAGCTATTGCAGGAATTTTGCACCTAACCGCAGCAATTGCAGAACCAATAAAGTGGCTAGTGAAAGGAAAGTCCGGTTGAAATGGAAATGGTAAGACTCTAACTAAAGACCTGGAATATCCAGGATGTGTTTTATCAACAGAATATAAACGTGATCACCACCGTCCTGCCGATTCTATCAGGACAAGCAACAAGGCCGGTCCTGGGGGGCCAAGAAACTTTTACCCACACCGGAGGGTGCAACAACTACGTAAAGCAGCCCCTAGGGGGCGGCATCTGAGTGTCAGGAGCGTTTATCTTGAAGCCACAAGATTACTGTGCAAAACATGTAACCTGAATATTGTAAACCAAGGGAATTAACCTTGGGAAATTGCGTGGTAGTTAAACCTGGAACAGAAGTAATGTTGTTATTTGACAATGTGCAGCATGAAATGTTACCTATGAGCATAAATTTATCAACCTTATACCTGCCAGAAAAAAATAGCCACAGACTAAAGCATTGTAAATATGATTGCTGGACATAATCCTGATAATAGCTAGTGATACATCAGGAGCAAGGGCGTAACACAAGCAACTATACACAAAGGAGGAAGACAAAGGTGAACTATAGCGAATGCCGTATTAAATGTACAGGGAATCTCAAGTATATGTACCAGATATACAGGTGATCCAGGCAGGATTAGATAGTTTGAGGATAACAACGGAGGTACTAATCAGGAAGCAGGCCAGGATTGGGATAGCATCTTCAGAGTTAGGTTCTAAAACATCAAGAAAAATGCTAGGTGGGTGTATCCGTATTGGAAGGCCATGCACGAACAATTAACGAGCTAATTAAGCAGGAATTGCGAGGACGATGCCGAGGATAGGAAAAGAGACACATGTCATGCCTGTGGGAGATGGATGATTGGTCAGGTGAGACACAATATGAATCAGATACAAACCGGGCGAGTTACAGATTCAACTAAATAGCAGCCAGTTGAAAGAAATTGCATAGCACACTGGGTCATTAGATGCATGCATCCTGAAACATAGAAACATGGAAACATAGAAAAAAGTTGCAGGAATAGGCCATTCGCTCCTTCGAGCCTGCACCAACATTCACTAAGATCATGGCTAATCATTCACTTCAGTACCCCTTTCCAGCTTTCGCTCCATACCCCTTGATCCCTTTATCTTAAGGGCCATATCCAACTCTATCTTGAATATATCTAATGAACTGGCATCAACAACGCTCTGCGGAAGAGAATTCCACAGGTTAACAACTCTCTGAGTGAAGAAGTTTCTCCTCATCTCGGTCCTAAATGTCATACCCCTTATTCTTAGACTGTGACCACTGGTTCTGGATCACCCAACATCGGGGACATTCTTCCAGCATCTAACCTGCCTAGTCCTGTCAGCATTTTACATGTTTCTGAGGTCCCCGCTCATATTTCTAAACTCCATTGAATACAGGCCGAATGGATCCTATCTCTCCTCATATGGCAGTCCTGCCATCCCGGAAATCAGTCTGGTGAGCCTTCGTTGCACTCCATCAATTGCAAGAACGTCATTCCTCAGATTAGGAGAACAAAACTGAACACAGTATTCCAGGTGAGGCCTCACCAAGGCCTGTACAGCTGCAGCAAGACCGCCCTGCTGCTATATTCAAATCCCTAAGTTATGGGGCCAACATGCTATTTGCCTTCTTCCTGTCTGATGCAACTGCATGTCAACCTTCAATGACTGATGTACCATGACACCCAAGTCTCGTTCACCTCCCCTTTCCCTAATCTGCCGCCATTCAGATAATAGTCTGCCGTCGTGTTTATGCCACCAAAGTGGATAACCTCACATTTATCCACATTACACTACATCTGCCATGCAATTGCCCAATCAACTAACCTGTCCAAATCAACCTGCAGCCTCTTAGCATCCTCCTCACATTTTACATCGCCATCCAGCTTAATGTCACCTGCAAACTTGGAGATATAATACAAAATTCATTCATCTAATTCATTGATGTATATTGTAAATTGCTGTGCTCCCAGCGGCACCCAACTAGTCACTGCCTTCCATTGTGAAAAGGACCCGTTAACCCCGACACACTGCTACCTGTCTGCCAACGAGATCTCTATCCACGTCAATACATTACCCCCAATACCATGTGCTTAAATTTTGCACACCAACCTCTTGTGCGGGACATTATCAAATGCCTTTTGAAAGTCACACTACACCACATCGACTGGTTCTCCCTTGTCCATTCTACTAGCTATATCCTTACAAAATTCTAAAAGATTTGTCAAGCATGATTTCCCTTTCATAAATCCATGCTGACTCGGACCGATCCTGTCACTGCTTTCCAAATGCATTGCTATTTCACCTTTATTAATGGATTCCAACATTTTCCCCACCACTGATGTCAGGGTAACCGGTCTATAATTACGCGTTTTCTCTCTTAGTCCGTTTTCAAAATGTGGTGTTACATTATCTACCCTCCAGTCCATACGAACTGGCTAGAATCGATGGAGTGTTGGAAAATAATCACCAATGCATCCATTATTTCTCGGGCCACCTCCTTAAGTACTCTGGGATGCAGACTATCAGGCCGCGAGGATTTATCGGCCTTCAATCTCATCAATTTCCCTTATACAATTTCCCACATCTAAGGATTTCCTTCAGTTCCTCCTTCTCACTCGCGCGTCTTCCTTCGTGAAGATAGAACAAAAATATTTGTTCAATGGTCTACCATGCCTTTGTTGCCCATTATAAATTCACCTGAATCTGACTGCAAGGGACCTACGTTTGCCTTCACTATTCTTTTCCTCTTCACAAATCGATAGACGTTTTTATGTTCCCAGCAAACTTCCACTCATACTCTATTTTCCCCCTCCTAATTAAACCCTTTGTCCGCCTCTGCTAAATTCAAAATTACTCCCCATCCTCAGGTTGATGCTTTTTCTGACCAATTTATAAGCATCTTCCTTGGATTTAACACTATTATTAATTTCCCTTGTTAGCCACCTTCCCTGTTTTATTTTTTCTCCAGACAGGGATGTACATTTGTTGAAGTTCATCCATGAGATCTATAAATGTTTGATATTTCCTATCCACTATATACCCTTTAATTATCATTTGCCTGTCTATTCTAGCCAATTCATGTCTCATACCATTGAAGTTTCCTTTCCTTAACTTCAGGACCCCAGTCTCATAATTAATTGTGTCACTTGCCGCCTTAATAAAGTATTCTAACTTATTATAGTTACTCTTCCCCAAGGGGCCCCGCACAACAAGATTGCTAATTAGTCCTGTCTCATTACACATCGCCCATTCTAAGATGACCAGCTCTCTAGTTTATTCCTCGACATATTCGTGGAGAAAACCATCCCTAATACACTTCAGCAAATCCTCCTCCACCATATTGCTAGCAGCTTGGTTAGCCCAATCTATATGTAGAGTAAAGTAGCCCATGATAACTGTTGAACCTTTATTGCACACATCTCCACTTTCTTCTTTGATGCTGTTCCCAAACTCACTACTATTGTTTGGTGGTACACAATTCCCACTAGCGCTTTCTTCCCTTTGATATTCCGCAGCTCCACCCACACAGAATCCACGCGAATATCCTTCCTTACTATTGCGTTAATTTCCTCTTTAACCAGAAAAACCACACCACCTCCTTTTCCTTTCTAACTATCATAGAAACATAGAAACATAGAAAATAGGTGCAGGAGTAGGCCATACGACCCTTCCAGCCTGCACCGCCATTCAATGAGTTCATGGCTGAATATGCAACTTCAGTACCCCATTCCTGCTTTCTCGCCATACCCATTGATCCCCCGAGTAGTAAGGACTTCATCTAACTCCCTGTTGATGAATTTAAAGATTTACTAGGAGTGGAGTTCGAACCCAGGCAGGTATAAACCCATTGGATTTAATCTCCAACGCCTTAACCAGTCAGCCATTCTGCTCTTATCAGTATTCGGATTTTGTCTCTGTGGGAATCTGGGCTGCAGCGCCACTCTCACAGACACAGCTTTTTAGTGAGCATTTTCGAATATTAATAGTAATATTCACATGGGGACAACTCTCCTATTCTTTTTCGAATAATGCTCTGGGAACTTCCACATCCACCCGAGCAGACGGAGCTTCAATTTAACATTTCATTCGAAAGTCAACAGCTTCAAAAATGCAATATTCCCCAAGTACTGCATTTGAGTGTCAGCCAAGATAATGTGCTCAAGTCTCAGGAGTGGGACTTATACACACAACCTCCTCATTCCGTCCAGAATACCTCCACTGAATCAAAGCCGATACCAAATATCACATCAGTATTAATTTCCCCAAGTCTTTTTAAAAAGTTCCAGGACATACCAAATTCATGGAGATGATTTCCACAGACAGTTCCATATGCACAGAGACATATATAGAGATAGACAGACAGAGAGACGCACGCACAACCACAATATACACGTACCAACGGAAATGCACAGAGTGCCTCAGACATAAGAGGGCGAGAGAGACTGAATCACTATCGCTACTTTGGCTGATTTTTGCGTTTTTCTACCCGTATGTATCGTAAATATTGCAGTTTAATGACAATGAGAAAAAATGTCAGTATTGAATGGTGTGGGACATTATTCCACCTATCTTATGGTCAGTTTTTCAGAGACCTGGTTAAATTGTGGAATGGAAAGGGCCGTGAACCGTAGTCAGCAGGATGGAATCAGCGCGGTGAAACCCAATGGATTTCTAGTCCATCATCGTGAACATTGAGCCACGACTACTGGCTCTCTGCCGCTTTAAATATGACCCAGATTAAAAGTCAAGCATTCAGCTCTCTGCAGCAGAAGGCCACAGAGTACCGAAAAAGTCTCTGTTTGCTAAAAATCTGAAAGAGACAATCTTCTCTTGCTGTATTTTTACTCCTCGATGTTGCTCCGCAAATTGTTCCCAAGGAACAGAAGCAAAATTCCACTCTTTGAAAATGCTGCCTCCTCGTCGGGGAATTAAAGCCACTATACTAACGAGAAACTGACGGTTGCGCAGTCTATCACAGCAGCAATCGAGCTGTGCACAGAACTGGACACCGTGAAAAAGAGACAGACATATTGTCAGAAAGATATAATCAGACAAACAGACAGCGAATTAGTAACAATTCGAGAGAGAAAGTGTGAAACTGCGAGGGAGGGTCAGTCTGAGTGAGACAAAGACTCAAACATATACATATACAGAGATATCTGTGTGCTCCATATAGAGAGGCAAAGAGTGATGAAAAGACAGAGATGAAGACAAAGAGAAATAGAGATATAAAGAGAGAGACAATTAGAGAGAGACCGACAGATACAGAGAGAGAAAGAGAGAGAAAAACAGAAAATGAGGGAAATACTCAGCAGATTAGAGACAGGGACTAACAGAGACAGGAACAGAGAGACAGACAGGCAGAGACATTGACAGAGTCAGTAATCTCAGGATTGCTACCAGTGCCACGTGCTAGTTGGAGCAGAAATCGCAGGATAGATCAGATGAATACGTGGCTTGAGGAATGATGCAAGGGGGAGGGATTCAAATTCCTGGGACATTGGAACCAGTGCTGGGAAAGGTGGGCCCAGTACATAACGGACGGTCTGCACCGGGGCAGCAAAGGAACCGTTGTCCACCGCGGAGCGTTTGCTAGTGCTGTTGAGTAGAATTTAAACAAAAAAGGCAGGGGGTGGGAATCTATGCAGGGAGGCAGAGGGAAGTAAAAAGGGGGCAGGAGCAAAAGATAGGAAGTAAAAAAGCAAGAATGGAGATCAGAGAAATCAAGTGTAAAATTCAAAAACTGCCACATTACAACATAATTCTAAAAGGATAAAGAGTATTTAAAAAAACAAGCCTGAAGACTCTGAGTCTCAATGTGAGGAGCATTCGTAATAAGGTGGATGAATAACTACGCAGTTAATTGTTAACTGACATGCTGTAATTGGAATTATGGATACATGGCTCCAGGGAGACCAAGGCTGGGAACTCAACATCCAGGGGTATTCAATATTCAGGAAGGACAGACATAAAAGGCAAATGAGATGGGTTAGCATTACTGGTTAAGGAGAGAATCACACAAAAGCAAGGAAGGATGTTAGCTTGGATGATGTAGAATATATATGGTTACAGATGGGAAACACCAAAGGGCAGAAAACGTTAGTGGGAGTTATGTGCAGACCACCAAACAGTAGTAGGATGGTTGGGGATGGCATCAAATAGGAAATTAGGGATGCGTGCAATAAATGTACAGCAGTTATCATGGGTGAAGTTAATCTACATATATATTGGGCTAACCATCGCGTTACAATTCTGCGGAGCAGGGTTTCCTGGAGTGTATTATGGATGGATTTCTCGACCAATATGTCGAGGAAGCAACTCGAGAGCAGGCCACCCTAGACTGAGTGTTGTATAATGAGAAAGGAGTAAGTAGCGATCTTGCTGTGCGAGGCCCCTTGGGGAAGACTGAACATAATATGGCAGAATTATTCATTAAGATGGCGAGTGACACAGTTAATTCAGAGATTAGGGTCCTGAACTTAAAGAAAAGTAACTTCGATGGTATGAGACGTGAATTGGTTAGGATAGACTGGCGAATGCTACTTAAACGGTTAACGGTGGATAGGCAATGGCAGACATTTAAAGATGACATGGATGAACTACAATAATTGTACATCCCTGTGTGGTGGAAGAATAAAAAGGGGAAGGGGGATCAACCGTGGCTCACAAATGAAATTAGTCAAAGTTTTAATCAAAGGAAGAGGCATAAAATTTGGCCAGAAAAAGCAGTAAACCTGAGGACTGGGAGAAATGTAAATTCAGTAGAGGCGGACTAAGGGTTTAGTTAGGAGGGTGAAAATAGAGCATTAGAGTGAGCTTGCAGGGAACATATCAACTGACTGCAAAATCCTCTACAGATATGTGAAGAGAAAAAGATTAGTGAAGACAAATGTAGGTATATTGCAGTTTGAATCAGGGGAGTTCAAAATGGGGAACAAGAAATAGCAGACCAATTGAACAAATACATTATTTCTGTCTTCACGAAGGAAGACATGAAAACCCTCCCGAAAATAATAGAGGATCGAGGATCGAGCTAGAAAGGGGAACTGAGGGAAATCCTCAGTAATCAGGAAATGGTGTTAGGGAAATTGAAGGGACTGAAGGCCGATAAATTTCCAGGGCCTGAAAGTCTGTATCCTAGAGTATTAGGGAATTGACCCAAGAAATAGTAGATGAAGTGGTGGTCATTTTCCAACATTCGATAGACTCTGGTTCAGTTCCTATGGATTGGAGGGTAGCAAATGTAACCCCAGTTTTGAAAAAGGAGGGAGAGAGAAAACTGGGAATTGTAGACCGGTTAGCCTGACATCAATAGTGGGGAAAATGCTGGAATCAATTATTAATGTTTGAATAGCAGCGCATTTGGAAAGAAGTTACAGGATCAGTCCAATTCAGCATGGACTTATGAAAGGGAAGTCATGCTCGACAAATCTTCTGGAGCTTTTTGAGGATGCAACTAGTAAAGTGGATAAGGGAGAACCAGTGGATGCTGTGTATTTGGAGTTTCAAAACGCATTTGAAAAGGACCACGCAAGAGATGAGTGTGCAAAATTAAGGGATATGGTATTGGGGGTGATATATTCACGTGGATAGAGAAATATAGAAACATAGAAAATAGATGCCGATTTGGCTATTCGGCCCTTCGAGCCTCCACCATCATTCAATATAATTATGGCTGATAAATTATTTCACTACCCCATTCCTGCTTTCTCTCCATACCCCTTGATCCTTTTAGCCGTGAGAGCCATTTTAGGCAGTCCCTCGACATGCATCCACTCCCAAAGTGATGGCTGAACAGTCCACTACGCTAGCCACAGACCCTGTTACAGGTGGGAGAGACATTCGTAGAAGGAAGGGTTCGTTGCGGATAGTTTGCCGCGCCCTACTTCTGCTGCCTACACTTGACTTCTTCACACTCTTTGCGTTGAGACTCGAAGAGCTCAGCGCCCTCCCGGATGCATTCCTCCACTTAGAGCGGTGTTTGTCCAGCGAGTCTGAGTTGTCGGTGGCGATGTTGCACTTTACCAGGGAGCTTTGAGGGTGTCATTGTAACGTTTCCACTGCACAACTTTGGCTATTTTCCATGAAGGAGCTCTGCATAAAGTATTTGCTTAGAGAGTCGCGTCTCTGGCATGCAAACTATGTGGCCTGCCCAGCGGAGTTGATCAAGTGTGGTCAGTGCTTCAATACTGCGGATGTTAGCCTGGTCGAGTACAGTGATGTTGGTGCGCCTGTCCTCCCAGGAGATTTGCAGGATCTTGCAGAGACTTGAGGTGTCTACTGTAAATACTCCATGTCTCGGATTCATAAATGAGGGCGGGTATTACTACAACCCCATAGACAACGAACTTGCTGGTAGAATTGAGGGCCTGCTCTTCAAACACTCTTTTGCTCAGACGGCCGAAAGCTGCAGTGGTGCACTGGAGGAGATGTTGAATCTCTGCATTAATGACTGCCTTTGTTGATAAGAGGCGCCCGAGATATGGGACATGGTCCATGTTGTCCACGGCCGCGCCGTGGATCTTGATGATTGGAGGGCAATGCTGAGTGGCGGGGACAGGCTGGTGGAGGATCTTTGTATTACAGATGTTAAGCGTAATGCCCATGCATGCATATGCCTCAGTGAATACATAGAGTAAATCCTGGAATTTAGCCTCGGAATCTGCACAGGTGCAGGCGCCATCTGCATACTGTAGCTTAACAACAGAGGTTGGTTTAATCTTGGACCTTGCCTGGAGGCAGCTTCGGTTAAACAGCTTGCCACTGGTTCTGTAGTTTAGTTTCACTCCAGCGGGGAGCTTGTTCATTATGAGCTGGAGCATGGTGGCGAGGAAGATTGACAAGAAGATTGGAGCGATGGTGCAACCCTATTTCACCCAGGTCTGGACGTGTATTCGGTCTGTAACGCATCTGTTATTAAGGATCACGGCATGTCATTGTGAAGCAGGCAGAGGATGTTGGGACTTTCGGGACATCCGAAACGGAGGAGGACGCTCAATAGACCTTCATGGTTGACATTGTCGACGGCCTTTGTTAGATCGAAAAAGCCGATGTTTAAGGGGTGGCGCTGCTCCCTGCATTTTTCCTGCAGCTGTTGCGCTGAAAAGATTATGTCCGTTGTGTCCCGGAGGGAACGAAATCCGCACTGAGACTCCAGTAGGAACTGTTCGGCCACAGGGATTAGACGATTGAGGAGAACTCGAGCGACAACTTTCCCAGTGGCTGATAGCGGGAGATTCCCCTGTAGTTGCCGCAGTCGGACAAGTCCCCTTTTTAAAAAATGTTCACAATCACTTCATCTCTGAGATCTCGCGGCATGCTCGCCTCCCCTCGGATGAGAGAGATGATGTCGTGTATCCGTGCCAATGGCGCCTCTCCGCCATACTTTTGCGCATCAGTAGGAAATCCATCTGCACCCGTGGCCTTGTTGTTCTTGAGCTGTTTTATGGCTTTGCCTACCTCGTGCAACGTTGGCGTTTCACTGAGTTGATGGCGGGTCACATGCTGCGGGATGGAGTCGAGAACTATGGAGTCAAAGGCAGATCTTCAAAGTTCTCCTTCCATTAGGCCCTGACAGCCTCAATGTCCCTGATGAGTGTGTCACCGTTCTTGTCCAGGAGTGGTGTGTGGCCTTGGCAGTTTGGACCATAGGTGGCCTTGACAGCAGTGAAGATTCCTCGCATATCGTGGCTTTCGGCCAGCTGCTGTATCTCCTGTGCTTTCTCCATCCAGCACATGTCGTTTCGGTCCCGGGTTTTTTGTTGGACCTGAGCCTTGAGTAATATTGTTTTGCAGCTCCCGTGTTGGGTTTTGCTTGAGGCTCGGACATGCTTTGCACTTGCGATCTATTAGTTCTTCGATCTCCTGATCATTTTCATCAAACCAGTCCTGATGTTTTCTGCTTGAGTGATCAAGTGCCTCTTCACAGGCACTGTTTCCAGAGGCCTGGAGGGCAGACCAAGCGCTGTGGGCATTCAGCATCTTAGGATGATTAAGGGATGCCAGATTGACTGTGAGGCGCTGGCTGTATAGGGCTCTCTTAGCTGAGTCTCGAAGTGCCCCGCATTAACTTTTTTTGCGGAACTGCTTCTGCTGTCCCCCCTGATTTGG
The DNA here is from genome assembly GCF_044704955.1 of Pristiophorus japonicus. NCBI lineage: Eukaryota > Metazoa > Chordata > Chondrichthyes > Pristiophoridae > Pristiophorus > Pristiophorus japonicus. Next base: position 65,307,036 of record NC_091999.1, read on the forward strand.
GGCTATGTTATTGTTGAAGATGGATTGCATTAGGTGGTGGTCCATTTAGCAGTCGTCAGCTCCTGGCATGGCGCGGGTGATGTGATCATCCTTGCGATCCCTCGCTCATATGATCACATAGTCAAGCAGGTGCCAGTGTTTGGAGCGAGGGTGTCGCCACGATGCTATTTATTTGTCCCTCTGGTTGGAACAGGGTGTTGGCGATGAGGAGTTCATGTTCAAGACATTTTGTCAGGAGTAGGCTACCGCTGGAGTTGGCTCTCCCTACCACCTGTCAGCCAATCACGCCTCCCCAGAGGGCTACTTCATTCGCTACCCTGACATTAAATCACCCAGGAAGATCATTTAGTCGCCCTTGTGGACGCGGGACAAGCATGTCTCGAGGTTGGAATAAAAACACTCCCTATCCTCTTCCGTTGTATCGCGTGTGGGGCATACGCACTGATGACTGTTGTGCATTCGTTCCAGGACAGGTTAAGACGAATAGTCATGAGGCGTTCGTTAACCCCACGGGGAGGGTCTTTGAGGCGGTTGACCAGCTCATTCTTGATGGCAATTCCGACTCCATGAAGGCGGCGTTTTGCCTCTGGTTTCCCTGTCCGGAAAAAGGTGTAAACTCCTCCATGTTTCTTCAACTGGCATTCCCCTGCCCGCCGGGTCTCGCTTAGGGCGGCGATGTCAATGTCAAAACGTCTGAGTTCCCGGGCAACTATGGCGGTGCGGCGTTCCGGCCTGTTACTGTTAGGTTTGTCCATGAGGCTTCTGATGTTACAGGTCCCGAAATGCATACTGACGAAGTGGAAGATGCCTATGCATGAGTTCGTTTAATGTGGGGCGGCCGCTGCACACCGGCAACCACGCGGGATTAGCCGAGCAAAGTCTTGGTCCAGCCTACTTGCCTATTGCGAAGTGTTGACCGCAAGCTCGGCGCTGAGTAGTGACATTAATGAGGGCCTCAACTAACTCCCTTTTGAATATATCGAATGAACTGGCCCCATTAACGTTCTCTGATAGTGAATTCCACATGCCCACAACTCTCTGGCAGAACTGGTTGGCAGACAAGAAGCAAAGCGTGGGAATAAACGGTTTTTTTTCAAATGGCAGGAAGTGACTAGTGCGGTGCCGCAGGGTTCAGTGCTGGGACCCCAGCAATGAACAATATACATTAATGATTTAGATGAAGGAATTGAACGTAATATCTCCAAGTTTGCAAATGACAGCTGAGCGGCAGTGCGAGCTGCGAGGACCATGCTTAGAGGCTGCAGCGTGACTTGGACAGGTTAGGTGAATAGGCAAATGCATGCAGATGCAGGATACTGTGCATAAATGTGAGGTTATCAACTTTGGTGGCAAAAAAAGGAAGGCAGATTATTCTCTGAACGGCGAAATATTAGTAAAACGGGAGTTGCAACGAGACCTGGGTGTCATGGTACATCAGTCATTGAAAGTAGGCATGCAGTTACAGCAGGCGGTGAAGAAAGCAAATGACATGCTGGCCTTCATAGCGAGGGGATTTGAGTATAGGAGCAGGGAGGTCTTACTGCAGTTATACAGGACCTTGGTGAGACCACACCGTGAGTGATGTGTCCAGTTTTGTCTCCTAATCTGAGGAAGGACGTGCTTGCTATTGAGAGAGTGCAGCGAAGGTTCACCAGACTGATTCCCGGGATTGTAGAACTGAGATATGAGGAAAGACTGGATCGGCTAGGCTTATACACACTGGAGTTTAGAAGAATGAGAGGGAATCTCAGAGAACGTATAAAATGCTGACGGGACTGGACAGGTTAGATGCAGGGAGAATTTTCCGCTGTTGGGGAATTCCAGAACCAGGGGACACAGTCTAAGGATACGAGGTAAGCCATTTAGGACCGAGATGAGGAGAAATCTTTTCACTCAGAGAGTTCGGAACCTATGGAATTCTCTACCACAGAAAGTCGTTGAGTCCAGTTCGTTAGATATATTCAAAAGGGACTTAAATGTGGACCTTACGGCTAAATGGATCAGAAAGTATGGAGAGATGGATGGGGCAGGATACTGAGGTTGAATGATCAGCCATGATCATATTGAATGGCGGTGCAAGTTTCAAGGACCTGCTCTTGCACCTATTTTCTATGTTTCTGTGTTTCAATATTTTTCCTGATTATAGCGTTAATCTCCTATTTTATCCAGTAACGCAAACCCACCTCCTTTTCCGTCTGTCTGTCTTTCCTGAATATTGAATACCACTGGATGTTGAGTTCAGAGCTCTTGCTTATCTTGGAGCCATGTCTCCGTAATCCCAATTAAATCACAGCCGTTAACAGCTATCTGCGTAATCTATTGAGCCACATTATTACAAATGCTCCTCGCATTGAGACTCAGAGCCTTCAGGCTTGTTTATTTTTAAACACTCTGTCCTTTTAGAATTATGTTGTGATGTTGCCCTTTTTGATTTTAGCACTTCATTTCTCTGACACACACTCTTGCTTTTCTCCTTCCTATTGTTGCTTCTGCCCCCATTTGACCACCCTCTGCCTTGCTGCCTAGATTGCCACCCGCTGCGTTTTTAGTTTAACCCCTCCCAAACGCACTAGCAAACACTCTGCCTAGGACATCGGTTCCGGTCCTGCCCAGGTGCAGACCGTCCGGTTTATACTGATCCCACCTCCCAGAGAGCCGCTTCCAATGTCCCAGGAATTTGAATCCCTCCCCCGTGCACCAAATTCCAAATCATTGTGACGATATCCACAGACAGATAGAAACAAAAACAAATTGTAAATAGGTACAGGAGTCGGGCATTCGGCCCTTTGAGACTGCACCACCATTCAAAAAGAGCATGGCTGATCATCACCTCAGTACCCGTTTCCTGCTTACTCTCCATGCCCCTTCATCCCTTTAGCCATACGGGCCATATCCAAATCCAATCTTGAATATATCCAACGAACTAGCATCAACAACTCTATGCGGTAGGGAATTCCACAGATTAACAACTCTCGGGGTGAAGAAGGTTCTCCTCATCTCAGTCTAAATGGCTTCGCCCTTATCTTTAGACTGTGTCCCCTGGTTCTGGACGTCCCCAATATCTGGAACATTCTTCCTGCATCTAACCTGTCCAGTCCCGTCAAAATGGTATATGTTTCTACGTGATTCTCTCTCTTCCTTCTCAACTTCCGTGAATCAAGGCCCAGTCGATCCTCATAAGGCAATCCTGCCATCCCTGGAATCAGTCTGGTGAACATTCGCTGCACTCTCTCAATAGCAAAAACTTCCTTCCTCTGATTAGGAGACCACAATTGAACACAATATTCCAGGTGAGACCTCACCAAGACCCTGCAAATCTGCAGTAAGAGTTCTCTGCTCTGATACACAAATCTCCTAGCTATGAAGCCCAACATTCCATTTACCGTCTTCACCATCTGCTGTACCTGCATGCCAACCTTCATTGATTGACGAACCATGACACCCAGGTTTTGTTGCAGCTCCCATTTTCCTAATCTGCCGTCATTCAAATAATATTCTGTCTTCGTCTTTTTGCCTGCAAAATGGATACTTTCACATGTATCCACATTATACTGCATCTTCGATGCATGTGCCCACTCACCCAACTTGTCCAAATCAACCTGCAGCCTCTTAGCGTCATCCTCACAGCTCATCCGCCACCCAGTTTAATGTCATCTGCAAACTCGGAGATATTACACTCAATTCTTTCACCCAAATCATTAATGTATTTTGTAAATAGCTGTGGTCCCAGCATTGATCCCTGCGGCACCCCACTAGTCATGTCTGCCATTCTGAAGAGGTACCCTTTTTCCCGACTCTATGCTTCCTGCCTGCCAACCAATTCTCTATCCACACCAGTGCATAACTCCCAATACCATGTGCTTTAATTTTGCACACCAATTTCTTTTGTGGGACCTTGTCAAAAGCCTTTTCATTGTCCAAATACACCACATCATTTGGCTATCCCTGGTCCACTCTCGTCAAAACATTCCAGATGATTTGTCAAGCATGATTTCCCTTTCATAAATCCATGTTGACTTGGACCGATTCTGTCGCTACTTTCCAAATGCGCTGTTATATCATCTTTAATAATTGATTTCTACATTTTCACCCCACTGATGTCAGGCTAACCGTTCTATATTTACCCGTTTTCTCTCTCGCTCCTTTTTTAAAAAGTGGTGTTACATTAGCAACCCTCCAGTCCATTGGAACTGATCCAGATTCGATAGACTTTTGGAACATGATCCCCAATGCATCCACTATTTCTAGGGCCACTTCCTGAAGTACTCTGGGATGCAGTCTATCAGGCCCTGGGGATTTAGCGGCCTTCAATACCATCAATTTCCCAAACGCAATTTCCTGCCGAATGAGGATATCCTTCAGTTCCTCCTTCTCACTACACAATCGGTCCACTAGTATTTCCGGAAGGTTATTTGTGTCTTCCTTCTTGAGAACAGAACCAACGTATTTGTTCAACTTGTCTGCCATATCTTTGTTCCCCATTATCAATTCACTTGTATCCGACTGCAAGGGACCTACGTTTGTCTTCACTAATCTTTTTCTCTTCACATATCTATAGAAGCTTATGCAGTCAGTTTTTACGTTCCCAGAAAGCTTCCTCTAATATTCTATTTTCTCCATCCTAATTAAACCCTTTGTCCTCCTCTGCTGAATTTTAAATATCTCCCAGTCCTCAGATTTGCTGCTTTTTCTGGACAATTCATATTCCTCTTGCTTGGATTTATCACTATCCTTAATTTCCCTTCTCAGCCACGGTTGAGCCACCAACCCCGTTTTATTTTTTACCCCAGATAGGGATGTAAAATTATTGAAGTTATTCGATGTGGTCATTAAATGTCTGACATTTCCTATCCACCGTCAATCTTTTAAGTATAATGTTCTAGTCTATTCTAGCCAATTGACGTCTCATACCATTGAAGTTACCTTTCCCAAAGTTCAGGGCCCGAGTCTCTGAATTAATTGTGTCACTCTGCATCTTAATAAAGCAATCTACCATATTATCATCATTCTTCCCCAAGGGGCCTCGCACAACAAGATTGCTAATTACTCCTTTCTCATTACACATCACCCAGTCTATAATGACCTGCCCTCTCGTTGGTTTCTCGAAATGCTGGTCCAGAAAACCAGCACTCACTCCAGGAAATCCTCCTCCATCGTATTCGTACCAGTTTGGATAGCACAATCTATATGTAGACTGAACTCGCCCATGAAAACTGCTGGACCTTTATTGCATGCGTCCCTAATTTCTTGTTTGATGCTGTCCCCAACCTCACTACTACGTTTGGTGGTCTGTACACAACTCCCACAAGCGTTATCTGTCCTATTCTATTCCGCAGCTCCACCAATACTGATTCCACATCATCCAAGCTAATGTCGATACTTATTATTGCATTAATTTCCTCTTTAACCAGCAATGCTACCCCACCTCCGTTTCCTTTCTGTCTATCCTTCTTGAATGTTGAATACCCCTGGATTTTGAGTTCCTAGCATTGGTCACCCTGGAGCCATGTCTCCGTCGTGCAAATCATATCTTAATTGCTGCCTGTGCAGTTAATTCATCCACCATATTACGAATACTCCTCGCATTGAGGCACAGAGCATTCAGGTTTGTCTTTGCAACACACTTTGCCTTTTATAATTTTGCTGCAATGTGTCCCTTTTTGATATTTGCCTTGGCTCTCTCTGCCCTACACTTTTACTTTTCTTCGTTCTATCTTTTGCTCCAGCCCCTATTTAACTTCCCTTGGTCTCCATGCATAGATTACCATCCCCCTGACATATTAGTTTAACCCCTCCCCAACAGCACTAGAAAACCCTCCCCCGAGGACATTGGTTTCAGTCATGCCCAGCGTGAGACCGTCCAGCTTTTACTGGTCCAAGCTCCCCAGAACTGGTTCCAATGTCCCAGTAATTTGAAACCCTCCATTCTCTACCACTCATCAAGCCACGTATTCATCTGAGATATTCTTAGATCCCTACTCTCACTAGCTCGTCAACCTGGCAGAAATCCTGAGATTACTACCTTTGAGGTCCAACTTTTTTATTTAACTCCTAGCTCACTAAATTCAGCTTGTCGGAACTCATTCCGTTTTTTACCTATATCGTTGGTACCTATATGCACCACGACAACTGGCTGTTCATATTCCCCCTTCAAAAGATCCTGCACCTGCTCCGAGTCATCCTTGACCCTTGCATCAGGCTGGCAAAATACAATCGTGGAGTCTCGATTGCAGGCGCAGAAACGTCTATTTATTCCACTTACAATATAATGCCCTCACACTATAGTTATCCCACTATTTTTCCTGACATCCTGTGCAGCAGAGCCACTGATGGTGCCATGAACATAGCTGCTGCTGCTCTCCATTGAATAATCATCCCAGTCAACAGTGCCCAAAATGCTGTGTCTGTTTCGCAGGGGGCGATGAATGCAGCGGACCCCTGCACTACCTTCCTTCCACTGCTCTTCCTTTTGGTCACCCATCCCCTAGCTGGCTGTGTACCCTTTACCTGTGGTGTAGCCAGCTCAGTATACGTGCAATTAACGACATCATCAGCATCACGAATGCACCAGAATAAATCCACCCGCAGTTCCACTGCGGTCCGTCAGGTGCTGCAGGCGGATACACTTCCCGCACATATAGTCGTCAAGGACACTGGAAGTATCCCTGACTTCCCACATAGCACAGGAGGAGCACAATACGTGTCCGAGCTCTCCTGCCATTACTTAACCCTTAGATTAACTTAATGTGGCAACAACACTGATAAAGGTTACCTACTGCTAAAGGAAAGAGGCAAAGGCAGAGACTATGATGTACAGATACATTTCACAATTCAATTACTTGATCAGCTGAGAGTGCCACAGAGAAAAATGCAGATTCAACAGTTGACAATTGGGCAGGATGGGAGAAAATCAGTATTAAATTAAAGCATTACCAGGACTGGTGCAAGAACCCAAGAGGGTATAAATCCCATGGTTCTTAAGTCCATCGCCTTAACCTCCCGGCCATACTGGCTCGAGTAGTGTTCGGTCTCTATCTCTGTGAGAATCTGGGCTTCAACCCCAGCCCCACAGACACAGACATACACAGAGGTTTTCAGTGAGCATTTCGAACATTTTTAGTAATATTGACACGGTGGCAACTCCCCTATTATTTTTCGAGTACAGCTGGAGGAACTTACACATCCACCCGAGAGTGCAGACGGAGCTTCAATTTAACATATCATCCCAAAGTCAACAGTTTTAACAATGCAAAGCTCCCCATGTACTGCATTTGAGTGCCAGCCGAGATGATGTGCTGAGGAGTGGAATTAACACAACATCCTGATTAAGTCGAGAATGGAGCCACTGAACCAAAGCCGATACCGAAGATCACAAGCGTATTGTTTTCCCGAAGTTTTTTTAAAAGTTCCAGGACATACCAAATTCATGTGATGATTTCCATACACAGTTCCACATACACAGAGACATACATACAGATAGACATGCGCACACACAGACACACACAATAACCAAAAATTAAACACGCATCAACATAGAAACATAGAAACATAGAAACTAGCGGCAGGAGTAGTTTATTCGGCCCTTAGAGCAAGCACCACCATTTAGTAAGATCATGGCGGATCATTCAACCTCAGTATCCCTTTCCTGCTTTCTCTCCATACCTTTGATCCCTTTCGCAGTGAGGGCCATATCGAACTCCTTTTTGAATATATCTAACGAACTGATCTCGGTCCTAAATGGTTTAACCCTTATTCTTATACGGTGACCCTTGGTTCTCAAACAGCCTAGCAAAGGAACATTCTTCCTTCCTCTAATCTGTCCAATCTCGTCAGAATGTTATATGTTTCTATGAGATCCCCTCTCATTCTTCTCAACTCCAGTTGATAACAGCCCAGTTGATCCAGTCTCTCCTCATATGTCAGTCATGCCATCCCGGGAATCATGCTGGTGAACCTTCGCTGTACTCCCACAATAGCATGGATGTCCTTCCTCAGATTTGGAGACCCAAACGAACACAATATTTCAGGTGTGGCCGCACCAAGGCCCTGTACAACTGCAGTACTCGAATCCCCTAGCTATGAAGGCGAACATGCCATTTGCCTTCTTCACCGCCTGCTGCACATGCATGCCAACTTTCAGTGACTGATGTACCATGACAACCAAATCAAGTTAAACACAGCGTGCCTTAGACAAATAGAGGGATAGACAGGCAGGGTCACTATCGCTAATTCAGTTTTGCAGGGACCTGGTTAAATTGTCAAACAGAATAAAATATGCTGAGAAACGTAGTCGGCAGGGATCCAACTTGCACGGGGAAACCGCAAAGGTTTTTTAGTCCATCGTCTTAACCACTCGGTCACGACGACTGACTTGCTGCCTCTTTAAATGTTACTCAGATAAAACTCAGTCATCCATCTCTGTGCAGCAGACGGCGACAGAATCTTGAAAAGGTCTCCGTTTGCAAAACAATCTGGAAGAAGCATTCTCCGCTTGCTGTATTTTTACTGTTTTATTTTGCTCTGGAACTTTTTAACATGAATGTTTGCCAAGTTACAGAAGTAAAATTCTGCATTTTGTAAATGCTGCCTCCGCGTGGAGAAATTGAACACCGGTCTCCCTCCTGACAGGCAGGGATACGCACCAGGATTTTAACGAGGAACTGACGGGTATGGGCTTTGTCAGAACAGGAATCGAGCTGTAAACAGAACTGGACAACATTAGTCGTCGGCAGACAAATTGAGAGACAGGGACAAACAGACAAACAGGAAGAGACAGACAGCGAGATAGAGACAACGAGAGACATAAAATGTGAAAGTGAGAAGGAGAGACAGACTGAGTGAGAAAAAGACTCAAACACTCACATATACAGAGACATGTGTGTGTGTGATCTATAAAGAGAGAGGGGGAAAGAGTGACAGAAAGACAATGATAAAGACAGTGACAAGGAGAGAGACAGAAAGAGAGAGAGCGACAGCGAGAGAGAGGGAGACAGAGATAGAAACAGAAATTGTCGGACATACTCAGCAGTTTATTGACAGGAACTATAAGAGACAGGCAAAGAGAGACAGACAGGCAGAGACATAGAAAGACATAGATGATGGGAACGAGAGAGACAGTCAGACAGAGAGACTGAGAGAATCTCATTGGAACAGAACTGGGCACAGTAAGAAAGAGACAGAGACATGGGGAGACAGAGACAAACAGGGAAACTGGGAGAGACAGACAGAGAGATAGACACAGAGAGAGACAGAACGTTTGAGACTGAGAGGGAGGATCAGACTGAATGAGATAAAGGCTCAAAGACATACATACACAAAGATGTGTTTGCATGCTCCATAAAGAGAGGGAGGCAAATAGTGATGGAATGACAAAGAAAAAGACAGTGACAAAGAGAGAGACAAAGATGGAGACAGATAGAGAGAAAGACAGATAGAGAGAGAGAGAGAGATAGAGAAAAAATCAGAAAATGATGGAAATACTTATCAGTTTAGAGACAGGCAAAGAAATGGACAAACAGATATGAGGCGAGCTCATTGATTGTATTCAAGTCACAGTTAGATAGATTTTTAACCAATAAAGGAATTAAGGGTTACGGGGAGCGGGCGGGTAAGTGGAGCTGAGTCCACGGCCAGATCAGCCATAATCTTGTTGAATGGTGGAGCAGGCTCGAGGTGCTAGATGGCCTACATCTGTTCCTAATTCTTATGTTCTTATGTTGTATTGTGAATTTGTATGTTGGGTTGCCTCAAAAAAAACAAGGCGACACTTTAATGACAGTTTCTTGAGTGTGACCCCCTCCCCCCCTTTAATCAGGGGGCACTTGATTATTGTTCTTCATAAATTAGTTGTGAACAATGTGGCCCTCCCAACGGAGCTGGTCAAGGGTGGCCAGTGCTTCGATGATGCTGATGTTAGCCTGATCATGGAAGAACAAGGACTTATTTGATGAGAATATCCAGGAGATCCAAGAGATAATTAATCGCAAGCAGAGGGCATTTATGAACCTAAAACAACAACCCAACTCGGGAGCAGCAAAGCAGCATTACAGACGGCTTAAGGCCGAGGTGCAACAAGGACCCTCGACATAGAGCATAGATGGTGGGTGGAGAAATTACAGGGCGTTCAGCAACTGGCCGACAGCCATGATGGGCGAGGTTTCTTCTCCACAGTCAAGGGCACCGAGGGCCCAAGTACCCAAGGACCCACCCCACAACTGGCCGAGAATGGGGAAACACTCATCAAGGACACTGAAGCAATCAGGACCGGCGGGACGGAGCACTTCGTAGATCTCCTTCACCGACAATCTAACTTTGATTCGAACGTCATCGACTCCAACACACAGCAGGCTACCCGCCAACATCTCAACAAAATCCCAGCCCAGCACGAGGTAGAAAAGGCCATCCACCAGCTCAAGAACAACAAGTCAATGGGAGTGGATGGAATGCCCGCTGAGGCACTAACGTATGGCGGACAGGCACTTTTCACGAATGCATGACATAAGAAGATAAGAACATAAGAATTAGGAACAGGAGTAGGCGATCTAGCCCCTCGAGCCTTCCCCGCCATTCAATAAGATCATGGCTGATCTGGCCATGGCTGAAATGGACTCAGCTCCACTTACCCGCCCTCTCCCCGTAACCATTATTTCCCTTATTGGTTAAAAATCTATCTATCTGTGATTTGAATACATGCAATCAGCTAGCCACAACTGCTTCCTTGGGCAGACAATTCCACAGATTCACAACCCTCTGGGAGAAGAAATTGCTTCTCAACTCGGTTTTAAATTGTCTCCCCCGTATTTTGAGGTTGTGCCCCCTAGTTCTAGCCTCCACTACCAGTGGAAACAACATCTCTGCCTCTATCTTGTCTATCCCTATCATGATTTCAAATGTTTCTATAAGGTCACCCCTCATCCTTCTGAACTCCAACGAGTAAAGACCCAGTCTACACAATCTATCATCATAACGTAACCTCCTCTTCTCTGGAATCAGCCTAGTGAATCGTTTCTGTACCCCCTCCAATGCCAGTTTATCCTTCCTTAAGTAAGGTGACCAAAACTGCACACAGTACTCAAGGTGCGGCCTTACCAATACCCTATACAGTTGCAGCAGGACCTCCCTGCTTTTATACTCCATCCCTCTCGCAATAAAGGCCAACAGTCCATTCGACTTCCTGATTACCTGCTGCGCCTGGCAAACTAACATTTGGGATTCATCCACAAGGACCCCCAGGCATCTCAGCATGTTGTAATTTCTCCCCATTCAAATAATACTCCCTTTTATTGTTTCTTTTCCCAAGGTGGATGACCTCACACTTTCCGACATTGTATTCCATCTGGCAAACCTTCGCCCATTCGCTTAACCTATCCGAATCTCTTTGCAGCCTCTCTGTGTCCTCTACACAACCCGCTTTCCCTCTCCTCTTAGTGTCATATGCAAATGTTTTAACACTACACTCTGTCCCCTCTTCCAGGTCATCTATGTATATAGTGAACATTTGTGGTCACAGCACCGATCCCTGTGGCACAACACTAACCACCAATTTCCAACCCGAAAAGGACCCATTTATCCCGACTCTCTGCTTTCTGTTCGCCAGCCAATTCTCTATCCATGCTAATACCTTTCCTCCGACTCCGCCTACCTCTATTTTCTGCAGTAACCTTTTGTGTGGCACCTTATCGAATGCCTTTTGTAAATCTAATACACCACATCCATCGGTACACTTCGATCCACCATGCTCGTTATATCCTCAAAGAATTCTAGTCAATTAGTTAAACATGATTTCCACTTCACGAATCCATGCTGTGTCTGCTTGATTGCACGATTCCTATCGAGATGTCCCGCTATTTCTTGCTTAATGATAGTTTCAAGCATTTTACCCACTGCAGATGTTAAACTAACCGGCCTATAGTTACCTGCCTTTTGTCTGTCCAATTTTTTAAATAGAGACGTTACATTAGCTGCTTTCCAATCCGCTGGTACCTCCCCAGCGTCCAGAGAATTTTGATAGATAATAACGAATGCATCTGCTATAACTTGTGCCATCGCTTTTACTACCCTGGGATGCATTTCATCAGGACCAGGGGACTTTTCTTCCTTGAGTCCCATTAGCCTGTCCAGCACTACCCACCTAATGATAGTGATTGTCTCAAGGTCCTCCCTTCCCACATTCCCGTGACCAGCAATTTTTGGCATGGGTTTTGTGTCTTCCACTGTGAAGACCGAGCAAAATAATTGATTAAGGTCTCAGCCATTTCCACATTTCCCATGATTAAATCACGCTTCTCATCTTCTAAGGGACCAACATTTTCTTTAGTCACTCTTTTCCGTTTTATGACCTCATCTCTCTCATCTGGAAAGAGGACAGCAGGCCTGGACATCTCAGAGATGCAGTTATTTTGATCAACTTTTAAAAGGGACAAGTCCAACTCCGGAAATTCCAGAGGAATCTCGCTGTTATCAGCCACTGGGAAATTCAGCGCTAGAACCATCCTCAACCACCTTCTGCATGTGGCTGAGGAGCTCCTCCAGGAGTCACAGTGTGGATTTCATCCTGTACATGGTACAACTGTTAAGAGTAGATTCACAGTAAGGGTCCCAATACCCTGTCGCATCAAAAACATTCAGGGTAGGTACACCACCTGTTAGAAAGGTATGGCTGGGTGTTCCACAAATTGTGACCTGGGCAACAGAAGGCACAGCCAGCAAAGCCACGAATGGTTGACAGATATTTCATGGGCGAGTGTGGTGTGTGGCTGCAGGAGTTTACAGAGTTAGGGAGGGCGAGGCCATGGATGGACTTGAAAATAATATTAGAATTTTGAAATCAAGACTTTCCTTCGCCAGAAGCCAAAGTAGGTCAGCCAACACACTGGTGATGGGTCAGCTCGAATTGCTGAGAGTTAGGGCTCGGGTAGCCGAATTTTGGATCAACTCTAGTTTATGTAGGGTAAAAAGTGGGAGGTGTGCTTTGGAATAATCAAGTCCAGAAGAAGGAAAGGCATGGATGAGGGCTTAAGCATCGCATGAGCTGAGCCTAGAGCGGAGATGGGCAATGTTACGGAGGTGGAATTAGGCAGTTTTAGTTATACTGTGGATTTGTGGTCTAAAATATATTTCAGGGTTCAGTGTGACACCAAAGTTGCGAACTGTCTGGTTTAGGCTCAGACAGAATATGGGGAGTGGGATGGAGTTGATGGTTCAGGAACGGAGATCGTGGCAATGACAATTACAAATATCAGAATATTTCACAGGTTATAACATGCCAAATGTGTGGGTTAGTTTTTAAAATTCAATTGCTTCCAAAAACACGTTACACAAAGTAACAGATTTCACATCTTATGCAAGACAGTTCAATAAAGGGGTGATTCAAAGGATTTCAGCTGAATTTAACGTGAGACACTGCAGCTAAGTCTACTACAACCACAACTCATGTACTCAACTGGAACAAGTTTGGTGTTTGATAGAAGGCGAACTAGTTGAGAAATGAGATTAGTTAAATTAAGAAAAAGCACTAAATGGAATAGTCGGTAACAGAGCATTAATTAGTCTCCTCTGATCATGGAGAAATGAAATATTTGACAGATTGTTTGAAACAAAGATAACTAATTCAACATTTATACGCAATATTAATCTCCAGCTCAGGTATAGGTAAAATTAAGATCATCAGAAACAAACAACAGCTCCCAGAATGAATATGCTTCAGTGCCCAAAGCAATCCCATTATATCCTTTTCTATTTATAATGCAGACTTTCTCCTCAGCCCATTGAAAACTGAGATGAGGAGGTATTTCTTCTCTGATGGTTGTAAATTTGCGGAATTCTATGCCCCAGAGAGCAGTGGAGGCTGGGTCATTGAACATATTTAAGGCGGAGATAGACCGACTTTTGAGCAATAAGCAAATAAAAGTTTTTGGGAGTGGGCAGGAAAGTGGAGCTGAGTCTATGGTAATTCCACCGATAATGTTATCGAATTGGGAGCAGAATCGGTGGGGGTCCAAGTGGCCCACTCCTGCTCCTATTTCACGTGGTCTTATGTACCCAACAAGCCCCGCGGTGGAGAATATGCCTCACCCAGACTAAAGGAACAAAGTGCGCAGCGCGGTACCTGGCTGTGTTTGGAGCATGTGCGGTGTGTGTTATGGCGGAGAAGACACGTCTTTAACAGGCTCGACATAAATATCCTTTTCTGCGGTTGGGAGAATCAGACCAGCGGAGAGCCGGGCAAGCTTTATACAGAACCAGTGCCTGCTTCGAGCCCGGAAACCAAAACGGAATATCGGCGGTTGCAGCTTCGGGGCTTTCTCCCGGTCACAGACGATGGCTAATGGTGGCCATCTTCGTGCAGGAAGGTTGGGTCAAGGCTCCGTAATCTTGAGTCAGTGAGCATCACTGCGCATGCGCAGCCATCTTGGTGCAGGGACGAATTGAATGCTGTCATTGTCTGTCACTGAATCCAGCCAGAGTCAGTACCTTCACGGGAGGGGCACCAATGAGTGTAGAACTGAACCATGCCAGAGACAGTACCTTCAGGGAAGGGGAAACAGTGAGTGTAGATCTTAATTCAGCAGAATCAGCACGTTCAGGGGAGAAGAACCAATGAGTGTAGAACTTAACCCAGCCAGAGTCATCGCCTTCAGGGGAGGGGAACCTGTATGTGTGGAATTGAACCCAGCCAGAGTCAATAGCTTCAGGTAAGGGGGACCAGTGATTGTCGAACTTAACCCAGCCAGAGTCAGCACCTTCAGGGGAGCAGAACCAGTGAATGTAGAACTGAACCCAGCCAGAATCCGCATTTTCCGGGCAGGAGAACCAGTGAGTGCAGAACTGAATTCAGCCAGAGTCAGCACCTTCAGGGAGGGGAATCTGTGAGTGTGGAAATGAACCCAGCCAGAGTCAACACATTCAGGGAAGGGGAACCAGTGAGTGCAGACCTGAATCAAGTCAGAGTCAGCACCTTCAGGGGAGGGGATCCAGTGAGTGTAGAATTGAATCCAGCCAGAGTCAGTAACTTAAGAGAGGCCGGGAGGAGGGGAGTGGAACTGAATCCAGTTAGTATCAGCACTTCTGGGGAGGAGAGGAAGGGGAACATAAGTACATAATTAATCGGAGCAGGAGTCGGTCAGACGGCCCCTCGAGTCTGCTCCACCATTAAACCATTAAATGCGATCCTGGTTGATGTGATCATCGACTCGGCTCCACCTCCCTGCCCGCTCCCCTTAACCCCTTAATCCCTTATCAGCTAAGAAATTGTCTGTCTCTGTCTTAGATTTATTCAATGACTCAGCTTCCACAGCTCTCTCAGGTAGCGAATGCCACCGATTTACATCTCTTTGAGAGAAGGAATTCTTCCGCATCTCAGTTTTAAATGGACGGCCTTTTATTCTAAGATCATGCCACCGAGTTCTAGTCTCCCATATCAGTTGAAACATGCTCTCTGCATCCACCTTTTCAAGCCCCCACATACTCTTATACATTTCGATAAGATCAACTCTCATTCTTCGCAATTCCAATGATTATAAACGCCAAACCTCCTCAACCTTTCCTCATCAGTCAACCCCCTCATCTCCGGAATTCACTGAAACTTCTCTGAACTGCTTCCAAAGCAAGTATATCCTTTCGTAAATAAGGAAATCAAAACCGTACGCAATATTCGAGGTGTGGCCTCATCAATACCCTGCATAAATGTAGCAAGACTTCCCTGCTTTTATAATCCATCCCCTTTGCAATAACGACCAAGATTCCATTTGCCTTCCTGATCACTTGCTGTACCTTGAAACTAACCTTTTGTGTTTCATGCACAGGGACCCCCATGTAGCGCTGTATTGCAGCACTTTGCAATTTTTCTCCATTTAAATAATAATTAGTTCTTTGATTTTTTTTCTGTCAACGTGCATGACCTCACACTTTCCATCATTTTACACCTACTGCCAAATCTTTGCCCACAAACTTAGCCTGTCTATGTCCTTTTGCAGATTTTTTGTGTCCTCTTCACACATTGATTTTCCTTCTGCTTTTCCATTTTCGTACTGTCAGAAAACTTGACTACGTTGGACTCGGTCCGTTCTTCCAAGTCATTAATATAGATTGTAAATAGTTGGGTTCCCAACATTGATCCCTGTGGCAGCCCAGTAGTTACTGATTGCCAATCCGAGAATTAACCATTTATCCCGACTATCTGTTTTCTGTTAGTTAGCCAATTCTCTATCCCTGCTAATATATTACCCCCAATCCCGTGATATTTTATATTGTGCGGTAACATTGTATATGGCACTTTGACTAATACCTTCTGAAAGTCCAAACATACCACATCCACTTGTTCATCTTTATCCACCCGGTTTGTTACATCCTCAAAGAATTCCAGCAAATTTGTCAAATCTAACTTCCCCTTCATAAATCGATGGTGACTCTACTGACCGAATTAGGCTTTTTCCAAATGCCCCACTACTGTTTCCGTGATAGTGGACTCCAGCATTTTCCCAATGACAGATATTTGGCAAATTGGTCTATACTTTCATGCTTTTTATCTGCCTCCTTTTTTAAATAGGGACATTACATTCATGGTTTTCCAATCTGTTGCGACCGCCCCAGAATCCAGCGAATGTTGGTAGATTAGAACAAAAATATCCACTATCTCTGCAGCCACTTCTCTTAAGAACCTAGCATTTAAGCATCAGGTCCAGGGGACTTCTCCACCTTTCGACCCTTTATTTTACCTGGTACTACTTCATGAGTGATAGTGATTGTATTATGACCATCCCTCCCTATAGCCCCTTGATTATCCACTGTTGGAATGTTTTTAGTGTCTTCTACCGTGAAGTACGAGAGAAAAAAACTGTCAGCTTCTCTGTCATTTCCCTGTTGCCCATTATTAATTTCCCAGTCTCGTCCTCCAGCGGCTACCATTTACCTTAGGCGCTCTTTTCCTTTTTGTGTAGCTGCAGAAACTCTTACTGTCTGTTTTTATATATCGTGCTAGTTTACCTTAATAATATATTTTCCCTCACTTAATTATTTTTTAGTCTTTTTTTGTCTGGCCTTTAAAAATTTCCCAATCCTCTGGCATCACAGTGGTCTTTGCCGCATTGTATGACTTTGTCTTCAAAGTTTTACCCTTCCTATTTCCTTAGCTAGCCAGGGATGGGTATCCCTTCTCTTGCAGTCTTTCCTTCTAATTGGGTTATATTTTTCTTGCGAGTTTTGAAATATCTCCTTAAATGTCTGCCACTGCACATCAACCATCCCACTGTTTAGCCTATTGTCCCATCCACTTTTTCCAACTCTGCCCTCATAACTCTGCATTCTCCTGTATTTAATCTTCGGATCCTGGTTTGATAAATCATTTTCACACCCTCCAAATTAATTTCAATTCCAACCATATTATGGTCGCTCATTCCTTGGGGATCCTTTGTTACGAGATCATTTATTAATCCTGCCTCATTACACAGATCTATGATAGCTTGCTCCCTGGTTGGCTCTGCAACTGAATTTTCTAGGAAACTATCCCGGATACACTACATGAACTCCTCCTCAAAGCTACCCTGGCCAATTTGCTTTGACAAATCAATTTGAAGGGAGACATCACCCATGATTATTGTTGTTCCTTTATTATAAGCCTACATTATTTCTTGATTTATACTCCATCCAACAGTGTAGCTAATGTTAAGGGGCCTTTAGACGAGGACCACTTTTTTCCTTTATTGTTCCTTATCTCCACTAAAACTGAACCTTGATCCTCTGAGCCAAGATCGTTTCACAATAAGCCTGAGGATTGTGAGCATTTTAGAATTCAGCAAAGGAGGATCAAAAATTGATTTAACAAAGGGAAAATAGAAAATGTGATTCAACTAAGGAGACATAAACCATTTTGTAAAAGCTTCTATAGATATGTAAAAAGGAAAAGATTAGCGAAAGAAAACGTCGTTCGCCGACAGGCTGAGACAGAAGAAATTATAATAAGGAAATAAGGAAATGGCAGAGAAATTAAACAAATACTTTGTGTCTCTCTTCATGAATGAAGATATAAAAAAATCTCTCGGAAATAATGGAGAACCAAGGGTTTACCGAGAATGAGGAACTGAAAGAAATTAGTACGTGTAAAAAGAAAGTACTGGAGACATTAATGGGACTGAAGCCGATAAATACTCTGCATCTGATGGCCTACATCCTAGAGGTTTGTAAGAGATGGCAATAGAGATGGTGAATACATTGGTTCGCATCTTCCCAAATCCTATAGATTCTAGAACGGTTCCCGAAGATTGGAAGGTTGCTGGTGTCTCTCAGTCAATCTCATTAAGGAAGATATTTGGCATTTATCACTCTCTCTCTCTGTCTTTCGCTCTCTCAGGGAAATATATGTACCCTGAGTAATGTCGCTCATTTCCCTCTCCCTAAGGAAGATACCATCACACGGATGGTATCACTCCTGCAGGAATTATCCGCCTGTCGTCAGGTCTCAATGTGACGCTCAATTGTTATATTCATTTAGTTTTACAGTTTAGAAAACCCTCTCTGTAAATTGTTCTTTGTGAGATTGTAAATCTGAAATGGCAAATGGACTAAGTTAAATATTTTGCTGACTTCCTTTCTCCGAGTCTCATACACAACTGCAGTGACAGATGCGGTCATTTCGATACAGTGCACTTCCACTTACAACTGCAACGTCTGAATCCAACTGACTCGAGATAAAAATGGGACTGAATGAAGCATAGAGCAATTCAAGCATGATGATGATGATGACAATTATGCCTACTAATAGAGCCAGAAACTGCACAACACTGGTGACGCCAATTTGAAACATTCAGCTCATATTTGGTGATCTAATACTGAGGAGAATCTGGAAATTAAACATTAGATTCATTAATGTCTAAGCAGGGAAGGGGCAGAGTACTGATGTGAAATGTAAAAGGTTATAGCTGTTTTTGATGCAACACTGCAAATTAAATCTAGTGTTCGACATTGAGAAGACTATTAGAGTACAAATAATGCGCAGTACTAGGTGGCGACGTCAGCAGGCCGCAGTTTGAAGATGGTTGAATTGACGATGGCTTTTGCAGTGTCCAGTACAACGGAGAAACAGCTTCGAACACAATCCGCTTTAATTTGGTAACCACCTCAAAACTTGCGAACTCTAAAATCCGTTCTCTGCTGGCGTATTGGCAGGACCACAGTAAGCTTTAGGAACATTTGATAGTGAAGTGGATACAGTGCAAGGTTATAATGTTTCCTTCTGTGCAACTCACTGTCGGAAGCCGCTGCCTGACACAAATTTCTTGGCTCAGTCCTGCATTAAATGCAAACCAACGTCAAAAAATAAACCATTTTTACATTCACAGTTGACCCCAAACCGCATCCCAGAATAATTACCTGTCAGTACTGCTCCAAGCACAGCGCAGATAGCGATTAACCGATTGCTTCTCCGCCGTGTGTTTATTACTTCTGTAACCCCTGGAAACTTGAACCAATTGGCCACTGAAACAAACCACACGGAGGGTCGGTTTTCCCAATCCAGTGTCCCTCCACATAGGCCGCGAGACTCTGGGGAAAGCACGGCCGGCAGTCACCAGCCAATGACAAAAGGAATATTCCAACTGCACAAACCGCAATTACGCAAAGGCCAAAGAGGACAGGAATTTTATTCAGAAGGAAATAGCGAATGGTTCTAAGGCATCAATTTACAATAGAAACATAGAAACATAGAAACATAGAAAATAGGTGCAGGAGTAGGCCATTCGGCCCTTCGAGCCTGCACCACCATTCAATGAGTTCATGGCTGAACATTCAACTTCAGTACCCCATTCCTGCTTTCTCGCCATACCCCTTGATCCCCCTAGTAGTAAGGACCTCATCTAACTCATTTTTGAATATATTTAGTGAATTGGCCTCAACAACTTTCTGTGGTAGAGAATTCCACAGGTTCACCACTCTCTGGGTGAAGAAGTTCCTCCGCATCTCGGTCCTAAATGGCTTACCCCTTATCCTTAGACTGTGACCTCTGGTTCTGGACTTCCCCAACATTGGGAACATTCTTCCTGCATCTAACCTGTCTAACCCCGTCAGAATTTTAAATGTTTCTATGAGGTCCCCTCTCATTCTTCTGAACTCCAGTGAATACAAGCCCAGTTGATCCAGTCTTTCTTGATAGGTTAGTCCCGCCATCCCGGGAATCAGTCTGGTGAACCTTCGCTGCACTCCCTCAATAGCAAGAATGTCCTTCCTCAAGTTAGGAGACCAAAACTGTACACAATACTCCAGGTGTGGCCTCACCAATGCCCTGTTCAACTGTAGCAACACCTCCCTGCCCCTGTACTCAAATCCCCTTGCTATGAAGGCCAACATGCCATTTGCTTTCTTAACCGCCTGCTGCACCTTTATGCCAACCTTCAATGACTGATGTACCATGACACCCAGGTCTCTTTGCCCCTCCCCTTTTCCTAATCTGTCACCATTCAGATAATAGTCTGTCTCTCTGTTTTTACCATCAAAGTGGATAACCTCACATTTATCCACATTATACTTCATCTGCCATGCATTTGCCCACTCACCTAACCTATCCAAGTCGCTCTGCAGCCTCACAGCATCCTCCTCGCAGCTCACACTGCCACCCAACTTAGTGTCATCCGCAAATTTGGAGATACTACATTTAATCCCCTCATCTAAATCATTAATGTACAGTGTAAACAATGTACAGTGTAAACAATGTCGTGATTTGTTCTTCTTGTGTGAGTGTGAACTTGCTGAAATCGCTTACACTGCTCCAAAATGTGATCTATCAAATCAGCTTATTGAAAAATAGAACATTAAAGTTCACTAAATTATTATATATGAAACTGCGTATAGTTGAGTGTAGCTGAAAGTTGTAATTTAGAGGGTAGATTTCAATAAATATTGAAACGTTATTATTATTAAGGTGGTAACCCATGTGATGCACCAGGATTGTTATGGTCCCGGGTGAATTTCACGAAAATTAAACAGTTCATATCTAAATAACGGTATTTCCCCTGCAGATAATTCTGTTATATCTTTAGTTTGCCACCTGTTCACCTGGACGGTTTTATTTTTGTATTTAGCTGCGAAATTATTTCTCCAATGAATTAAACGCATTTTTGAACGTGATAAATGTTCTCTGAGCAACCATGCACCTTAACAGGATTTTACCCGTTGAGGTCTTGTTGAAATCATTTGTTGAGGTCGAGTTTACTGCTGCTTTAACCAGTACTGATAGGTCACTTTTTCATACCTAGAAGACAGCATTTCCAATACTTGAATAACATTTCCATATTTGTCATGTACAGGAGTCAGTTTCCTGTAAAATCGGTGCAGTTCTGTTACCACAGGAATCTCTTGTCAGTATTGGTTTCCATAATTATCGGACAAGAATATCGTCCAGTCTGAACCCATGAGGTAGGATTAACGCGCTGGAGACCCAACTAGTAGTTGGGGACCCAACTAAAGTAACAGTCCCAACTGTTATTGACAATATATGATCTCAGCTTCCCCCACTTTTCCTTTCGGTTATTCTTTTTTGTTTAACATTATATCAAATGGCCTCTTTTGTGAGCTGGAATGCAACAGTCACCAGAACCTGGCAGGAGATCAACACATGCAATTAGAATGTAAGTGCAAGTCTTCGGCCCTCGACGGACAGGACCGCGGTATCCAGCTTCATGGCATAATTGATTGTCCTTTGCATTTTCCTTGGCCCAGTCAAGGTATTGATTATTACTGGGAACTCAACTGCACTTTGATACATTGTGCAAATGAAGAACTCCTCACCAACTGATGTCCTCCTGTTTGACTAAACCATTATCAATTCCTTGCATATCCTGGCTTCTGCAGATTCCTTTACTGAATGTATTGATTATTTTACCTCAGTGGGGTTAGTCATTGATATCAGTTTTATCCTGTGTTTAATCAACCTTTCCGGCAACCCACACTAATACATTGCTGTTGTCCACCCCATCGGGCCTCATGCCTGGAGAAGGCCCAAACATTTCCTTTGCCTGTCAATTGTAACTTGGCTCACCGTGCTATCCCTGAGACTGGGTTATTTTTTGGGCACTGACGGTCGTTTTATCGGCCCACTTACATGTAAGGATCTGGTTTCACGCTGGGAAGGAAACCCATTGCTAATGCTGTTCAGAGTTGTTCAAATGTTTCATCTCAGTCATGATCCTTTTTATCTGCTATGGACTGATGGCAAATAAGCAGATCGAAGTGGGAGCTGGGAAGGAATCCATGGAGCTGATTAAGAAGTGTTGAGGACCATTTGGGTCATTCTGGCTCTCCTCCTTTTCTGCTTTGCCCCATTTCACATCTTTGAACTGTCTTTTGTGTTGAAGAACCTGCTGAGTCCATCAAGGGAAATCGCAACGTGATATGTTTGTCATATTCGGGTGTATACCTGAGCCGTCACTGCCCTCAGCATCGCCCTTAATCAGCTACTCGACATTTTCAGGTCCCAAATATTTTATTGGAGACCACGTTGTTGTTGGGGGTAGCGCGTTGTCCACTGCCTCCACACCTTCTCCACATCGACCAGAGTGTTAGTTACAATGCAGAATCGTACTTACTACTTCCTAACACGGAGTTGTAATCAGGGTATTATGAAGACGACGCCAGCAGAGATCAACTGATTGGAAATGGTGGTGAACTTAATGGAAGGCGTTATAAATTAATCATGGTCAACTTAGGCTGGCTGCATTTATAATTAATGTGAATATTTCTCTTGATAACCTATAATGAATTTGCCACTAGTTATCTATCTATCTATCTTTCTATATATCTATCTATCTATCTATCTATCGATCTATCTATCTATCTATCTATCTATCTATCTATCTATCTATCTATCTATCTATCTATCTATCTATCTATCTATCTATCTATCTATCTATCTATCTATCTATCTATCTATCTATATTTCTCTATATCACTATATCTCTATCTATCTATCTATCTATCTATCTATCTATCTATCTATCTATCTATCTATCTATCTATCTATCTATCTATCTATCTATCTATCTATCTATCTATCTATCTATCTATCGATCTATCTATCTATCTGTCTATATATATATATGTCTGTCCATTCGTCTGTCTGTCTTCCTGTTTACCTGTATATCTATCTACCTGTCTACCTCACTATTTGGCTATCTGTCGATCTCTCCACATGTCTACATGTCTACATGTCTACCTGTCTATCTAACTATCTCTCTATCTCTCTATATCCATCACCATCGATATATCACTATAATCACCCTGTCACTCTATCTATCTCTCTATTAAAGGGGTGTGATGTGCTGGACTGATATCCCAGCTGTTGATGGTAATGTCAAGAGGGAGGACATCGGTTTCTGATGAGACCTTCTTCGATACTATGATGTCCCATATTGCAATAGATTTCCCAGTAATATGCAATACTGCCAATAAGTTAAAGATGCAAGGAAATAGGATCATTTCAATCTGCTTGAAATTTTAAGGGAGGCATTGATAAATACAGATAGCAGCATGCACTGAGATTTCGATCTCCCGATGATGACCGTGACCATTCTCCATGATCTCAACACGAACTGCAATCAGAGATAGGTATCTATTCAAAGTAATTCACTGTACATAAGAGCATAAGATGATAAGGATTAGGAGCCAGAGAAGGCCATTCGCCCTCTCGAGCCTGCTGCACCGTTTAGCAAGATCATAGCTGATCTGGTACTTAGCTCCACTTTCCTGCACTGTCTCCATATACCTAATTCATTTCATATCCAAAAATCCATTGAGCTCTGTCTTGAATAGACAGAAGGCTGCAAATGTACCTGCAGACGCCGCGTGGTCCCTCATCTCCTCTCTCTGAAATACTGTCTCTCCACCTTTCGTCTCTTTCTTGTGTATCTATGTGTAACGAATAGAGACGTTCGAGTGAGTGTCTGTGTGTCAGGTAGGTCTTTGGGTATCATTCCCAAGGTTTGTGCTCCATGTTGTTTCTAGAAGTGTTTGATGGGTCAGTGTAGAGGGAGCTTTACACTTTATCTTACCTGGGCTATACCTGCTCTAGAAATGTATGATGGGACAGTGTAAAGGAAGATTTACTCTATCACGTACTATACTGTATCAGACTGTAATGGATCAGAAACCTGCTCTTTAATATAACCGGACATGTGACAAAAAATTATATTCGAGGAGACCGCATGGCACGCCTGTTCACCGTTCTGCCATTCCGCCCCTGGGGCATGACATATAAAGGCAGTGAAAATGTGTCGTCACTCTGATAGGACACTAGATGTCGCAGTGGCTCTTAAACAAACGGAAATGGATTGAAACAGAACCCAGACAGGACGGGTGGAAAATACCTCTCACGGAAATAGAACACAGTGTGATAGAGAAAATGGAACGGTGTGGAGGAGCCCAATTTATTACATTTGCCATTTGCAAATTTACTAATAATTTCACAGAGAATATCGTATAGAGAATTAAAAAAAAAGTTAACACAAAGTGAATAAAACAATTGTGCATCACATTGAGATCAGAACACATGCGGTCTGAGCTGCCAGCTATATGTACAACTGTAACTGACACCAGGGAGAGAAAACATGGGCTTAACATAAAGGGAAGGAAATAATTCTAAATTAGGAATGAGAAAAGTGATTGATTTACACATGATATTTTCAAATAATGATGAAACTCCCAGATACATTAACATTATCTCCACGAATATCTCACACATTTCACACAGAGAGACGGAATTCCTGGTTATGATATTCGCAGCCACATATTCTGGTGTATTAACTGAAGGCAATTGACTTTGGGAATCACCAATAGAACACATTTTATTTTGAGGATGCAAATATGTTAATAAGCAGTGGAAGAAAACCAATCATTCAATTGACCTGTAAAAGAGGGATAATACAGTGAAACTTTGATTTAGTGGTTTGAGCCCTTTATTTCAGGGTTTGCATCAATGAAATTTGAGATGTTTATCAAACCGCTTCAATCAGTACGAGTTATGATTGGATTGAATCTTCTCACCTTCACTCGAATGACTGCAGCACTGTAGAAAATGCTCAGGAAGAACAGGATGATGAATGTGGAAGTGTTTGTCGAGCTGTTGCCGCTCTCGATCTCACAGTCTTCACTCCAGTTGAGGTCTGAGGAATCTGCGGGAATGAAGAGGAGCAAACAAATTCAGATCATTTATAAAGCCAAGATTTTTTTTAATATATATTATCTTTTGTTTACCTTAAGGTATTATTCTGTTCTCTAACTTAATATTCAATGTATATCTTGTATTAAGTTAATCACTTTCAGCAATCGATCTATGTTCATAACTCCACAGTTGCTCTTACTTTATGAACTTCCTATAGCCCGTGTTGGAAAATATGTCATTTTTCCATCAAAGCCATATGCTAATTGATTTTGCATCAATTCCGGACGATCTATCATTTGGAATAATATGAGGAAATATCAAGGGAGGTTTACTGACTGATATTGATTAATTTAACGATAGGTTTAGGCACCTGTTTTATTGGAGACGATCAAGGAGGCTGGTACGAGACCAGTTATGAGTAATAATCTTGATTAATTGTTTGTTTCCGCAATGCACTGAACATAATTAACTTGTATCCGTTTCCATCAAGAAAATTGATTCAATGTACGTGTGGGACCACAATAAAGAAATGTGAGAGTATATGGTATCAGGAATTATTTATTCAGAGCAATCGTTGGAGATTCTTGCTGTTCAAAAGTTAATTTTAATTCTATATTTTTTTGTGATTAATATTTGTGTATGAATGCATTACGAGAGCTTGTTTTGATGTCGTCTGTCTTTGTATGTTAATGTGCGTGTTAATGTGTAAGTCTGTGTCTGCATGTGTTTTGTATAAATGTGTGTGTGTATATGTTTAAGCGTGTGTGTTTCTGTCGATGTGTGTAGATGTGTGTATGTTAAAGTTTAAGTGTGTTTATGTGTAATTGTGTGTTTTTTGTGTATGTGCATTGAAGTGTAAGTGTATGTGTATATGCTTAGATGTGTGTATTTATGTAGATACTGTAGATGTGTGTAAGTTTATGTGTAAGTGTGCTTATGTGAAATTATGTGTTTTTGGATAAGTGCCTTGAATTATAAGTGTGTGTGCATGTTTTTGTGTAAGTGTGTTTTCCTGTAGTTTTGTACGTTTGTGTATCTTTATATGGAAGTCTTTGTGTGCTAATGTTTAAGTGTTCAGCGTGTATGTATACTGTTAAGCATGTGTGTTCACGTGTAATTGTATCTATTTATGATTAAGTGTGTATATGCTTTGTGAAAGTTTGTTCATGTGTATGTGTAAGTGTTTGTGTATGTTTAGTTGTAAGCGTTTCTCCATTCATGTGTAAATGTGTATATATGAATCTAAGAATTTGTGCTTGTGTGTGCTTTCTGTATGATGTTTGTGTGTTAATGCCTGTGTACCTGTCTGTGTGTTAATGCTTGTGTTGTTTGTGTTTTGTTTAAAGGTGTGTGTGTGTCTTTGCTATTTATCAACGTTTCAGAGTGTGCCAATGATGGTGTGCATTATGTTTTGGGTATGTGTATTGTATCAGTATGTGAACGTGTGTGTTTACGTGTAAATATGTGTGTGTTTACGTGAAACTCTGTGTGTGTTTATGTGTAAGTACGTGTATGTTCACGTGTGTCTACTTACAGTAAAACATATATACACACAATCGCAAACACACACACATCAACGCACAATCTCACTTTTACACGCATTCTTCCCTGCTGTGTGTAAATGTGCTCTGTGTGAGACCCATTGTGACGTCAGTCGATGGAATGCAGCAATTAAACCGATGAGCCTCAGAAATATCAGGGCTACAACCGTAAGGAACACGCAGAAGATTCAATCACCAGTTTAGAAGTGGACTATTAAAATTCAATCTGTTAGTTTACGAATGACAGAGACACATTTACCACAAATATTAGTTGAAGATAATATATTGCATAAATATTTATTTAACATTGAGACCAAATTACTCACATCCGATACACCTCACAGAAACGGAACATTCGACCCAACCAGACCATGCATGCGTGTAAGCTCCACTCGAACCTCCTGCCATCTTTCTCATCTAAATTATCAGCATAGCCCAATATTCCCTTCTCCCTCATATGGTTGTCTAGCCTCTCGTTATGTGTAAATGTTTGTGTCTGATTAGGTGTAAGCGTATGTGTTTGCCTATATGTAACTGTGTGTGTTTGTGAGTGTTTTGTATAAATACATTTGTTTTGTGTGTGTAAATGTGTATGTGTCTTTTTTAAAGCATATATTTGTATGTTTGCTTTGTGTAATGTTGTGTCTATATTTCTGCTATTCCAAATTTCAGAGAGTTCAAAGAACTGGGTCTGGCAATGAAGGTGCGAACTATATTCTTGGTGTCTATAATATTCTATGTCATTGTGTTAATCTATATTTTTATAGTTAAACGTAAATGTGTACTTGCAAAAAAACACATACACTGACACAAAATCTTCAACACAGCTATATGTGAACACACCCAAACTCACGTTTACACGTATTCCTCATCGCTCTCTGTAAATGAGTTCTGTGTGAGGAACAATGTGATTTCAGCCGAAAGAATGCAACAATTCAATAGATGGGCCTCCGAAACATCAGGAACACAACAGTGAGAAACCCGCAGAGGATTCACTCACCAGTTTAGAATTGGAACATTAAAATTCAATCTTTTAGTTTACGAATAACAAGGATCGACTTACCCCAAAAACGACTTAAATATTACATGTTGATTATATATTTATTTTAAAATATAATGCCTATGCGTCACGTTTAACGTTTTTGGACAGTGAGTTAGATGATGACTATTTACAGATGGATACTGCGATCATATAATATAAATTGATTCCGCTCCCTCCCTTCTCTCTGCTGTGGGAATGGGATGTACAGTGGTTTAACTACTGCACTATTCCGCTCTCTCTAGTGGGGAATGAGGTGCACAGTGGGCAAACAATTGCCCTTTTCCTTCTCCCTGGAGGGGAAGTGCGAGGTACAGTGGGGTAACAATTAACCTATCCCCCTCTCACAGGTGGGGGAGTGTCTGGTACAGTGGATTAACACTTACACTTTCCTCTCTCTCTGGTAGGGGAGTGTCTGGTTCAGTGGATTAAAAATTACCTTTCCTCTCTCTCATGTGGGGCAGTGAGAGTACAGTTGGTTAACAATTACCCATTCTCCTCTCTCTGGTGGGACAGTGGGAGGTACAGTGGATTAACAATGACCCTTTCCCCACTCTCTTGTGGGGCAGTGAGATGTACAGTGGGTTAACAATTGACCTTTCCCCCTCTCTGGTGGAGCAGTTGGAGGTACAGTGGGTTAACAATTGGCCATTCCCCCTCTCTTGTGGAGCGGTGGGAGGTACAGTGGTTTAACCATTACCCTTTCCCGCTGTCTGGTGGGCAGTGGGAGTACATTCGGTTAAAAATTGCCCTTTCTGGCTCTCTGGTGGGGCAGTTCGAGTACAGTGGGTTTACAATTACCCTTTCCACCCTCTCTGCTGGAGCAGTGGGACGTATGGTGGGCTAACAATTACCCTTCCCCCACTCTCTGGTGGTCAGAGGAATGCACATTGGGATAACAATTGCCCTTTCCCCCTCTCTGGTCGAGCAGTGGAAGGTAGAGTGGGTTAACAATTACCCTTTCCCCCTCTCAGGTGGAGCAGTTGGAGGTACAGTGGGTTAACAATGACCCTTTCCCCTCTCTCATATGTGGAAGTGTCTGGTACAGTGGTTTATCAATTGCGCGTTCCTCTCTCTCTGGTGGGGCAGTGGGAGTATTGTGGGTTGACAATTGCCCTTTCCGGCTCGCTTGTGGGGCAGTGGAAGTACAGTGGGTTAACAATTGCCCTTTCCCCTCTCTCGTGGGGCAGTGGGAGGTACAGTGGGTTAAAAATTGCACTTTCCCCTCTCTCGTGAGTCAGTGGGAGGTATAGTGTGTTAACTATTGACGTTTCCCCGCTCTCTGCTGGGCGAGTGTCTGGTACAGTGGGATAATAATTGCCCTTTCCCCTCTTTCTGTTCGGGGTGTGGGGAGGGAGAGCAGTGCAGGTATGTGGCCCTCATTTCAGATCGCAGTCGATGCAGTGCTGCAAAATAAAACTGGCTCCAATTCTGAAGTGATGGATCACACGAGAATCAGGGTAACTGAGCTCTACCTGTGCGGTGTTTGTTTGTTGGAAAGGGTAGGTTTTCAGATTCACCAGCGGGAAGAATGTTGCTGAAGTTACTTTGAGCAATATGCTATTGAAAGTTCTTCACTCTCTTTTAAACCCGTAGTGTATCTGAGCTGGGAGCTTTGGCTGTACAAGCCTTGGGCCCAAGACCAGAAAATATCTTGCTTCAGATTAACAGCCCGCCCGTTGACAGAAATTGGAAGCAAAATTAATTGACCGGCCGTATGCGTAACTCATGATTGGAAGAACAAACCTTTATTGGTTTTTAAATAAGAACTGAAATGGGAATCAACATATTCTCATTGACAAAAGTTGATGGTGTCCGTCAGAACAAGGGAACTGTTCACAAAACTGGGTTTACCGCTGGATTTATTGACGGTTCTTTTGGTGATCTTCAAGGGGATCGTTTCATGTCCCACCACACCGGAGTAAGAAGCGCCGGTGGCCCACTCCTCGGCTGCAATGGATAGCAGGCTGTACATGAAATAGGAGCTGCTGCCGTTCTCAGCCATCACCTCAGTGTCCTTTTAGTTACCGGAATCACTGGCTTATCATTGACGTTCCACGTGACGAAGATCTCGCGGGGGTAGAAATCTCTTACTAAGCACATGATGCTGACCAAGCCCTGAGCAGAGACATCTTCAGCGGAGGGCAGGAGGACAGACACGGCCGGTTCTCGCAGAACTTTCTCTGTAGAACAGTTACAATACAGGCCAATAAACTGGACAGTTCCAGAGACAACGAAATTAGAGGTTAGATATGAGAGAAATGTGATTTGTGCTACATTTCAAAGTAATTCCTTTTACCCCTCTGTGGCCTGTCCGGTTTTACAGCCCAGTGAAGATGGGGATGCAAACCTTATCTCTGGGAGCTTGAAGAGTTGTACTAGAAAATGACTTTGAAAGCACTGCAACGAAATAGGCCATTCGAGCAACTGATCTATGCTGGCCTTTATGTTCAATAGGAGCCTCCTCCTAACATACTCTGTCTATACCTCATAACATATCCTTCTATTTCTATCTCCCTCATGCATTTATTTAGCTTACACTTAAAATGCATCATGTCAGGACCCAGAGCGTTTATTTCATGGAGTGAACATTTGACTTATCAGGATAATCTATAAAACAGTTAAAAAACTAATGGGCCCTTGCACAAGCACCGGAAATAGTTAAAGCGTGTCACTTATTCCTACAACCTCCCCACTCACCCTGTCCTTGTGGATGCAATCGCTTATAGGAGTCGACATTTCGTGATGATTCACCACGCAGTAGAACTCATCCCCTCTCAGCCAGGCTTGTGTTGAGATGTTTAAGTTGCTGTTCACGCTGTTGGGATGCTCTCCCGGTTGGAGAGAAATCTCTGATTTCAAAGTCTCCTTTTCTCGTGTCCAGGACACGGTGACCCCATAAGTAGCATCAGACACAATGCAGGTTAGGATCACTGTCGCCTCCAGTAAGATATGTTCTAGTGACGGTTGCGGAAGAGTGATCTTCGGACCTTTGCACGAAGATTCATCTGTGAAGCAGAAATGAAATTCACGCTAAGCTTCATCTTCAGAGTCAGGCCACCAGTATTCGGCCTTCACTCTCTCGAGGAGAATATATCGTCTTTAAGATATCAATCTCTCGCTGATGATTAAACACCATCGTTATTGGAAGAACAACAAATTGGCACTGATCTTAGGAAACCCTTTAACATTTCCAACGTCAACAGATTCTTGTGCCCGAACGCGCTTCCGCTAGGTCTATTGGCTCCACCACTCGGGCCAAGGGCTCTACATGAAACTTACAATAGTTCAAAACGAGTGCTATATCAAATCCAGGATTTTACGTGCAGCAGGAAACAAAGTTAATCTTCGACTGTCTTGTGATCATGGAGGCGGTGAAAATGTGCAGGAACCAATTGTAGCCCCCCATCATAGGAGAAGTGAAAGGTCGGCTAAATGGAGTTCCATGGGGTCTTTTTTGGTGGGTTAGAATTTGCAATACCGATGTTAAGTAGTTTGTTTATCTCCATCATTACTGGGCGTTCCTGTCTGGTTCGGGAGATTTAGTTGGAAATATAACCTCAGGGCCGGAGTAGCATAATAGAAACTGGAGTAGGCCATTCAGCCCATCCTGCATGTCGTCTTTCAAATGGAACATGACTTGATCGGTACCTCAAAATTATATACCCGCCTTTTGTGTCTCACCAATGATGACCTTGCCTAACAAAGGTTTATCAGTTGCAGTTTTGAAACCTTCACTTGACCTTTAGCATCAACATCTTTTTGGAGAAGAGTGGTCCAAACTACCCTTTATTTGAATGAATCCTTCCTGACATCATCCCTGAACGTCCTACATCTACCTTTAGTGTTATGTCTGTTTTTCTGAAATTCTGCACCGGAGGAAATAGTTTATCTCTATCTACCCTATCAGTTCCATTTATCAAATTAAACACCTCAATTAGTTCACCTTGAACATCCATATTCAAAGTAATACAAGCCTATTCTGTGCAACGTACCCTCACAATTTATCCATTTTTGCCCCGATATGATTCGCCTTAATTTGCAGTGCATCTCCTCTGAAACCAGTTTATCCATCCTGAGTTGCAGTCCCCAGTGCAGAACACAGTATTCTAAATAGGGCAGATGCCCTTTCTAGCAGTGGGATCTGAGACAGTTACCAGCAATGGATTGCAGACACCTACTGTCGCTCCGAATATGATCAGGCAACTCAGGATCAAACTGAAACTAAGGGAACCTCGCTCACAATCTAGCATAAGAGCAAAGGGCAACCTTTGGTGAAGTGATGGAGTCATGAACTATGAGGTATCCACAGTCAGGAGTTACACTGAAAGGAAACACAAACTGTATAATTGGAAATTAGAAATAATTCTGTGCTTTTTAATATTTCTTATACAAGCTCTAACTGAGATCCGCGTTCAGAATGATCCGGAAATTCACGGGATTGTGTCTCTCACCGTGAGATCTAATAATGTTTCGGCTTTGGGTGAACCCTTGATGAGAAAACTGGCAGGGACACATCGAGCGGTCAAACCATTCCTCGGCAGGGAATATTAGCCGACTGGTCATTGAGAAGTCCATGTTTACTTTAAAGACAGGAGAGGTGACGATGTGCGGATCCATGACTTATCCATTCGTCAGCCAATTCACTGTCACTTCATTTGGGTGGAAATCAATGATTGAACACACGATGGTTGCAGATCTCCTTATGATGATTTCTTCAATTGAACTCAGGGTAAGGAAAACACTTGGATAATGTACCACATGATCTGCAAGAAAATAAATGTTATTCGGATTATTTGTTGCAATCCAAACAATTAAGTACTGTAAAGCGATTTTTAAAATATAATCTACAACGCAGAAACAGACCATTCGGCCCAAAAAGATCTGTGTTTATGACCGAATGAGCCTTCGTTCGCCCGACTTCCTCTCCCTCGTGTTCTTATTTTAATCCTTCTGAAATACATCTATGCTATTCACCTCAAGTACTCCATGTGGTCGCGACTTCCACATTCTACCAACTCCCTGAGTAAATAAGTTTCTCCTGATTTCACTATTGGATTTATTGGCAATTATCTTACATTGACGGCCCCTGGTACCGGGCTTCTCCTCAAGCAAAAATATGTTCAATACTTCTAACCTTTCAAATCCCTTCATAATTTTAAAACCTCAATTCGCCCACCCTCAGCCTTTCCTTTTCTCGAGCAAAGAGCCGCAGCCGGTGCAATCACTTTTCTCAGTTACAATCTTTCAGTTGCACTGTCGTACTTGCAAATCTTTTTGGTGCACTTCTCCAGTGCCTCTTTATCATTATTATAATATGGAAACCACCAGTATGCACATTACAGTACATATGAGAAGGAGATTATAGCTGTGAACAGTGCTCTAAATGTGAGGTCGAGCCCAGAGAGTGGGGCGTTCGAGCCCAGCGGACAGACGGGGGATGAGCTCAGCGAGAGGCAGCTTTCGATGGCCAGTGAGGGGTGCCATTGGATGCCCAGCGGGAGCGGCGTTCGAGACCAGCCAGTGGCGGAGAACAAGCCCACCGAGGGGTGGCACGGCATATGTAACATCAGAGCAGTCGGGGCTCAGGCTCTCCATCGCATATAACATCACAGGGGTCGTGGCCCAGCAGCGGTGCAGCGTTTAACAGCGTCGAAGTCGTGGCCCAGGACCGGCGCAGTTTCTAACAACAGTGGCGACGTGGCCCAGGAGTGGCGCAGCACAGAATAACAGAGGAATTGTAGTGCAGCATTAAACAACAGCGGGATCGGGGCACAAGGGAGTCGCAACAGTGATTGGTCGCTTTTGTCTTGGTTAATCCTTGCCACTTGACCAAGATCTAGCTCTGTCAAACCTGTCTGGTGGTTGGTGTGCAACTGTCGGCACACGTTAAAAAATCCACGCACAGGCATCTTCCACCCTTTAAGAGAAAAGTCATTGCAATAGATGTGAGCACATCCAATTTGGTGTGAAGTGCGTCATCGTCGTCATGAGGGTCTGCCTAGCAGTAGTAAATGTGATATGGAGACCAGAACTGTGCACAGTACAGTGTGAAACATGGAGACAAAACTGTAATCAGTACAATAAGTGTGACATGGAGACAAAACTCTAATCAGTACTCTAAGTGAGATACAGGACCAGAACTGAGCACATTGCTCCAAATGTGATAGGGAGACCAGACCTGTAATCAGTACACTCAGAGTGATATGGGGACCAGAACTGCGCACAGTGCTCCAAGTATGAATTAGGCACAGTACTCCCAGTGTGACATGGAGACCAGAACTGTGCACTCTAAGTCTGGTTTAAGCAAGTTGTATAGAAAACAATATATCTTCTCTGCTTATCACAGTTTGCATCCCTGTATCGCAAAACACTCGCCTAGCATTTTGATGTTCCAGACTGACGCATTTCGTTGAACCTCACAGTAGATTGTGCTGTTGCCCACCTCTAACTCGGTAATGGTTAACTGACTGCTCAGGGTGTTGTCTCATTTCTTATTGAACAGTGACGGGTAGGTCTTCAGTCCAGTGGTGATTTGCTCTTTATCTTTCCTCCAGGAAAGGCTCGTGATTTCTGTGGAATAGTCCATTGCGAAGCACACGTAGGTGATGGGGCCGTCGATGTTGGGTTGTTGACAGGAGGAGAGGAGGCCGTAGAGTATTGGTGCAGACGGAGTCGCTGGGAAAGAATACCCAATTGGACAAGTTAGACTTTCCAATCAGTGCTTATATGGTAAACACACATCGCGAAATTTGACTCAGAATGAACTAATTCCACCATTTGGTGATCAAAACCTAAATCAGCATTTGAGTTTCTGTGATTTGTGTGACGTGATGTGAAACGCCTCTATGTAACTCCAGTCTTGTACATAAGAAACGTCACGAGTCTTAAATGGTCATACTGTCCAGGAGAGGCCTTTGTACCGAGGGAGTGCCAGAATATGGTATTGGGCAATTCCTCCAGCCCTTGATCTCCTCTTATGCAACACTTCCCTCAATCTCCAACCATTTTAAGATTAGATTCATTCATATCCTGTGCACCGAGCTCCTGCCCACATCCTTTTGCTATTACCTTCTAATTATCAGCACAGAAGAAGACCATTCTATGGATTTTACGATGCTGCATTAAAACTTACCATCTAGGCAAGCATTTGGTCAAATCTCAGAATCACTAACAGCCATACTGAGGAAACATTGATATCTCATTCTGTGGTTGGATGCTAGATTATATCTGCTTACGCCCCTATGAATCATCTTGGGTCGCTTTACTAGGTTAAAGGCGCAATATAAATGCAAATTGCTGTTTTCAGGAGATACACTTCTTTCAAAATCAGCAGGGTTAGTTCTCCTAAGCACACAACTCATAGACTTAGATGCCGGCATGTTTGTGAAGCATGACCCAGAATTATAACATAATACAATTTTACAGCACAGAAGAAGCCTATTCGGCCAATCAGGCCTTTGAAAGATCTCTCCACCAATCCTGTTCTCCTTCCTATTCCCAATCTTCTTCACAATAGATCAGTTTTATCAAGGTATTAGGATTCTGCATGCAGCCATCTTTCTAATAGAACATCCCAGGTCCAAACAGTCCCCAGTGCAGAATAATAGAATAAAACCTCTCCATGTTTTCTATCACTGCTGATTTTCATTCTCTGGATTTAACTCACCAATTCACTAAGCTGGGGAAATATGTCTCCAGAATCCCTTCATAAAACGCATCATAATTACAAAACCGCTCAGTTAGACCTCATAACAATCTTCTTTGTTCCCATGACAAAAAATGACGTTTACAGTAAATGATTGAAGCCTCTTTAAAATTAAAGTGAATAATACAGCCCATATTTTTGAATGGGAAACTGTTGCACTTCCTGATTTCTAAGATTCAAGCTTTAGATCAAATTAGATTTATTCAAGTCAATCTCTTTCCTTCTGAGAATTGGAGGAAGAGCGATGCGATGTGATTTGTGCTCTATCCCGTGCTACAGATTGGATTACTCCTGCCTTTCCTCCTCCCATTCGCTCAACTAACTTTACAGAATTCAATACAAATCCAAAAGTCGATTTTATGGAGCGATGCGCTTTAAACAGTCCATTCCAATTCTCCAAACAGTTCACCAACCTCTCGCCAGTGAGAACAGGGGCTGCTTTCTGGGTCGTTGCAGTCAATTCTTGTTGCTGTTTGTTACGAACATAATCTAAACTTCACGATAGGTTTTTGCTCTAAATATCGAATATTGGCAATCCATTAGCATTGTAAATGGATTGTTTATCAGTGGCATCTACGCAAGGAAGGACAAAGAGAAACGAACGTGCTTACTGCTGATATGGGCAAATCTCGCTTCCTGTTTGTGCAGATTACTCAAACAGCTGCTTATTCACATATCATTGGTCTGATACTGGACGCTCGATTTTAAGTGGGAAGTAACAAAGAGGGTGAATGATGGTGTTGAAGTCGGTCTTGGATGTATAGACTTGCAAGTATCTCATAAAAGACTTATTTGGGAATTAGAAACACATGGGATTAAAAGGATTGAGATAACTTAGGTACTTAATTTGCTGAGTGAGAGAAGACAGAGAGTAGTGGTGAACGAATGTTTATTCTGACTGGAGAAAAGTGGGGTCAACCATGGATCTGTATTATGACCTGTGCTTTTCTTAATTTATATATAAATTCCCTGGACTTATTTATAGGGAGCATAGTCTTTATTTAGTGGACAACGCAACATTTGGCAACATAGTAACTGGTGAGCAGGATAGTAGTGGACTTCAGGAGGAAAGAGACAGACTGGTGAAATGGGCAGAAATGTGGCTGATGCAAGTTAACGAAGATAAGTAACATGGAGAGGGAATATAATCTAACTGGTACTATATTGAGGGAGTGCAAGAGCAGAGGGACCTGGGGAGCTTATTCACATATCATTGAAAGTGACCATGCAAGTCGATTACACAGTGAAGAATGTGTATGGAATAATTGGCCTTGTAATAGGGCCATTGAATACAGAAACACGGAAGTCATGCTAACCCGTTACAAATCACTGGTTAGGCATAGATGGAGTAGTGTATACAATTCTGACCACCACAATTTAGGAAGATGACATGTCTTGAAGTGGGTAGAAAGGAGGTTTTCAATGATGGTAGCTGGGTTGAGAAACTTCAGTTATGTGGATGAATTTGAAAAGCTGAGATTGTTTCTTACAGGAGAGAAGGTTAAAGGGGTGACCTTATAGAGGAGTTTGAAATTGTGAGAGGTTTGTCAGAGTAAGTAAGGAGAAATTATTTCCTTTGGCAAGTAGGTCGGTAATAAAATGACACAGCTTTAAAATAATTGGCAAACGATCCACAGGGGAAATTAGGATTTTTTTTCAAAGAAAGATTTGCAATTTCTGGAATGCACTAGGCAACTGGACGTGTAATTGTAGATAACTCATTTGAAGTGTTACGAGGAAAAAGCTTGGACTGGAATTTCAGAGCCAGTACAGGAAAAACGGACCAAAGATTCTATGCTCTGAGATTCTTAGTTCCCATATGACAGACTGATTGCGAAAGTAAAACCCGAAGGGATCCAGGGAAAAGTGGCGAGTTGGATCCCACATTGTGTCAGAGGAATGAAGCAAAAAGTAATGTTTGATGGGTGTTTGCGGGACTGGAAGGCTGTTTCCAATGGGATTCCGCAGGTCCCTTGCTTTTTGTGATAGATATCACTGATTTGGACTTGAATGTAGGGAGCATGATGAAGACGTTTGCATATGATACGAAAATAGGCGTAAAACACTCCCAGAGCAAGTACAAGACGCGTCAGATACACAGTAAATTCTCCCTCCACACTGTCCTATGAAAGACTCACGCGATTGTTCCAGCACGGGTTAAGTATCGAAGTTTCATCTACATTGCACAGTGAACAACACCAAGGGAAGTTATGGCACGGGTTAGAAACCGATTAAAGCTCCTTCTGTAGAAGTGCTTAGGAACTGTTTGTTCTGAATATCACAAACTGGTTTCACTGAACCCATTCCCGAGTCGCCAACTCAAACTTAAATTCAAACTATCGCAATTCTCACAGATAAAAGCTTCTGAAATAACTGAGACGAATTGTACTCCATGAAACACGGAAGGCAGGTTTACAACCAGTTAGGAGGACACCTGATTCTCATACAGAAACATAGGCCCACAAAAACGGAGCAGGCACAACCCGTGCACCAATCGTGTTCTCAGCAGAAAGATCGGTTCACTCTGTCAAGTTTTTTAAACTGATTTCTAATTGATCTCTTCTTAATTTGCGCCCATCTCAGGTCTGCACGTGCTTTGAAATTAAACTGATATTAATTTGGAAAACATCGCTTCGAATTCCAGTTGTTTCTCTCTCCCTGTCTATAACCCTACAAGCCGTGGAAGATTTATTTTCCCTGAAAACAAATTAAATCAGAGTTTCAGAAATCGGGAGACATTTATATTTAAAACCGATTACCCACAGGTTTAACATAAGTTCATAGTTAAATATAACCTGTAAAATCATCGATGCATCGATCATTAAAACCTGCAGCGACAACTTATTGACCTGAGCACGACTCAGTAAGACATGTATAGTTTCCTGAATTAATTTTAGACATAATTTAACATTCTCTCCAGCCTTGAAATTTTGCAGTAACTGTAATCTTATCCAGTGTACAACACAATTCTGGAAGGTCGTTTATCTTTAATAAATTTGCACTGATATTATATTTTTAAGACAACATTGATGTTAGCTAATGTTATACTGAAATAAAGTAACATTAGCTATTATTTATTTTAATCCTGTTTCTAACTATTAACTTGTGAACAATTACGGTTTCACTTAAATTAACATGGCATTTGTAAATATTAAAATATTCTGAATCATATTAATAGATACAAACATTCAGACAAATATATTATTTTTACTCAAATTACATTGAATAAGTTAAAACGGTCTCTAGTTTCAACACATTCCCGCTCTCTATCTACACACTTGCAAACTGCATGTTTCTGAACTGTCTGATACAACATAACTTCCATATTTTCACAGACTGCATTCCACATGATAGATTTAGGAGTGGACTATTTTAGATAGTTCGAATTATGGCCCTGGTTAGATCTCACTGACTACCGATGGGCTGTAACGCCGTGTGTTTTCTAAATCAGGGCCCTCCAGTTTAAACATTATCCTCAATCTTAAATATGAAATAATGTTTTATGAAGTGAAAGGCAAGAGGCAGTCAGTAACAGAGCCCGGCTGTTTAATAACACAGTCAATCTTTTTATTTTATACTCCCGTAATTAACACAATGCCCGTCAATTAATTAAATATATTCTGCTATTTATTGAAATTACGTTCGAGAATGATCAAAAAAAAACTGACGGGGAACAAATCATTCAGACCATCTGCGACACTGAAATGCAATGAGCAAATAGAGGAGAGATTTTGTTAATCAATTTAGCATGAATGATAATTAAATATATCTCCCAGTTGTAATCTGTTCACTGTCTATAATTCTATCCCGTGTTCAGCATTGCTATGGAAGACAGGATGTTGTTATTCAATTCACGATCTTAGAAATGATTTCAGGTTAGTTTAGTTATAATTGGCTCGCTAACAAAAAAGAAATAAGATGGGCGAAATTATATGGTTTCGGCTGCACAGTAAGAATTTAATAACCCGATTGATTTATGACATTTACTAACTGCAATTTACAACTCGCATGTAATTGATACCCTGCATAAACAGGGAGATACCAATTAATTTTAAACTTTTACATTTTTATCTCATAAACTGTGGTGGATTCAGTCCTCCGTTAATAAAATAATTTCAAACGTAATCAGAAATTGTCTCCATTCTCTTAAATTTTCCGCTCACATTATTTGTGACCAGTGCACAGCAGAATTGTGGAAGGCGAATCCTGTTTAATGCATTAATATTAATGCTGTACTACATTTAGTGATACTGGACAATATTACCGCATTATAATAGTTTGAGTGATATTAATTCAACTCTCTTTAAAGCTGCACATTTTTGGTTGAATAATTCTTAATTACAGTAACATTTCACGTATGTGTGCACCATAAACCATAGATTAATAGATGAATCTGTAATTATCACTTAAATAAACAGATGGAGTCAATTATTTGATTCATAAACCCTACTTGTTGTCTGCCTACAATAAACTTTCAAACAGTTTAAAACGGATCATAAAAACCTGTAGCAGTTCGATGTCACTGAGATTAAACATTGCACAAAAGCCAAAGAGGTTCACAAAGCTTAGTTATCCCAATTCAGCCAGCCGCACACTCTGCTAAGCAGATAAATAGCAAATCACAGCAGTGCGGGGCAGAACCCCGCAACTCGACGCATTGTGAAGAAGCAGCTTAACTCTATCAACCATTTCAGGATAATCTGATGTAATTTTGCCAAAAAGAACTTCGTTAAAGAATCCACTGAACCCGTCTATCACTGAACGAATTAATTATTGAATAAAGCAGAAATATAAAATAGTGACAGCAGATTTGTGATTAGATGGATCTAATTGATATTGATGTAGGATATTGTTGTACTATTTCATGCTATTACTGCATTATAATAATTACATTTATATTAATTCAAGCTGTTTCAAGAGAAAATTATTAATTCAGTGGTTATTACCAACAGTAAAATTTCACGTTTTAAATATGACCGATAGTGAATATTACGTTATTAGATGACAATGGTAAATATATGAAATAAATGATGGTTAAAGTATCTGAAGATTATTTTTGACTGCGAATGCTGTGTATGTTTTGCCTAAAATGTTATATCAAACAAATTAAAGCATAATATTTATATTTGGTCAGAAAAACTAAACTCATTAGATGTCACCGGGACTAAACATTGTAGAAATACCAAACCATTTAACAGCCATTGTGCATTAAAAGTAATCCAATGGACATTCCGATCAACAGATAATCACCATATCACATTAATCAGGGGCTCAATCGGTCACCATCATTTTCTGTGGAGAAGCAGTTTCGTTCAACAACGCTTTGAAGCAGGATCACATGAAACATTGCGGAAAATCTCAATACATAACCCAGCGAACACAAGGTTCAGTGAATGAATTAATTATTGAAATAAACAGAAATATAAAATAAAGAAAAAATTCAACAGTTACCCAATTAGTGTATGTTTTTCTTTACCTGCAGTCACTGTCACCATTGTCCCCTGCCCCCAATCCGCAAGAGAGTACCAGCCACCATCTATTCCACAGTAATAGATGGCTGTATCTTCGGTCCTCAGATTCTTCACATCCAATGTGAAGATACTGTTTGAAATCTCTTTCGATGCACTAAATCGGTTCTCAATCTCTGGGCCATAATAATTGTTCGATGGCTTTTTGAAGTAAACCAGCCACTCCAGCACCTGTCCAGGAACCTGGCGGACCCAGCTCATCCAGTCGCTGCCAAGACTGAGCCCGCTGGATTTACATTTCAAATTCAGGGAGCCTATGGGAATCCTGATCTCTGCCTCGGGCTGAGTCAACACCACACCTGTGAAAATAATGAAAATACCCCGAGGATTAATCCTGGAGAAATGATTCCTGACTCTGTAATATTCCAGAGAGAGGCTAAGACTGAGACATTAACATTGAGAGAGTGGACAATAAAAACTACTCACGGGTTAAAAATGCCAGCAAAAGATTAAGAGAAATCGCCGACCTCATCCTCCTGGTAAAGTGTGAAAAATGGTTTAGGCAAGAACTCACTGAGGAAACCCACTCCAGGACTGTTGTATTGCAGTCCCAGTGACTGGCAGTTAAATACCCGGGAGATGAGGGCGATGCTACTGGTGCCACACATTGATTCCTTCATAGCGGTGGCTTCTTGATCCACGTCACATCTTCCACATTACCAACAGAATGGACACTGGGCTATTATTTATGGTGGACTATGTATCTGTATCAAGGGAGAGTCATTTCGCGGTATGGTTTCAATGCAATATGTTATTTGGTAATAAGTGGTAACATTGCAGGATTGCAGGGAGAGAGAGGGAAACAAAAAGGAGGCAAAAGCAAAAGACAGAAAGGAGATGAGGAAAAGTGGAGGGCAGAGAAACCCAATGCAAAGAACAAAAAGGGCCACTGTACAGCAAAATTCTAAAAGGACAAAGGGTGTTAAAAAAAAGCCTGAAGGCTTTGTGTCTTAATGCAAGGAGTATCCGCAATAAGGTGGATGAATTAACTGTGCAAATTGGTGTTAACAAATATGATGTGATTGGGATTACGGAGACGTGGCTCCAGGATGATCAGGGCTGGGAACTCAATATCCAGGGGTATTCAACATTCAGGAAAGATAGAATAAAAGGAAAAGAAGGTGGGGTAGCATTGCTGGCTAAGGAGGAAATTAAGGCAATAGTTCGGAAGGACATTAGCTTGGATGATGTGGAATCTATATGGGTAGAGCTGCAGGATACCAAAGGGCAAAAAACGTTAGTGGGAGTTGTGTACAGACCTCCAAACAGTTGTAGTGATGTTGGGGATGGCATCAAACATGAAATTAGAGGTGCGTGCAATAAAGGTGCAGCGGTTATAATGGGTGACTTTAATATGCACATAGATTGGTTTAACCAAACTGGAAGCAATAAGGAGGAGGAGGATTTCCTGGAGTGCATAAGGGATGTTTTTTTAGACCAATATGTCGAGGAAACAACAAGGGGGGAGGCCATCTTAGACTGGGTGTTGTGTAATGAGAGAGGAATAATTAGCAATCTCGTTGTGCGAGACCCCTTGGGAAAGAGTGACCATAATATGGAGGAATTCTGCAGTATGATTGAGAAAAAAACAGTTAATTCAGAGACCATGATCCAGAACTTAAAGAAGGGTAACATTGAAGGTATGAGGCGTGAATTAGCTAGGATAGATTGGCGAATGATACTGAAGGGGTTGACTGTGGATGGGCAATGGCAGACATTTCGAGACCGCATGGATGAACTACAACAATTGTACATTCCTGTCTGGCGTAATAATAAAAAAGGGAAGGTGGCTCAACCGTGGCTATCAAGGGAAATCAGGGATAGTATTATAGCCAAGGAAGTGGCATACACATTGGCCAGAAATAGCAGCGAACACGGGGACTGGGAGAAATTTAGAACTGAGCAGAGGAGGACAAAGGGTTTGATTCGGGCAGCGAAAATGGAGTACGAGAAGGAGCTTGCAGGGAACATTAAGACGGATTGCAAAAGCTTCTACACATATGTAAAGAGAAAAAGGTTAGTAAAGACAAACGTAGGTCCCCTGCAGTCAGAATCAGGGGAAGTCATAACGGGGAACAAAGAAATGGCGGAACAATTGAACAAGTACTTTGGTTCGGTATTCACTGAGGAGGACACAAACAACCTTCCGAATATAAAAGGGGTCGGAGGGTCTAGTAAGGAGGAGGAACTGAGGGAAAGCCTTATTAGTCGGGAAATTGTGTTGGGGGAGTTGATGTGATTGAGGCCGATAAATCCCCAGAGCCTGATGGACTGCATCCCAGAGTATTTAAGGAGGTGGCCTTGGAAATAGTGGATGCATTGACAGTCATGTTCCAACATTCAATTGACACTGGATCAGTTCCTATGGAGTGGAGGGTAGCCAATGTAACCCCACTTTTTAAAAAAGGGGGGGAGAGAGATAACAGGGAATTACAGACCGGTCAGCCTGACATCGGTCGTGGATAAAATTATGGAATCAATTATTAAAGATGTCATAGCAGTGCAATTGGAAAAAGGTGACATGATAGGTCCAAGTCAGCATGGATTTGTGAAATGGAAATCATTCTGACAAATCTTCTGGAATTTTTTGAGAATGCTTCCAGTAGAGTGGACAAGGGAGAACCAGTTGATGCGCTATATTTGAACTTTCAGAAGGCTTTCGACAAGGTCCCACACATGAGATTAATGTGTAAAGTTAAAGCACATGGGATTGGGGGTACTGTGCTGACATGGATTGAGAACTGGTTTTCAGACCGGAAGCAAAGAGTAGGAGTAAACGGGGACTTTTCAGAATGGCAGGGAGTGACTAGTGGGGCACCGCA
This sequence comes from Pristiophorus japonicus, assembly GCF_044704955.1. Classification (NCBI taxonomy): domain Eukaryota; kingdom Metazoa; phylum Chordata; class Chondrichthyes; family Pristiophoridae; genus Pristiophorus; species Pristiophorus japonicus. The sequence goes on from NC_091999.1 coordinate 65,350,815, forward strand.
AGGTTCTGTGCTGGGGCCCCAGATGTTTACACTGAACGTTAATTATTTAGACGAGGGGATTAAATGTATTATCTTCAATGTAGTGAGACTACACCTGGAGTATTGTGTGCAGTTTTGGTCTCCTAACCTGAGGAAGGACATTCTTGCTATTGAGGGAGTGCAGCGAAGGTTCACCAGACTGATTCCCGGAATGGCGGGACTGAACTATCAAGAAAGAGTGGATCAACAGGAATTGTATTCACTGGAGTTCAGAAGAATGAGAGGGGACCTCATAGAAACGTTTAAAATTCTGACGTGCTTAGACAGGTTAGATGCAGGAAGAATGTAACCAATGTTGGGGAAGTCCAGAACCAGGGGACACAGTCTAAGGATAAGGGGTAAGCTATTTAGGACTGAGATGAGAATGAACTTCTTCACACAGAGAGTGGTGAACCTGTGGAATTCTCTACCACAGAAATCTGTTGAGGCCAATTCACTAAATATATTCAAAATGGAGTTGGATGAAGTCCTCACTACTAGGGCGATCAAGGGGTATGGCGACAAAGCAGGAATGGGGTACTAAAGTTGCATGTTCAACCATAAACTCATTGAATGGCGGTGCAGGCTAGAAGGGCCGAATGGCCTACTCCTGCATCTATTTTCTCTGTTTCTATGTTTCTATGTTTACAATATACATCGATGACCTGGAAGAGACGACAGAGTGCAGTGTAACACAATTTTCAGATGACACTAAGATTAGTGGGAAAGCGGGTTTTGTCGAGGGCACAGAGAGGCTGCAAAGAGATTTAGTTCGGTTAAGCGAATGGGTTATGTTTGGCAGATGGAATACAATGTCGGAAAATGTGAGGTCATCCACCTTGGAAAAAAAACAGTAAAAGGGAATATTATTTGAATAGGGATAAATTAAAACATGCTGCGGTGCAGAAGGACCTGGGGGTCCTTGTGCATGAATCCTAAAAAGTTAGTTTGCAGGTGCAGCAGGTAATCAGGAAGGCAAAGTGAATGCTCGCCTTCATTGCGAGAGGGATGGAGTACAAAAGTAGCGAGGTCCTGCTGCAACTGTAAAGGGTATTGGTGAGGCCGCACATGGAGTACTGCGTGCAGTTTTGGTCACCTTACTTGAGGTAGGATATACTAGCGTTGGAGAAGGTACAGAGACGATTCACCAGGCTGATTCCGGAGATGATGGGGTTAACTTATGATGATAGATTGAGTAGACTGGTTCTTTACTCGTTGGAGTTCAGAAGGATGAGGGATGATCCTATCGAAACATTTATAATAATGAAAGGGATAGACAAGATAGAGGCAGATAGGTTATTTCCACTGGTCGGGCAGTCCAGAACTAGGGGGCACAGCCTGAAAATACGGGGGAGCCAATTTAAAACCGAATTGAGAAGGATTTTTTTCTCCCAGAGGGTTGTGAATCTGTGGAATTCTCTGCCTAAACAAGCAGTTGAGGCTAGCTCATTGAATGTATTCAAATTACAGATAAATAGATTGTTAATCAGTAAGGGAATTAAGGGTTATGCGTTGCGGGCGAGTCATTGAAGCTGAGTCCACGGCCAGATCAGCCATGATCTTATTGAATGGCGTAGCAGGTGCGAGGGGCTAGATGGCCTACTCATGTTTCTAATTCTTATGTTCTTATGTGACCCGCCACCAACTCAGTGAAACTCCAAAGTTGCACGAGGTGGAACAAAGCCATAAAACAGCTCAAGAACAACAAGGCTAAGGATGAAAATGAATCCCTACTGAGGCGCCAAAGTATGGCAGAGAGGCGCTGTTGGCACGGAAACATGACCTCATGTCTCTCATCTGGAGGAAGGAGAGCATGTCGGGAGATCTCAAAGATGAAGTGATTATGACCATTATTTATAAAGGGGACAAGTCCGACTGCGGCAAATACAGGGGAATCTCCCTGCTATCAGTCACTGGGAAAGTGGTCGCTCGAGTTCTCCTCAATCGTCTTATCCCTGTCGCCGAGGAGTTCCAATTGGAGTCATAGTGCGGATTTCGCCCCCACCGGGGCACAATGGACATGATCTTTGCAGCGCAACAGCTGCAGGAAAAATGCAGGGAACAGCGCAAGCCCTTATAAGAGGCCTTTTTTGATCTTACAAAGGCCTTCGACACTGTCAACTGTGAAGGTCTATAGAGCGTCCTCCTCCGTTTCGGATGTCCCAAAAGTTTGTCAACATCCTCTGCCTGCTTCACGATGACATGCAGGCCGTGATCGTTACCAACAGATGTATTACAGACTAAATACACGTCCGGACCTGGGTGAAACAGGCTGCGCCATCGCTCCAAACCTCTTCTCATTCTTTCTCGCCACCATGCTCCACCACACAATCAACAAGCTCCCCGCTGTAGTGGGACTAAAGTGCAGAACCAATGGCAAGCTGTTTAATCTACGCTGCCTCCAGACCAGTTCGAAGAGCAGACCAACCTCTGTCATTAAGCAACAGTACGCGGACGGTGCCTTCATCTGCGCAGATTCTGAGGCTGAACTCCAGGATCGAGTCAATGTATTCACTGAGGCATACGAAAGCTTGGGCCTTACGCTTAACATTTATAAGACTAAAGTCCTGCACTGGCCTGTCCCCACCACAAAGCATTGCCCTCCAATCATCAAGGTCCACATCGCGACCCTCGACAACATGGACCATTTCTCAGATCTCGGGCACCTCTTATCAACAAAGGCGCCCTCCGAAACGGAGGAGGACGCACTATAGACCTTCACAGTTGACAGTGTCGAAGGCCTTTTTAAGATCGAAAAAGGCCACTTATAAGGCCTGGCGCTGTTCCCTGCATTTTTCCTGCAGCTGTTGCGCTGCAAAGATCAAGTCTATTGTGCCCCGGTGGGGGCGAATTCCGCACTGTGACTCCAATTGGAACTCCTCGGCGACAGGGATAAAGTGCACCAGTGCAGCATTCGGCCGTCTGAGGAAAAGAAAGTTTGAAGACCAGGACCGCAAATCTACGACCAAGTTCATGGTCTACAGGGTTGTAGTAATACCCGCCCTCATGTATGGATCCGAGGCATGAACCATGTACAGTGGACACCTCAAGTCGCTGTAGATATTTCACCAAGTATGTCTCCGCAAGATCCTGCAAATCCCCTGGGAGGACAGGCGCACCAACATCAGTGTCCTCGACCAGGCTAATATCCCCAGTATTGACGCACTGTCCACACTTGATCAACTCCGCTGGGCAGGCCACATAGTTTGCATGCCAGATACGAGACTCTCTAACAAATGCTTTATGCTGAGTTCCTTGTTGGTAAACGAGCCAAAGGTGGGCAGTGGAAACATTACAAGGACAACCTCAAAGCTTCCCTGGTAAAGTGCAACACCCGCACCGACACCTGGGAGTCCCTGGACATAGATCACCCTAAGTGGAGGAAGCGCATCCTGGAGGGCGCTGAGCTCCTTGAGTCTCAACGCATAGAGCGTGAAGAAGTCAAGTGCAGGCACCGGAAGGAGCGCGCGGCAAACCAGCCGCACCGACCCCCTCCTTCAACGAATGTCTGTCCCACACATAACAGGGCCTGTGGCTATCGTAGTCGACTGCTTAGCCATCAGAGAATTTACTTTTGGAATGGAAGCAGGTTTGCCTCGGTTCCGAGGAACTGCCTACGATGGCCGTCACGGCTAAAAGGATCAAGGTATGGAAAGAAAGCAGGAATGGAGTACTGAAATGCTTGATCAGCCATGATTATATTGAATGATGGTGGAGGCTCGAAGGGCCGAATGGCCAATCCTGCATCTATTTTATATGTTTCTATGTTTCTATCATTCCCTATCCATGTGAATATATCAACACTAATGCCATATGCCTTAATTTTGCACAGTAACCTGTCGTGTGTGACCTTTTCAAAGCGTTTTGAAACTCCAAATACACCACATCCACTGGTTCACCCTTATCCAATCTAATAGTTACATCCTTAAAAAGCTCTCGATTATTTGTCGAGCATGACTTCACTTTCATAAATCCATGCTGAATTGGACAGATCCTGTAACTGCTTTCCAAATGCGCTGCTATCAAATCATTAATAATTGAATCCAGCTCTTTCCCCACTATTAATATCAGGCTAACCGGTCGATAATTACCAGTTTTCTCTCTCCCACCTTTTTTAAACTGGGGTTACATTAGATATCCTCCAATCCATAGGAACTGAACCAGACTCCATGGATTGTTGGAAAATGACCATCAGTGCTTCTACTATTTATAGGGTCACTTCCCTAATATTTTATGATGCAGACTTTCAGGCCCTCGGGATTTATCGGCCTTCGGTCCCTTCAATTTCTCTAACACCATTTCCTGACTACAAAGGATTTCCCTCAGTTGCCCCTTCTCACTCCACTCTCGGCCCTCTAGTATTTTCGGGAGGTTATTCGTGTCTTCCTTCGTGAAAACAGAAACAAAGTCTTTGTTCAATTAGTCTCCCATTTCTTTGTTCCCCATTATGAATTCCCCTGATTCTGACTGCAATGGACCTACATTAGTCTTCACTAATCATTTTCTCTTCACACATCTTTAGAAGGTTTTGCAGTCAGTTTTTATGTTCCCTGTAAGCTTACTCTAATGCTCTATTTTCACCCTCCAAATTAAAACCTTAGTCCTCCTCTGCTGAATTCTACATTTCTCCCAGTCCCCAGGTTTGCTGCTTTTGCTGGCCAATTTATATGCCTCTTCCTTGGATTTAAAACTTTGATTAATCTCACTTTTTAGCCACGATTGATCCACCTTCCCTTTAATATGTTTATGCCACGCAGGGATGTACAATTATTGTAGTTCATCCATGTGATCTTTAAATGTCTGCCATTGCCTATCCACCGTCAACCCATGATGTATCATTCGCCAGACTATCCGAGCCAATTCCTGTCTCATACCATCGAATTTACCTTTCTTTAAGTTCAAGACCCTAGTCTCTGAATTAATTGTGTCACCCTCCAGCTTAATGAATAATTCTACCATATTATTGGCACTCTTCTCCAAGGGGCATCGCAGAACAAAATTGCTCATTTGTCCTTTCTCATTGCTCAACACCCAGTCGAAGATGACCTGCTCTCGAGTTGGTTCCTCGACATATTGGTTACGAAATGCATCCCTTATACATTCCAGGGTATCCTCCCCCACAGTATTGCTACCAGTCTGGTTCGCCCAATGTTTATGTAGATTAAAGTTACAATAATAACTGCTGTACCCTTATTGCACGCATCCCTAATTTCCTGTTATTTGCCATCCCCAACCTCCCGACTACTGTTTCATGGTCTTACACAACTCCCACTCAAGTTTTCTGCCTTTTGGTGTTTCGCAGCTCTACCATACAGATTCTACATCATCCAAGCTAATGTCCCTCCTTACCATTGCGTTAATCTCATCTTCAATCAGTAACGCTACCCCACCTCATTTTCCTTCCTGTCTATCCTTCCTGAATATTGAATACCCCTGGATTTTAAGTTTACAATATTGTTCACCCCGGAGCCATATCTCCGTAATCCCAAATACATCATATCCGTTAACAGCTATCTGCACAGTTAATTCTTCCACTTTATTACGAATGCTCCTCGCATTGAGGCTCAGAGCCCACAGGCTTGTTTTGTTAAACACGCTTTGTCCTTTTAGAAAATATTGTAAAGTGGACCTTTTTGAAGTTTGCACTTGAATTCTCTCACCTCCACATTTGCTTTGTTCCCTTCCTATCTTTTGCTCCTGCCCCCTTTTTATTTTCCTCTGGCTCCCTACATAGATTCCCACCCACCTGCATTTTTTGTTTAAATCCTCCTCAACAGCATGAGCAAACACTCCGCCGAGTGTATCGAATCCGTTCCTGCCCCAGTGCAAAGCGTTCATTATGTACTGCTCCCACCTCCCACAACAGTGTTTCCAATGTCCCAGGAATTTGAATCCCTCCACCTTGCACCATTCCTCAAACCACGTATTCATCTGAGCTATCCTGCGATTGCTGCTCTGACTCGCACGTGGCATGGTAGCAATCCTGAGCTTACTGCCTCTGTCGATCTCTCTGCCTGTCTATCTCTCTCTGCCTGTCTCTGTTAGTCCCTGTCTCTAACCTGCTGAGTATTTCCCTCATTTTCTGTTTTTATCTCTCTGTCTCTCTCTATATAACTGTCTCTCTCTCTATCTGTTTCTCTCTTTGTATCTCTCTTCCTCTTTGTCTTCATCTCTGTCTTTTCATCACTCTTTGCCTCGCTCTATATGGAGCACGCACATATTTCTGTATATGCATGTGTTTGAGTCATTGTCTCACTCAGACTGATCCTCCCTCGCAGTCCCACACTTACTCGCTCTCTTTGTCTCTATCTCGCTGTCTGTCTCTCCCTGTTTGTCTGATTGTCTCTGTCTCTCAATATTTCTGGCTCTTTCTCACGGTGTCCTGTTCTGTGCACAGCACGATTTCTGCTGTGATATTCTGTGCAACTACCAGTTCCTCGTTAGCAAAGCGGCGAGTATCCTCGCCTGACACGTGGGGGACGGATGTTCAGTTCCCTCATGGGAGGTAGCTTTTTCAAAACATAGCATTTTACATCTGTTCCTTGGTATCGATTCATATTAAAAAGTTCCGGAGCAATATCGAAGATCAAAAATACAGTAAAAGGATATTATCTCTTTCAGAGGTTTAGCAAACAGAGAATTTTACTGGACTATGTGGCCTTCTGCTTCAGCGAGATGGATGCTTGCGTTTTAATCTGAGTAACATTTAAAACGGCAGAAACGTAGTAGTCATGGCCGAGTGGTAACGATGATGGAGCATCAAGCCATTGGGGTTTCCCCGCGCAAGTTCCAATCCTGCTGACTACGGTTCTGAGCTCCTTCCATTGTTCAATTTAACCAGGTCTCTGCAAAAGTGATCCATATATCGGTGGAAGAAGGTCCCACATATTTCAACACTGACATGTGTTTCTCAGTTTCATTAATCTGCAATGTTCACGATACATATGGATAGAAAAACGCAAAAATCAGTCAAATTAGCGACGTTGATTCAGCCTGTCTATCCCTCTATATGTCGAAAGCACTCTGTGCATGTCCGTTGGTGCATGTATATATTTGGTTGTGTGTATGTATGTATGTATATGTGTATGTGCAACTATCTGTGGAAATCATCACCATGAATTTGGTATGTCCTGGAAATGTTAAAAAAAGACCTGGGGAAATAAAACCGTTGTGAACTTTGGTTCACTGGCTCCATTCTCGAATGAATCAGGAGGTTGTGTGTTCAAGTCCCACTCCTGAGACTTGAGCATATAATCTTGGCTGATACTCAGTATAGTACTTGGGGAATTCTGCATTGTTGAAGTTGTTGACCTTCGGATGAAATGTTAAATTGAAGCTCCGTCTGCACCCTCGGGTGGATGTGAAAGTTCCCAGAGCATTACTTGAAAAAGAATAGGAGAGTTGCCCCCGTGTCAACATTTCTATAAATGTTCGCAAATGCTCACAGAAAGCCTGTGCATATGTGTCCGTCTGTGGGGGTGGGGGCTGAAGCCCAGATTCTCACAGAGACAGAATCCAGATTCACACAGGATCAGGGTGGCCGAGTGGTTTAGGCGTTGGGCTGAAAGCAATGGTTTTATACCAGCGTGGGTTCGAACCTCACTCCTTAATTCAATGCAGTTTTCCACTAATCCGACACAGTGGTCCCCGATTTTCATCTGTTGAATCGGCATTTTACTGTGACACTCTGAGCCGAAAATGAAATGTAATTGTGGAATTAATCTGTGTCGCTCGGTCTCTGTCTCATTCTCTCTGTACAGAGCTGTGCATGTGTTTGTGTGCTTCAGTCTTTGTCTCACTCTGTCTGTCCCTGTTTCTCTATTTGTCTCTGTCTCTTTCTCACGGTGTCCAGTTCTGTTCCAATGGGATTCTGTCTGATTGGCTCTCTTTTCCCCATCATATCTGTTTGTCCATTTCTTTGCCTGTCTCTAAACTGATAAGTATTTCCATCATTTTCTGATTTTTTCCCTATCTCTCTCTCTCTCTCTATCTGTCTTTATCTCTATCTGTCTCCATCTTTGTCTCTCTCTTTGTCACTGTCTTTTTCTTTGTCATTCCATCACTATTTGCCTCCCTCTCTTTATGGAGCATGCAAACACATCTTTGTATATGTTTGTCTTTGAGTCTTTATTTCATTCAGTCTGATCCTCCCTCTCAGTCTCAACGTTTCTGTCTCTCTCTGTGTCTATCTCTCTGTCTGTCTCTCCCAGTTTCCATGTTTGTCTCTGTCTCCCCATGTGTCTGTCTCTTTCTTACTGTGCCCAATTTTGTTCCAATGGGATTCTCTCAGTCTCTGTCTGACTGTCTCTCTCGTTCCCATCATCTATGTCTGTCTATGTCTCTGCCTGTCTGTCTCTCTTTGCCTGTCTATTTTAGTTCCTGTCAATAAACTGCTGAGTTTGTCCTACAATTTCTGTTTCTATCTCTGTCTCCATCTCTCTCGCTGTCGCTCTCTCTCTATCTGTCTCTCTCCTTGTCACTGTCTTTATCACTGCCTTTCTGTCACCCTTTCCCCCTCTCTCTTTATAGATCACACACACACATATCTCTGTATATGTGTGTGTTTGAGTCTTTTTCTCACTCAGTCTGTCTCTCCTTCTCACTTTCACATTTTCTGTCTCTCGTTGTCTCTATCTCGCTGTCTGTCTCTTCCTGTTTGTCTGTTTGTCCCTGTCTCTCAATTTGTCTGCCGACTACGAATGTTGTCCACTTCTGTTTACAGCTCGATTCCTGTTCTGACAAAGCCCATACCCCTCAGTTCCTCGTTAGAATGCTGGTGCGTATCCCTGCCTGTCAGGAGGGAGACCGCGGTTCAATTTCGCCACGCGGAGGCAGCTTTTACAATCTGCAGAGTTTTACTTCTGTATCTTGGTAAACATTCATGTTAAAAAGTTCCAGAGCAAAATAAAACAGTAAAAATACAGCAAGCGGAGAATGTGTCATCCAGATTGTTTTGCAAACGGAGACTTTTCCAAGTTTCTGTCGCCGTCTGCTGCACAGAGATGGATGACTGAGTTTTATCTGAGTAACATTTAAAGAGGCAGCAAGTCAGTCGTCGTGGCCGAGTGATTAAGACGATGGACTAAAAAATCTTTGCGGTTTCCCCGTGCAAGTTGGAACCCTGCCGATTACGTTTCTCAGCATATTTTATTCTGTTTAACAATTTAACCAGGTCCCTGCAAAACTGAATTAGCGATAGTGACCCTGCCTGTCTATCCCTCTATTTGTCAAAGGCACGCTGTGTGTAACTTGATTTGGGTTTCATGGTGCATCAGTCACTGAAAGTTGGCATGCTTGTGCAACAGGCGGAGAAGAAGGCAAATGGCATGTTCGCCATCATAGCTAGGGAATTCGAGTACTGCAGTTGTACAGGGCCTTGGTGCGGCCACACTTGGAATATTGTGTTCCGTTTGGGTCTCCAAATCTGAGGAAGGACGTCCATGCTATTGACGGTGTACAGCGAAGGTTCACCAGCATGATTCCCGGGATGGCATGACTGACATATGAGGAGAGACTGAATCAACTGGGCTGGTATCAACTGGAGTTGAGAAGAATGAGAGGGGATCTCATAGAAACATATAACATTCTGACGAGATTGGACAGATTGGAGGAAGGAAGAATGTTCCGTTGCTGGGGTGTTTGAGAACCAAGGGTCACAGTAGAAGAATAAGGGTTAAATCATTTAGGACCGAGATCAGGAGAAAGTTCTTCACTCAGAGAATGGTTATCCTGTGTAATTCTCTACAGCAGAAAGTTGTTGAGGCCAATTCGTTAGATATATTCAAAAAGGAGTTCGATATGGCCCTTACGGCGAAAGGGATCAAGGGGTATGGAGAGAAAGCAGGAAAGGGATACTGAGGATGAATGATCAGCCATGATCTTATTGAATGGTGGTGCTTGCTCTAAGGGCCGAATAACCTACTCCTGCCGCTAGTTTCTATGTTTCTATGTTTCTATGTTGATGCGTGTATATTTTTTGGTTATTGTGCGTGTCTGTGTCTGTGCATGTCTATCTGTATGTATGTCTCTGTGTATGTGCAACTGTGTATGGAAATCATCACCATGAATTTGGTATGTCCAAATGTTTGGCCCCAGCTGTTTACACATTATATTAATGATTTAGACGAGATAATTAAATGTAGTATCTCCCAATTTGCGGATGACACTAAGTTGGGTGGCAGTGTGAGCTGCGAGGAGGATGCTATGAGGCTGCAGAGCGAATTGGATAGGTTAGGTGAGTGGGCAAATGCATAGCAGATGAAGTATAATGTGGATAAATGTGAGGTTATCCACTTTGGTGGTAAAAACAGAGAGACAGACTATTATCTGAATGGTGACAGATTAGAAAAAGGGGAGATGCAACGAGACCTGGGTGTCATGGTACATCAGTCATTGAAGGTTGGCATGCAGATACAGCAGGCGGTTAAGAAACCAAATGGCATGTTGGCCTTCATAGCGAGGCGATTTGAGTACAGGGGCAGGGAGGTGTTGCTACAATTGTACATGGCCTTGGTGAGGCCACACCTGGAGTATTGTGTACAGTATTGTTCTCCGAACGTGAGGAAGGACATTCTTGCTATTGAGGGAGTGCAGCGAAAGTTCACCAGACTGATTCCCGGGATGGCGGGACTGACCTATGAAGAAAGACTGGATCAACTGGTCTTGTATTCACTGGAGTTCAGAAGAATGAGAGGGGACCTCATAGAAACGTTTAAAATTCTGACGGGGTTAGAAAGATTCGATGCAGGAAGAATGTTCCCAATGTTGGGGAAGTCCAGAACCAGGGGACACAGTCTGAGGACAAGGGGTAAGCCATTAGAACCGAGATGAGGAGGAATTTCTTCACCCAGAGAGTGGTGAACCTGTGGAATTCTCTTCCACAGAAAGTTGTTGTGGCCAATTCATTAAATATATTCAAAAAGGAGTTGGATGAAGTCCTTACTACTAGGGGAATCAAGGTGTATGGTGAGAAAGCTGGAATGGGGTACTGAAGTTGCATGTTCAGCCATTGACTCATTGAATGGTGGTGCAGGCTAGAAGGGCCGAATGTCCTACTCCTGCACCTATTTTCTGTGTTTCTGTTTCTATTACATTTGAGATTTTTTTAAGCATTACTTTGTTGACTGAAATCATTCTATTTCCTCACTCCCTAATAGGGGATGTCAATATCGAAATGCTATTTATATTATCAAGGTCTAACGACACTGCCAGCATATGTTGCTCCATCTCCCGGTACCTATCCCCTCATGCTGTACCAATACATTATCCCCTATACTATGAATTTATTTTCCTCTATAACTGAATGCGGGAGATGGGTAAAGTGGATCGCCATAGCTAAACGATTTGGGTGAAGAGATGAATACAAAGCACGCACATGTCATAAGTATCTCTCATTGCTTTTCTCTAATCGCTCCTGGGTCTGGGACCCTAAGACAGTCCTTTATAAAATTAGTTGTAAAATAAGTCCGCTTGCCTGATAATTACGCAGCGAGGTTTGGAGACACAGAAGAAGGTGGGGCCCGTCCGCTCCAGTTCAGCGTTTTCGGCGAGAAGCTGGTGAATCAGATCTGGTAATGCAATCAGAAAACCACAGCATCCAAATCTTTGCAACCAAATCTAATAGCACCCGAATCTGTAACATACAGGGGTATCAGGAACACAGTGTGCCAAGACATAGCTGTATGTTACAGAATATCACAGAAATAAATTCTTTATCTCCCGCTGAAACATTTCTCTACCAATTGGTAGTCGGGCTGAGATGGGTGTTCAGGGATCCAAATAAGCCAATATTACATTGCACAGTGCGCAGCTGCTTGTCAGTAATAAGGGAGGTTTTATTTTAATCAGGAGCAGAATTATGTGAGAATATTCAACGAAGTGCAGCGGGTTCGAGGTAATGCCACCTGTGTTTTATTTACTTTGCGATTCCGACTCATCTCATTACAGTGTGGTGTGAGGTCATTAAACCTTTCTCCAGAACTTCATGCGGTGCTGAACAAATGGGAATGGATGATTGGGAAATTTCTTTATTGGAAATACTTTTAATTAAACCCTATATATATCAATGTATTATTTTGTGATTATATTTTATAATGTTATGCGCATGGGCTTTACCGAAATTCATTCATTGGATGTTATACCACGTAAAATGCATATTTCTTGGAGAACAACTAATTAATATTTGAATGTTCAAATAGTTAAATACCATCTTTCTCCCATTCGTGTTCTCACTAATCTGACCCACACAGTATTTGGCAGCAAACCAGCCGACACCCATCAGCGAGGCTCCAACACCCAATGTCGTTTAAAGGAAGCATCTGGGGTTCTGTGCAGTATATCAACGATCTGTTTCCTCACGACTGATCACTTGGCTGAAAGCCAACTGCAAAACCTTTACATTGGGAATGACGTCTATTTAGATACAATTCCACCCAGCTACAGTACTGAGTTAAGTTTAATTTATTAGTTGTGTAAATGTGTGTAACTGTTCTCATCTCACAGGAAAGGAAATATATCCAACGTCTGAGACAACATGTCAGTAGCAGTAATCAGTTGGAGCACATTACAACACTGCAATAGAAAGATAGATAGATAGATAGATAGATAGATAGATAGATAGATAGATAGATAGATAGATAGATAGATAGATAGATAGATAGATAGATAGATAGATAGATAGGTAGATAGATAGATAGATAGATAGATAGATAGATAGATAGATAGATACATAGATAGATAGATAGATAGATAGATAGATAGATAGATAGATAGATAAATCAGATAGGCAGACAACACATCAGAGGTAGGATATATTCTGAAATAAATAAGTATGCATGTTTGCGAAGAAAGATAGTTGGATGCAGCAGTGCAGGTGTTATGGATAGTTAGATGCCCGAATATGTTTTTATCAATGGACCGCTGGATGGATTAATGGATGCATAAATGGACGAAAGGATGGGGCCTAAAGAGTGTTTTATAAAAGGTTAGCACTAATGCATTGCTTTTCTACCCTACGCCTCCATTAATAAAGGCAAAACTCCAATATTCCTTGTTAAAAACCTTATCAACTTGTCCTGCACCATGTCACCCGACTCAACAATGACCCTCTGTTCCTGCATACCATTACAATTGTACATTTCCAGGGACGATGCAATACAAAAAGAAATCTGATCTAGTGCAAATTAAAAGTCAAGGCCTCGCAACAGCAACATGGTGCAGTGCATGAATAACCAAGATATCGCCAAGAGAAATGTAGACAGTGATAGGGACGAGTTCAGTAGTAATTGAGAAAAAGGCTATTGTAATATAAACAGAGACAGGGTCTAGTCTAATATAAACCGCGACAGGGCGTCGTGTTATCTAAACAAGGACCGGGTCTAGTCTAGTAATAACTGAGGCAGGATCTAGTGTAATATAAATAGAGACATAGAAGCACTGGAGAGCGTGAAGAAAATATTTGCAAGGATGGTACCAGCAAGACGAGGTTATCCCTATCAGGAAGGGATGTAAAGGCTGTCTGTCTTTTCTCTTGACAAAGGAAGGCTTCGGCGTTATCTAATAGCGGTTTTTAAAATGATGAAAGGTTTTGATAGAATGGTTGCAGAGATTATGTTTCCTCTTGTGGGGAAGAGCAAAAGTAGAGGCCATCAATATTGGAGAGTCGCCAAGAATTTTACATGAAATTCAGAAGAAACCTCTTAATAAAATCATAGAATGGTTATCGCACCTAAGAAGACCATTCGTCCCATTGAGTCAATGACGACTCTTAGATGGTCCCACACCCCCGGCCTTTTCTCGTAGCCTTGCACGGTTTTACTTCAGGTACTTATACAATTCCCTTTTGAAATATAAAGTTCAGATTTTCAGCCAGCGCATATCAGATAAGCACTCCCTGCATGAAAACGTTTTTTCTTATATCGCTTTTTGTTCTTTTGCCAATAACCTTAAAAGTGTGTCCTCTGGTTCTAAACGCTTCTCACAATGCAACTTACTCTGTGCAGACCACTCAGAGAGTGGTGAGTGCTCGCTAGAACGGGGAGCGACTTATATTGAAGGGAGGCTAGCTAAGCATATGAGGATTGAAGGGAATAGAGGGTAATTTTGATAGATTTAAATAAGGAAATGTGGAAGGAAGCTCGAGTGGAGCATAAACGCCGGTATGTACTGTGGAGCAGAATGACCCTTTTCTATGCTGTTTATTCTACGTAATTCTACGTAATATCGATGTACTATTCCCTCTGGTTATTTAGCCATTCATGTTGAATCTCTGAACACTGGTTAATGATTCGTATTCCACAGGAATCGGTATAACATTATATAATCTATCAAAATGATTCATTACCTTAACATCCTGCATCGCATCTCCCATTAAACTTCGATAACCTTGCTGACTTATTATAAATCTGTTTATATCCCATTGCCGCCTTTTTATGTCCTCCTCACTCTTACTTTCCCACCTTACCTCGTATTGTCAGAAAACTTAAAAAACAATAAGCACGGTTCTCTTATCTAAGTCATAATTTTAGTTATTTGTAGAAGGACTTATTTATTTGCTCGTTTATTCTCATATTGTATTTTCGCTCACTTTATCAATTGCCTGGTCATCTTTTGCTGAATTCTAAAATCCTCCCAATCGCCGAGCTTACTACTCTTTTGGCAACATTTTAAGCCTGTCCATTTAATCTAATATAATATGTAACTTTCCCTGTGAGCCACGGTTGGACCATTTTTCCTGTGAGGTTTTTATTCCTTAAGGATGCGTATTTAAGCTGACGGCTCTGTAAGATGAGCTAAAAGTGAGCTGATGACGTTAATGTTGGTCATTTCTCCCTTAATTCGTCCTGATCTCTTGGACCTCATGTGTTTGGCTCTAAGAAACTACTCTATGTGAACGTCACTAACGTCATACAAGTTATTTGTGTGGAATTATCAATCATGTTTGAAATCAACTCTGGCGTCTGTAATTGATGTTGTTCATCAGCAGGTGCCGACAATGAACTTATTTAATCATGAGTCATGATTATTGCTGAAATGGCCGAAACTTTTGAGCGTATCAGAAACTGCCTGCACTGTCAGAACAAGTAATATAATTTTTATCTACATTAATATCTTTCAGATTACTGCTCAGGCAGTCCAATTTCAAGAGAGCATTTATCCTCAGCAATAATCTGAAGGAGAAATAAAGATTGAATATATTTCAATCCACACCTTAGGAAAGATGTCAACGCTTTGGAGAGGGTGCAAGTAAGATTGACACGAGGGTATTGGAATTTCCATTATGGGCATTGTTCTTCTATTAGAGAAGGTTATGGGGAGAATTAATAGAGGTGTTAAAATTATGAAGACATTGGATAGCATTGATAATATGACATGGATTCTACCGGCAGGAGTGTCGGTAAACACACGACACAGATTTAAGATAATTGACAAAATAAATCCAGAGGGAAGATAAGGAGATTTTTTACATAGCGAGTTGCAATAATCTGGAATGTATTGCCTGAAACGGTGGTGAAATCAATTTCAATAAAAACTTTCAAAGAGGGACCAGGATATATATTGGAAATCAAAAGATGGTCAAGTGAAATATAAACAGAGACAGTCTCTAATGTAATGTAAAGAGAGACAGGATCTAGTGCAATAATAACTGAGAGGGATCTAGTGCAATATAAACAGAGACAGTGCCTACTGTAATAAAAACAGAGAAATGGTCTAGTGAAATATAAATAGAGGCAGGGTCAAGTGTAATACCAACAGGAACAAGAACTAGTTGAATATAAACAGGAACAGAGCGTGGTTTAATTTGAAAAGAGACAGGGTCGTGTGCGGTAATAACTGAGACGGGGCACTGGAAAATTTGAAAATAAACCGAAGGGTGAAAACAAATTTATCATTGACACAAGCAGCCTTAACATTAAATACCGCTCCACAAGCCGTGGGACTCCTGCAGCTGACGCTGTTGTCGCCTGGCGATGGAGCAGGGGTCAGAACCGAAACTTGGATCCACGGCGCTACCGCGTCGTTACACAGTTGGATGATGTCACGATGTTCGGGAGCAGTAGATCGTGGCTCTAGAGTTTGCCACGGATGGAAAACTCAATGACAATGTTGTGGGCATCGGTACCCGGGCCGCAACTGGTCATCAAGCCGACAGCGTGCCGTTACTATTCTCCCCTCCTCCCATCCAGAGGTGCTGAAGGGAGGGACAACTGAGGCCAATTTCTCCCGCTTAATCTTACATTAGTACCTGTATCATTTATACTGCATTAGATCCTGTCTCTATTTGCATTATATTAGACACTGTCTCAGTTATGACTGCAATAGAAATTATACTTAAAGCAACAGACCATGTCTCTGTTTATGTTACACTAGACCCTGTCTCCGTATACATTACATTCAAACCTGTCTCAACTTCCTGCAATAGAACCTGTTTCAATTTGTATTATACTCAAAGCTGTCTCTTTCAATATGACGTTAGCTCCTGCCCCAGTTCTTATTGCATTAGATCATGTCTTTGTTTATATTACACTAGACGCTGTCTGTTTATATTACACTACAACCTGTCTCTGTTTATATTACACTGTACCCTGTCTCTGTTTATATTACACTAGACGCTGCCTCTGTTTATATTACACGAGATCATGTAAATGTTTTACATCACACTCGACCCTGACTCTATTTATTTCACATGAGCCCCTTTCTCCGTTTTACTGCACTAGACAGTGTTTTTGCTTACATGACATTATACATTGTCACATTTCTTACTGCACTAGACCTGTTCTGTATCTTAATTACACGAGGCTCCGTCTCACTTATTACTGCATTAGACAATGTATGTGTTTATATTAAACGAAAACATGTCTCTGCATATTTTGAACACCTTCTCGTTGTTTATATTAAACGAGGCCCTGTCTCTGTGTATATTACACTAGACTCTCTCTCACATATTTCAGCACTGGACATTGCCCCAGAAAACGCGGCCTGCTCTGTCCGTACTAAATTTCTACAGACCTGGGAAGACATTCTAAATGTCGGTTTTCAGTACACAATATGCAAGCGCTGAAAAACGGCTTTTCAGATCTGTCAAGCTGGAGCTTGAGATGATCCACACATCGGGAGCGAGAATATTTGCTTGGCAAGATTGAGAGATTTATCCATATCTTGCCCAGAAAATGTCCTCAAAAGTCTTGCACCTGAAAAAGCCTACTTTTAAAGGCGCAAGTGCTTAAAAACATACATAACTATAATAAAATAAAATTAAATAAACATATTGTATTGTTAGAAACTCTGCCCACTAAGGTAAGTTTATTTTAACACTAATTACAAAACTTTTTAAAAATTCGGAAAAATTAATAATTCTGTGAGATTTTTACTTTTTTTAGTGTGCTTTTTTTGCAATGAGAACTCGTAGCTATGGAGTTCTCATTGCTATTAATGAGAAAGTAATCGAATACAGTATCTGATTGGCAGAGTAGTCATACGTGACTGCATCTTCTGTGTGGGAACGCTCCAACGGGAGCATGCTTCACACGCAGGAAAAAAAGGCCTCCCCAATGGAATTGCAGGCTCCTGCCGGACCACCAGATTATTTCGTACAATGTTTCTGGGCTGAGGAAACTACCTGCGGGAAGTCTCCGACCGCAATTTGTGGGCCACTGTCTCTGTTCATATTTAACAAGAACCGTCTCTGTTATTACTGCACTCGGCCCTGTCTCACTTTTACTGCACTAGACCCTTTCCATGCTTAGATTACACGAGGTGCCGTTTTTGTTTATATAACACTAGACACTGTCACTCTATATATTCCATTCGACCCCGTCTCTATATTACACTAATCATGTAACATTTTATATTACACTTGACCCTGTCTTAGTTTATATCACATAGATCCTTTCTCTGTTCGTATTACACTTGACCGGGTCTGCGTCTATGTTAGGCTAAACCTTGTCTCAGTTGTTACCAAACTCGATCCTGTATCTGCTTACGTTGCACTAAGCCCTGTCGCAGTTATTACAATACTAGGCACTCTGTTATGTTACAGTAACACTGCATGAGGTAGAAAATGCCAAAAGACAGCTAAAAAACAACAATGCTACAAGAGCGGATGGAATCCTTGCTGAGGCACTGAAGTATGGCGGAGAGGCACTTCTGGCGCGAATACACAACGTCAGCTCTCTCATCTGGAGGGAGAAGAACATGCAAGGAGATCATACACATGTAGTGATCGGTACCATCTTTAAAAACGGGGATATGTCCGACTGCGGCAAATACAGAGGAATGTCCCTGCTGTCAACCACTCGGAAAGTCTTCGCAAGAGTCCTCCTCAATCATCTTCTCCCCGTGGCCGAGGAGCTCCATCAGAGTCGCAGTGCAGATTTCGTCCCCTCCGAGGCACAACGGATATGATTTTTGCAGCGCGACAGCTGCAAGAGAAATGCATGGGACAACGCCAGCCCTTATACATGGCCTTCTTCAAACCCACAAACGCCTTTGACACTTTCAACCGCGAGGGTCAATGGAGCATCCTCCTACAATTCGGATGCCCCCAGAAGTACATCACCATATTCCTCCTGCTCCACGACGACATGCAAGACTTGATCATTACCACCGGATTCATCACAGACCCAATTCATGTCCGCATCGGGATCAAGGAGGGCTGCGTCATCACCCCAACCCTCTTCTCAATCTTCCTCATTGCCATGCTCCACCTCAAAAATGATAAGCTCCCCGCTGGAGTTGAGCTACACTACATTACAAGTGGGAAGCTGTTCAAACTTCGTCATCTCCAGCCCTTGTCGAAGAACACTCCAACCTCTGTCGTCGAGCTACAGTACAGGGACGACGCCTGCGTCTGTGCATACACAGAGGCTGAACTCCAGGACCTAGTCTGCTTATTTACCGAGGTTTATGAAAGCATGCACCCAGCACTAAACATTAATAAGGCAAAGGTCCTACACCAGCCTGTGCTCGCTGCACAGCACTGCCGCCCAAACATCAAGATCCAAGGTGTGGCCCTGGACAAGGTGAACCACTTCCCCTATCTCGGGAGCCTCCGAGCAACAAGACGAGACATTGATGATGAGATCCAACACCGCCTCCAGTGCGCCAAGGCAGGCTTCGGCCGCCTGAGGAAAAGGGTGTTTGAAGATCATTACCTCAAAATTGTCACCAAGCTCATGGTCTACAGGGCCGTAGTATTACCCGCCCTTTGCATGACTTGGACCATACACAGTAGACACCATAAGTTGCTGGAGAAATACCACTAGCGATCTCTCCGCAAGACCCTGCAAAACCCCTGGGAGGTCCGACACAAAAACATTAGTGTCCTCGTCCAGGCCAACATCCCCAGCATTGAAGCACGGACCACACTTGATCAGCTCCGCTGGGCAGGCCACATAATTCGCATGCCAGACACGAGACTCCCAAAACAAGCAGAACTCAGAACTCGTCCACGGCAAATTAGCCATAGGCGAGTAGAGGAAAGTTACAAGGGCACCCTCAAAGCTTCCCTGATAAAGAGCGACATCCCTACTGACACCTGGGATTCCTTGGCCATAGACCGCCCTAAGTGGAGCAAGTGCATTCGGGACGGCGCTGAGCTCCTAGAGTATCGTCACAGAGAGCATGCAGAAATCAAGTGCATGCAGCAGAAGGAGCATGCGGCAAACCAGGCTCCCTGCCCACCCTTTCTCTGAACGACCATCTGTCCCACCTGTGAGAGAAACGGTGGTTCATGTAATGTACTATACAGCCACCTAAGAACTCATGAAGAGAGTGGAAGCATGTCTTCCTCGATCCGAAGGAACTACTGCCTATGATGTACCCTACAACACATCACATTCCATTGTATCCTGTCTGTGCTTATATTACACTAGACCTTGTCACCGTTATTACTGCACCAGACCCTATATCTGTTTATATTATACCAGAGCATGTCTATCATTATATTACACTGCATTCTGTCGCCGTTATTACTACACTAAACTCTGTCTACCGTTTTTATTACATTAGGCATGTTATCTTTCAAATAATGCACTTGTCCCAGTTATTACACCATTGGACAATGTTATATTACATTGGACCCTCTATCTGCTTGGAATAAACTAGACCCTGTCTCAGTTAGAACTGGACTAGAAATTATTTCTATTGTTTAGATGAACGTATGGACGTATGAACGGATGGATGGACGGACTGACGGACGGACGGAACGACAGACGGACGGATGGACTGATGGTAGGATGGAAGGATAGATGGACGGAAGAAGGGATGGATGGGTAGATGGATAGATATAAATATTTGCCTGCCTGAGAGGATGACATCATTTTGTTTGCAAGCAAAGCATTTGTTTATTTAATACATTTCAGCATCTGCAGGCAATCAATTTCTAAATGACCTGGTATTATTTCTGTAAAATGTGTGTTGAAAGGATGGGCTGAATCTTGTAACAATATCCCAGAGATGGACTGGGATTGAAGGACAGGTCTAAACATGAAAAAGCACACTGCACTTTGCACTACTTATTACTAATATAGAGTTGTTTTACACCATGTCAATTGCTCGCAGTTTTCTTAAGTTAAGGTTTTTTTCTGGCAATATTTTGCAGTTTGCATTTGTTGCGTTGGACAGAGTCTGGATGGGCTGCCAGTGGACCTAAGTATCTAACAAGTACACTAATGTCCAGTTGGTTAACAAAAGTTACTGAAAATGCCCACACCTTGTATTTGCTATAATTATACATAACATGTGTGTGTGTTTTTGTGCTTGTGTACGAAAACGTCATTCTTAATGTTTCTTGGTGCAATTTCATAGAGGTAAATGATTATTTTCACTCATTATTTCTCAACATTTTATTTCCTTTCAATCAAAATGTAATTGCACACCGTTTAATGGATTTAACATTTATTGATAATCTATTGTCTTGTGCTCTTGTATAGCAAGTGATATCACACTGATCATTCTTTAACCAAGTTGACCATATCCGTCCGTAGTTTTCAGTGGGAAGTGGAATTAAATCACACCCACGATAATGAGCAGCCATCCACCAGTCTCTGTGCTTTATTGCCCAGTGATCACACCCCATCACACAGAAGCTCATGACATTTACCGCCAGTGTGGATCATTCGTGTAAGTGATGGTAATTATAAAACTGTATCTATATGTGATGTGAGGTTAATAAATGTGTCATTATGTGACTTATTATACCTCCGTTTGGAAAGGAATGAAAGATTGGAACTCTCTATTGAATTTTGCACGATTTCTGTATCCACAATCTCCGCTTTCTTGAACAATACCTACACTTTTCCTCACCAACCTCTTCCAGTATTTTGGGACACATATTGGCAGGGACTTTGGATAACGTCATATTCAGTACCTTTACCCATTAAACGTGGTGTTGTGATTTTTACTTCAGCATTAAAGGAAATGAGCAAAGTGTTTAGCACATTAACCTGTTTATCGATTTTCTTTAAATTAAAGCTATGTAATTGTACGTTCGGGTGGTATGTGAACATAAAATAGGTGAGAAACACATTCACCACCTGGTATCTGACATGCCCAATATTTAAGCAAAATATCACAAATGCTGGAATATGAAATAAAAACAGAAAATGCTGGAACAACTCAGCAGGCCAGGCAGCATCTCCTGAGAAAGAAACAGAGTTAACGCTTCAGGTCGCTGATCCTTCGTCAGAAATGGGGTGCTGTCCGCTCGTATATGTCCAAAAAAAAACCAGAAGGGGGTCCAGACGTACCATTGAAGGTTATCGTCAAGAAACAGGAGATTGTGGAGCCAGTTGTGAAACTGGCACAACAAACATTCCTAGGCCCTATACAGCACGGAATAGATAAAGAGTAACGCACCCTCTCCACTGTCCTATCAATAACTCCCAGGCCAGATACAGCACGGAATACATGAAGAGTACGCTCCCTGTACACTGTCCCATCAAACACTCCCAGGACAGGTACAGCACGGGGTTAGGTACAGTGCAAAGATCATTATACACTGCTCCATCAAACACTCCTAGCACACGTACAGCACGGGTTAGATACAGAGTAAACCTCTTCACATAATTTCTCATCAAACAGTTTCAAGGCAGGTACAGCATGTGCTGTATACAGAATAGTGCTCCCTCTTCAATGTTCCAACAAACACTCCCAGATCATTGAATTCACACGACACATTTTAGAATAATGCTCCCTCTCCGTACTCCCACCAATTTGGTTCGAGGTCTCGAAATGGTGCAGAGGGAAAACCTTTGTTAGGCATTAATTTTTTTTTGTGAGCTACAGGCAATGACGCATTCTTTAGGGGCAAGACAGAACGTGGGAATAGGAGAGAGAGGCAGAGAGGGAGGGGATACAGCTACACGCCACAAACACATTTGAGTTGTTACTATATACGGTGAACAGCAACTTATTCCACTCTGAGCATAGTACCCTTTTCTTCGACAACTGAGAGAAATGTCCCCAAAATCAATTGTTGCTGGAAAACGTTGAGACATTTGCATTTACCACTATTGATTTCTATTCTGTGTTGGTGGCGAAACATTTATTCTGTTTCTGTCGCTCGAGCTTCTAATCTGGGACTTCTATTTCGGTGTTTATGCATATAAACTTCTCTTTGGTTTCCAGTAATGTTCATGGCAGCAAAACCAGATCAACAAAGTCACGCACTGATTAGTCTCAACTCACAACAGGGGTTTATTTTAAGAATATTGAAAGCTGGTACAAAGAAATAGAAATATCTCGATCAGTGACACCGATTTCTGCTTTCTTCAAAGAGAACAGATGTGATTTATATCAAAGTGGAAATATTAAAATTAAATGTTCAGTTCTGTAAATTCTGCTGCCAAAACAACAGACTAGTATTTAACTGGATTCAGCGCAAGACTCAAGCCATTTAAAATAAACAAGTTAAAATAGCCACCAGAGGAGTGTCCTATCGCAACTTGTATTGACAATTATTGGCATTTAGAAATAACTTCAATTTATAGAGCACCTTTCACGACCACGGGATGGTTACAAAGCGCTTCACAGACAATGTAGTACGTTTGAAGTACTGTCCCTGTTGTAATGTAGGATGCATGGCAGTCAAATAGTGAACATAATGTCCCACAAACAGCAATGTGATCATGAACAGATAATCTGATTTTTAACAATGTTGGTTGCTTGGTAAAAATGTGTCACCGACACCGGCGTGAAAGCCCCTGCCATTTTAAGTAGTGGCGTTCAATCTTGTACATCAAACTGAGGGGGGAGTCAGCACTAAATACAGAAAGTCCTGAAAATCTCAGCAGTTCTGAAAACATCTGTGGCGAGAAACAGAGTAAATGTTTCGAGTCAATGACCGTTCGTAGTATTTGTAATTTTATTTGCGAAGACAGTGCCTCGATTTAACGTCTCAACCAAAAGAGTTCACTAGCGACAGTACAGCACGCCATCAGTACTGCCACCGGCAGTTTACCCTAGATTATGTGCTCAAGGCTCTGCAGAGGCCTTTGCATCCAGAGCCTTCTGACTCAGAGACGAGAGCGATCCCATTCTGCCGTGGCTTTAACATATCACAGCTTGACTTTTAAAATGTTTCCATTTAGCTCAGTGTGTCTAAAGTTCTGTGCCTGCGCTGAGTCTTACACGGTTGGTTTAATTCCCTGGGCTAATGATCTTGTCTTGCCTGGGATAATATTCCCGCACTGTTGTAACAGCGGATTTCATGATCGATGTTTCATCGACTCCACCTCTGGAAGTGCCCGAGGCAAGAGGACTCACGGAACTTGTGTTTTCCACTGCGTGAGGTGCATCAGCGGAGCAGCCGGAAGCGGGGATTGTTATCATTGGACCGGAGAACCGAATCGAGGCGTTCAAAATTCTGACGGGTTTTTATAAACTAACTAGTTGGAAACTTTTTCAGCTGGTAGGAGTTAGTGTAACCACCGGACAGCGTTGTGCAACGTATTAGTGTCCCTCTTTCTTGTTATATTGCACTAGACCCTGTCTTTATTTACATTACACTCGAACATATAGCTGATTATATTATTCTAGGCCCTGTCTCTCTTTATATTACACAAGACCATGCCTCTCTTTATATTACAGAAGACCATGTCTCTGTTTGTATTATATTAGACCCTTTCTCTGTTTATATTATAGCAACCCATCCCTGTTTATATTAAATTAGGCACTGTCTCTGCTTATATTGCAGTAGACTCTGTTTCTTTTTAAAGTACACTCGACACTGTTTTCATTATTACTGCACGAGACTATTTTTCTCTCTGTATTTAACTAGGCCCTGTCTGAAATATTACTGCACTACAAACTTTCTCTGTTTATATTTCCTGCGGCTCCGTCTCAGTTATTACTGCAATATCTCTATATGTATTGAGCCTTAGTCCTCGGCTAGAGCAGTTTTGGGCACCATATTTCAGAAACCATGAAAAGGAATTAGAAGGGGTGATGTCGAGGTTTAACAGGTTGTTGCCAGTGATGAGGGACTTCAGTTATGAGATGAGGTTAGTAAAGTTTAAAGTGTTCTCGTTGGAACAGTGAAGTTGAATAAGAGAGCTAATAAAACTCTTCAAGATGATCAAAGGACTTGTTGAAGTAGGCATAGAAGAGTGGTTCCCTCTGGCCAATGGTTCCATCACCCTAGGTCATAGATTTATGTGCACTGGCAAAAGATCTAGAATGCTGCTTTCGTGATTGCAACACTAGACCCCGTGTTATAATAAATTAGACCCTGCTCAGTATATATTACACTGGAAACTGCCTCAGTCATTAATGTACTAGAGCATCAATTAGCCTGTATTAAACTTGAGCCTGACTGAAATATTACTAACACAGACATGTTTATATTACCATTGGCGTTATCGTAATTATTACTGTAGAAGACCATGTCTCCATTTATATTAAATGATTTGCTGTCGCTATTTATTTTACACTCGACTCTGTCTCTGCTTATAATACACTACACTTTGTTTCTGTTAATATTTCACTAGACCATGTATTTGTTTATCTTACACTAGACCCTGCTTCAGTTATTACTGCACTCACTCTGTTTTTATTGCACGAGACAATGTGGCTGTCTGTATCACACTAGGACGTGTCTCAATTATTTCTCTCATTGACCATGTCCCTGCTTATAATATATTAAACCCTTTCTCAGTTATTATTGCTAATATTACATTAGAACCTGTCTCTAACTTTATTACATTACATCATATCTCTGTTTATATTGCACGAAACAATGTCTCTGTTTATAATATACTGGACTCTGTCCTCGCTATCACTACTCAAAACCATATATCTGAATTGTAATTGGCCATATCTATTATTACTGTACAAGAACCGCATTCAGTTATTAATGGATTATAACCTGTCTCATTTATTTCTGCACTAGAGCATATCTCTGTTTTATTACGTTAGGCATTTTTCAATTTTTACAAAAGTAGATCATATCTATGCTGTATTACACTAGACATTGTCTCTATGTATATTACACTAGATAATCGTTCTGTTGCCAGTACATTATACACTGAGTCTGTTGCTATACAGCTGATCACGTCTCAGTCATGAATGCAATGCACCATATCGCTATTTATATTACACTAGGCCCTGTCACTGTTTATATTACACTAGGCTCTGTCTCTGTTAATATTTCACGAGACCCTGTTTCTATTTATGTTACACTGGAAGCTGTCTCTGTTTATATTGCACTAGACCCTGTCTCTCATTATATTACACAAGACGCTGTTGATGTTTAGATTACATTAGACCCTGTGTCTGTTTATATTACACAAGACCCTGTCTCTAGCTAAAATACACTAGATACTGTCTCACGTCAGCAACATAGGCAGTCCCTCGGAATGGAGGAAGACTTTCTTCCACTCCCAAAGTGAAATCTTTGATGGCTGAACAGTCCGATCCGAGAGGCATAGACCCTGTTACATTTGGGACAGACATTCGTCGAGGGAATGGGTTGGTGGGGCTAGTTTTCTGCACGCTCCTTCCGCTGCCCGCGCCTGACCTCTTCATGCTCTTTGCGTTGAGACTCGAAGAGCACAACGCCCTCCAGGATGCACTTTCTCCACCTCCGGCGGTATTTCGCCAGGTCTCGCACGTGTCAGTGTTGATGTTACACGTTATCAGGGAGGCTTTGAGGGTGTCTTTGTAATGTTTCCCCTGCCCACCTTTGGCTCGTTTACCATGAAGGAGCTACGCATAAGGCATTTGCTTAGCGAGTCTCGTATCCTGCATGCAAACTATGTGTCCTGCACAATGAAGCTGACCAAGTGTGGTCAGTGCTTCAATACGGGGGATGTTAGTCTGGATGAAGACAATCATGTTGGTGCACCTGTCCTCATACGGTATTTGCAGGATCTTGCGGAGACATCGTTAGTGATATATCCCCCGCGATTTGAGGTGACTTCTGTACATCGTCCATGCTAGAGATCCATGCAGGAGGACAGGTGTTACTACAGCGCTGTAGACCATGAGCATGGTGGTAGATTTGAGGGCCTGGTCTTCAAACACTCTTTTCCTCAGACGACCGAAGGCTGAACTGGCGCACTGGAGGTGATGTTGAATCTCCACGTCAATGTCTGCCTTTTTTGCTAAAAGTCTCCCGAGATGTGGAAAATGGTCCACGTTGTCGAGGGTCGCGCAGTGAATCATGATGATAGGAGGACAGTGCTGCGCAGTGGGGGACATTTGTATTACGGATGTTAAGCGTAAGGCCCATGCTTTCATATGCCTCAGTGAATACATTCACAATATCATTGAGGTCAGCCTCAGAATGTCCGCAGATGCAGGCATCGTCCTCGTACTGTAGGTGAACGATAGAGGTTGGGGTGATCTTGCACCTGGCTTGGAGGCGGAGTAGGTTAAATACTGGTTTTGCAGTGCAACAGCTCCAGAAAAATGCAGGGAGCAGCGCCAGAACATTATACATGGCCTTTTTCGACATTAAATAGGTATTTGACACTGTCAACCGTGAGGGTCTATGGAGCGTCCACTTCCTTTTTGGAGACCCCCAAAGGTTTGTCAATATCCTTTGCCTGCTTCACGATGACATTCAAGCCATGATCCTTACCAACGGATCCATTGCAGACCCGATTCACATCGTAACGGGGTCAAAGAGGGCTGCTTCATCGCTCCAACACGCTTCTGAATCTTCCTCGCTGCCATGCTACATCTCACAATCAACAACTCCCCGCTGGAGTGGCACTGGACTACAGAACCAGTGGGAAGTTGCTAACCTGCGCCAGCTGCCGGCCAAGTCCAAGATCTGTTATTGAGCTGCCGTAAGCGAATGACGCCTGCATCTTCGCACATTCTGAGGCTGAACTCCAGGATATGTTCAATGTATTCACTACGGCACTGGCTCAGATATTACTGCATTGAACCATATATCTATCCAGATTATGCCTTAGACCATAGCTGGAAAATTTAGGGCAATTCTGGGCACCATGTTACCATAAAATATAAGGGCATTAGAAAGGTTGCAGTTAAAATTTAACAGATTGTTACCAGAGATGAGGGACTTCAGGTGACGAAAGTTAGAACTGTTCTCCTTCGAACAATGAAGTTTAAGACGCAACCTAAAGAAGTCTTCAAGATGAAGAGAGGGTTTGATGGAGAAGCTACAGAAGAGTACTTCCTCTGACGATTGGGAGAATAAGCAGAGGTCAAAGATTTAAAAGAATTGGCAAAATATGTAGTGCACTGTTTTAGTGATTACAGCACGAGACCATCTGTTATATTACATTATACCCTGTCCCTGTTTATATTACACTAGACACTGTCTCTGTTTCTATTACACTAGACCCTGTCTCTGTATATATTATAGTAGAGCCTGTCTCCGTTTATTTTACATTGGACCTTGGTTAATCATTGAAGCTCAAGACCATGTATCAGACTTTATTAAATTAAAGCCTGTCTGAAATATTTCTGATCTAGTCATGTTTATATTACCTCAGGCCTTGTCTAAATCCTAACTGACCATGTCACAACTTATGTTACAATAGACTATGTTTTGCTTTATATTATAAAATACCATATCTTGGTCATTACTGGATTAGACAATGTATCTGTTCACATTATACTTGACCATATCTCAGTTTATATCGCACTTTACACTTTCTCAGTCTTTACCCTATCTCTGTTTATATTACACTAGACCCAGTCTCTGTTTATATTACCCTGGAAGCTGTCTCTGTTTATATTACATTAGACCCAGTCTCTGTTTAAATTACCCAACCCCTGGCTCAGTTATTACTGCATTGCACCATATCTCTGTTTATATTAGTCCTTAGGTCTCAGCTGGAGTATTATTGACAATTCTGGTCTCCACTTTTCTATAACGATGTAAAGCCATTAGGCAAGGTGCAAAAGAGGTTTAACACGTTGTTATCATAGATAAGCGAATTCAGTTAGAGGTTGGAAAGTTTAGAACTCTTCTCTTTGGAATGGAGAATTTTAGGAAGCGACCGAATAGAATTCTTCAACATGACGCGATGTTTCAATAGTGCAGAGGTGACATGATGGTAAATTTCTTCACCCAGATTAACGTGCAGCTCTGGAAATCACTGCCTAAAAGGTTGGTAGATGCAGGAATTCTCACAAAATTTTAAAGTTACTTGGATGTACAATTAAAGTGTTGTAACCTACAGGGCTGCGGACAAGAGCTGGAAAGATGGGATTCGGCTGGATAGCTCATGGTCGGCCGGCGCTGATCCGGTGGGCCGAAATGGTCTCCTACCATGCTGTAAATGTCTATGTTTCTATTATGTAGAACAGCGGTTCCCACTAAGCAGTGGTCATAGACTTAAAAGCATTGGCAAAATATCTGGAGGGGAGAAGACGAGAATTTGTTTTCACGTAGAGAGTCAGCACCGGCACGATGGACTCAATGTCTTCCTTTGTGATGTTAGTTTCTGTGATTTTCTCCAATCACATCACATGATCTCTCAATTATTATTCCACTAGTCCCTGTCTCGGTTTATATTGCACTAGACCACGACTCAGTTGTTACTTCACTATACCATGTCTCTGTTTATATTACACGAAATCATGTCTCTGTTCAGATAGCTCTTGATCCTGCCTCTTTTAATGTGGCACTAGACACTATCCCGGTTAATATTAAACTTGACCCTGTCTCTGTTTATATTATACTAGACCTGTCTCTGTTCATATTATTTTAGACCCTGTCCCTGCTAATATGGCACTAGACCCTGTCCCGGTTTATATTACTCCAGACACTATCCCGGTTTATTTTCCACTAGACACTGTCTCTGTCAATAGGGCACTAAACCAAGTCAAGGCTTATATTACTCTAGACCCTGGCTCCGTTTATATGACTGTAGAGCCTGCCTCGACTTATATTACACTCGATCATGTCTCTATTTGCATTACACTAGATCCTGTCTCTGTTTATATTAAACTAGACCCTATCTCTGTTTATATTAAGCTAGGCTCTCTCACTGTTTATATTACACTAGACCCAGTCACTAGACATTGTCACTCTTTATATTGCACGAGACTCTGTCTCGGTTTAAAATAAACTAGACCGTGTATCAGTTATTATAGCTTTGTACCTTATTTCTCTTTATATTATGCCTTAGGTCCCAGCTGGAATATTATTGACAACTCTGGGAACCACATTTCCACAACCATGTAAAGGCATTAGAAAGCGTGCAGATGAGGTTTAACAAGTTATTACCAGGATTGAGGGACCTTAGTTATGAGAAGAGTTTTTTCCTTGCAACAAAGAAGTTTCATAAGTGACTTAAAAGAGTTCTTCAAGACGATGAGGGGTTTAATAGAAGAGCTTTCGAAGATCAGTTCGCTTTGGCGAGTGGGTGAATAAGCAGAGGGCATAAATTTAAAAGCATTGGCAAAAGTGCGAGAGGTGAGAATAATCTGTTGCTTCATGCAGACTATTGTAGGCATCTGGAAGATTCCACAAGAAGTTGATTCCCTAAATAATTTTCAAACTCAATTGGTGATGAAGAACTTACAGGGTTAGGGACAAAATTCCGCAACATGGAACTATGCTCATCTGCTCTTTGTAAGTGTTGGTACATTCGCGATGAACCGAATGGCTTCATTTATGACATACGTTTCCATGATTACATGATATCACAGCTGATCGGGTCTCATTTATTACCGCACTAGACCGTGTTTTATGTATTACCACGCTAGCCTCTGCATCAGTTTTTATTGCATTTGACCGTGTACCTTCTATCTGTTGATATTACACTAGACACTGTCTCTGTTTATATTGTACAAACCGTGACTCTCTTTATATTACACTAAACCCAGTCTCTTTTTATAATAGACTCGACGCTGTCTCTGTTTATATTATACTAGGCCCGGTCTCTATTTATAATATACTCGGCTGTGACTCTTTTTAAATTATATCAGATGCTGTCTCAGTCATCAATACACTATTCCGAGTTTCGTTCATGTTGCACAAGACTTTATTTATATAAAGATAAATACTCTAGACCATGTATTTTTTATATTGCACTAGACATTGTCTCATATATTGTTACATTAAGCCATGTCTTTCTTTATATTACACTCGATCCGGTCACCAGGATTATTGCACCAGAACCTGTCTGTTTATATTACACCAAATCCGGTCTCTGTTTGTATTGCACTAGATCATGTCTCTGTTTATGTTACACGAGGCCCTATCTCTGTTTATGATGCATTTGACCCTGTCTCGATTATTCCTGCACTATACCCAACGGATTAGAAAACAGCAAATTGTAAAAAAAGATGGCAGACAAAAAGAAGTAATCGACAGACCAGTTAGTCAAAAATCTGTGGTTCTGAAAATGCTGGCGTCAATTTTTATGGAAGCAGTTGCAGGATATTTGTAAAAGAATAGTTCATTTAAGCAGAGGCAGCATTATTTAATGAAAGGGGAATCATGTTTGATACATTTTTCGGAATTGCTTGAGGATGTAACATGTAAGATGGATAAAGGGAAACGAGTGGATGTGGAATATTTGGATTTCCAGAAGGCATTCGACAAGATATCAGGTAAAATGTTACTGGACAAGATAAAAGTTTGTGTAGTTGGTGGTAATATATTAGCATGGATAGATGATTAGCTAACTAACATAATGTCGGTTTAAAGGGGTAATTTTCCGTTTGGCAAACATTAACTAGCGGGATGCTGCTGGGAACAGTGCTGAGGCCTAAACTATTCACAAAATATTTTAATGAATTGGATAAAGGGACCGAGTGTAATGTAGCCAAGTTTGCTGATGATTCAAAGATGGGTGAGAAAGTAAATTGTGAGGAGGATACAAAAAATCTTGAAAGAGATTTCGGCAGGCTAAGTGAGTGTGAAAAATTTTGGCAGTATGAAGTGGAAAATGTGAGGCTATCCACTATAGGAAAAACAATAGAAAATCAAACTATTTTTGAATGGAGAAAAATTGCAAAGTGCTGCCGTGCAGTGGGAACTTGGTGTGCTTGTGCATGAGACACAAAAATTTTGCATGCAGGTAATGCAAGTAATCAGGAAAGCAAATGAAAGGTTGGCCTTTATTGCAAGGGGAAGGGAGTATAAAAGCACAGATGTCCTGCTGCAACAATACAAGGTATTGGTGAGGCCACACCGAGAGTACTGGATACAGTTTTGCCCGCTTTATTTAAGAAA
Source organism: Pristiophorus japonicus (assembly GCF_044704955.1). Lineage (NCBI taxonomy): Eukaryota > Metazoa > Chordata > Chondrichthyes > Pristiophoridae > Pristiophorus > Pristiophorus japonicus. Next base: position 65,382,496 of record NC_091999.1, read on the forward strand.
GGATACACTTCCATTGGAGACAGTTCAGCGAAGATTCACACAGTTGATTCCCAAGATTAGTGGGGTGATTTATGATGATAGGGTGAGTAAGCTGGGGCTGTTCTCGTTGGAGCTCAGCCGAATGACTGGCGATCTTATCGAAATGTGTAAGACAATGAGGGCCTCGACAAGGTGAATGAAGTGAGGATATTTCCACTCATATTGGAAATTAGAACCAGGGGCACAGTCTCAGGATATCTTTGCTGAGGAGGAATTTCGTCTCTCAGCGGGTTGTAAATCTGTGGAATTCTCTGCCGCAGGGAGATGTGGAGGCTGAATCGTTTAATAAATTTAATGGCGGAGATAGACAGATATTTAACGGATAAGGGACTACTGAGATACGGGGAGTGGGTAGGGAATTGGAGCTTAGTCCATGATCAGATCATGCTCTTACTGAATGGCGGAGCAGTCTCGAGGGGCAGAATTTCCTACTCCTGTTCCTATTTGATATATTTTATGTTCATTCTGTTAATCTGCTTCGCAGCTTTTATCTGTCACCTACTCATGTCTCCTCTTTTTAAGTCTCTTTCTGTCTTTATTTGTCTTTTTCTCATTCTTCTGGACACAATAAATAATAGCTGAGAGGTCAAAATTGAAAACACGATTACAGCTAGGGCCTACCTGTCATTTATGAAGCTTTAGCCATAATGTCCTGGCTCCAGCATGAAAATAGTGGGCAAAGTAAATTAGTACGTTCTCCCAGTAGAGCTTATATCACTTCTGGAGAATGTAATGAATCGTCTTGTAATACATGAACCATCCTTTGTTGCGGTTACAATTAAAACCCATAGAGTTGGAATAATTTCGAACTCTACGCACACGCACTTATTCTGCCCCGCATCTATCACATGTATTCTGGAAAAGGTGCCTTAGTGTGGCGCACAGCAACTTTCAGCTTTCAGTCCACTCACGCTCCTTTATTTTTATACTAGACCTCACGTCTGTTTTTATCATTACCCTGTGTTTTTCTTAAAACAAATTATATTTGTTCTGTTGTAACACTACACACCATCCTGGTTAGTTTTAGAACCAACTGCGCATATGTTATATTATGAACATAGGAAAATGAGGAGTATGTTGTCGTCATGAGTAATAGAAATTTACAGCTTGGTAGGAGGCCATTTCGGCCCATCATGTCCGCGCCGGCAGACCAACAGCTATCCAGCTTAATCTCATTTTGTAGCTCTTATTCCGTAGCCCTGTAGGTCATGGCACTTTAAGTTCACATCCATGTATTTTGTCAATGTGGTGAAGACTTCAGCCACCCTTTCAGACTGTGATTTGGAGACCCCCACTAAACACCTAGGTGAATACATTTCCGCTCATATCCACTCGAAACCTTCCCCCAATTTCTTCGAATCTGTGCCCCTGGTTGTTGACCCATTTGCCAAGGGAAACAGGTCCTTCCACGCCACTATTTCTTTGCCGCTCATTATTTAATATACCTGAATCATATCTCCCCTCAGCCTCCTCCGTTCCAAAGCAAACAGACCCAGCATCTACAGTCTTTCCACATACACAAAATTCTCCAGTCCAGGTAACATTCTTGCTCGGCTGCACCCTTTACAGTGCATGCACAATTATCCTGTAATGTGGTGCTCTGAACTGCACACAATATTACAGATATGACCTAACAAGTGTTCTATATAGTTCAAACATAACGTCTTTGATCTTGTAGTCCATGCTTCGAATAATAAAGGCAAGTATTCCTATGCCTTCTTAGCCACCTTATCTACCTGTCCTGCTGCAGTCAGGGCTCTGTGGATCTACATGTCAAGGTCCCATTTTTCCTCCACATGATGCAGTGTCGTATCATTTAATGTTTATTCCCTCGCCTTGATGGACCTCCACATATGCTTTACCTCAACTTATACATTTATCAGTTTTGAATTCCACTTGCCACTGTTCTGCCCACCGAAGCAGTACATTGATATCTTCCAGCAGTACTCATTATCATCATCATTATTCATATACAAACACACAACCTATTTTGGTTTCACCAGAAAACTTCTTAATCGTACTCTCAACGTTCAAGACCAAGTAATTGAAAGATACCACAAAAAGCAAGTGACCCAGCATTGAGCCCTGTGGAACTCCACTGAACACAGACTTCAGGTCACAAAAACACTCAACAACCATTACCCTTTGCTTCCTGCTGGGTGGACTGTAATTACTCAGCACTGGCACCTGGAGTCCCGGCCGAGATTATGTGCTCGCGGCTCTGCATTGGTAACTTAACTCACGATTCCATGATTGAGGGGTGAGAGTGCTGCGACTGAGCCAATACTGACATGATCTGGTCCCTGGTACCATTACACTAGACGGTGCCAGTGTTATTACACTAACCCCACCCGTTCATAATGAAATGGGCCTTCACTCTGTTATTAGACATCAGACAAAGCATTTACAGATATATTATGAGGTGACATGCACGCACTATTATATAAGATATAATCGTTGTGATTTTTATACTAGACACTGTGTTTGCGATCTTCAGACTAGATTCAGCCTTGTGTTCAGTATAACACCAGAATCTGACTCAGTTATTATTAGATCAAACCCTGTCTTTGTTACTCTTATAGTAGACAATTATTTTGCTATTATTATGCTGGACCCAGTCTCCACTCTTACTGTGTGAGACTCTGTCTCAGGAATTGTTACAATAAACACACGCTCTGCTATTATTTTAAAATGACTTTCCCCTGTAATGTTAGGTCAAATGCACGCCGCTATTATAACTCGAGAGATTGGCTCTGTTGTATTCAATGGAGTAGTTTTCTGGAATTGTTATAGCAGTTATTGATACACTATCACCTCTTTCAGTTATTATTGCACAATATATTGTTTCTATTATTATTACAGAAAGAACTGTTTCTTCCAATTTTAACCTGGATCTGCCTCAGTTATCACTGCACCAGGCCAATCCAAAAAATGTTCGAAGATGTTTGTGACGAAACAGTGAAGGTAGCATTAAACAAAAGAAGACTTTGGAAATTAAAATAGTGTAAGTTCTCTGGGAAGTAGCATGCGTTTCATTCCTTTCCAAATGAAGTTTATAATGAATCAGAAAATGACATATTTATTTACGTCACATCAGGCATAGGTTATTTTCATATTTACCATAATTTGCACCAATCATCACATTCTCGAATAAAATATCAGGAGGGTTAAATGTGATGGTGAGGTGATCACTGGACAATAAAGTGCAGAGACTGGTGGGTAGTTGCTAATTACCCTCGGTGTGATTGACTTCCCTTTCACACTGAAGACTGTGGACAGGCATGCGGGCTTCATTTACGGAATGGTCTTTGTGACATCACTTTAGAAACAAGACAATGGGTTATCAATAAAAGTTAAAGATATTAAACTATCCGTAGCTACAAAATTAAGAAAAATATTTGGTGAATATAATCATATATCTTTTGGCATGTGCTTGCATATATTGCGAATGATATGATTTGTACACACATACAGCAAGCACTTTGTGAGTGCTGTTTTCAGTAATTCCTCTTCACCAAATAAGGGCTGGTGTTGCTGTGGATATACCCTGTGGTCGCCCATCTGGCGGTCCTGTGACGTCACGTTCCAGACTCTGTTGAACACAATCAGTGGGTTCCGCAAAAGCAAATAGAAAATACTGCAGTAAAAACAATTCTTAACTGTGAAAACCTAGGACCAATCCGTACGGGACAAAATAAGTGTGAGTTAGTAAACTTTAACAGAGTATGCCACTAATTAGAGCAACGTGCAGGGAATTGCTCAACTGCAGACCTGTCTCTCAGTGTCAATCCATCTCTGGAAGATTGTTCCAAGATTTACATGTCCATTCAACTAAAGTGGCACCGAAATAATGCCACATAAATCAAAAGTTGCTTGTGTTGCTGACAGTAATTAACAAAAATAAATAGAGGTTTCTACGTTAAGAACAATTTTTCCTTCCACCTACGCCAATAATTATCTTTGTAGGACCAGGAGGTGCGTTGACGAGGCGGGAGTTCCGGGATCGGCGAGAGGCCTATAAAGTCCAGTGAGACCAGGAGCGGCGCGAGGTGCGTCGGAGAGGCGGGAGTTCCGGGGTCGGCGAGAGGCTTATAAAGTCCAGTGAGACCAGGAGCAGCGTGAGGTGCGCCGGAGAGGCGGGAGTTCCGGGCTCGGCGAGAGGCCAGCTGGTGCAGCTGCAGGGAGAAGGCAAAAAAGAAGTCGAAAGAAATAGAACGGTGACGTCACAGCCAAAGGGGTAAGTGATTGGCTGAGTACATTTTCTTTTTTCTCTTATTTAACAGCGAGTAATCTTTAGCATTGTTGTTGCCAATTTAAGTGTATCTAAGGGTTAAATCATGGCAGGAAAGCTCGGTCACGTGATATGCTCCTTCTGTACCATGTGGGAACTCAGGGACACTTCCGCTGTCCCTGACGACTCCGTGTGCGGGAAGTGTATCCGCCTCCAGCTCCTGACGGTCCGCGTTGTGGAATTGGAGCTGAGGGTGGATTCACTCAGGAGCATCCATGATGCTGAGAATGACGTGAGTAGCACATGTAGCGAGTTGGTCTTACCGCACGTGAAGGGTCCACAGCCAGCTCGGGAATGGAAGACCAGCAGGAACAGCAGTGCAAGGAAGGTAGTGCAGGGTTCCCCTGCGGTCATCCCCCTGCAAAACAGATACACCGTTTTGAGTACTGTTGAGGGAGATAACTCATCAGGGGAGTGCAGAAGCAGCGAAGTTCACGGCACCGTGGCTGGCGCTGCTGCACAGGAGGGCAGGAAAGGAGTGTGAGAGCGATAGTGATAGGGGATTCGATTGTAAGTGGAATAGATAGGCGTTTCTGCGGCCGCAACCGAGTCTCCAGGATGGTATGTTGCCTCCCTGGTGCAAGGGTCAAGGATCTCTCGGAGTGGTTGCAGGACATTCTGAAAATGGAGGGTGAAGATTCAGTTGTCGTGGTGCACATTGGTACCAACGATATAGGTAAAAAAATGGATGAGGTCCTACGAGACGAATTTAAGGAGCTAGGAGCTAAATTAAAATTTGGACATCAGAAGTAGTCATCTCGGGATTGCTACTAGTGCCACGTGCTAGTCAGAGTAGGAATCACAGGAAAGCTCAGATAAATACGTGGCTTGAGCAGTGGTGCAGCAGGGATGGATTCAAATTCCAGGGGCATTGGGACCGGTTCTGGGGGAGGTGGGAGAAATATAAACCAGATGGTCTGCACCTGGGCAGGACCGGAACCAATGTCCTAGGGGGATTATTTGCTAGTGCTGTTGTGGATGAGTTAAACTAATATTGCAGGGGGATGGGAACCAATGCAGGGAGATATAGTGAAACAAAAAGGAAACAAATGCAAAAGACAGAAAGGAGATGAGTAAAAGTGCAGGGCAGAGAAACCCAAAGCAAAAAACAAAAAGGGCCACTATACAGCAAAATTCTAAAGGGTCAAAGGGTAATAAAATGGAAAGCATGAAAGCACGGTGCCTCAATGCAAGGAGTATTCGGAACATTGGAGAGGGCTCTGAGCTAGTTAGAATGGGTGAGAGCTCAGATGAACAGGATCCCGAGAAAGAATGCAAAAGGCAGGAGGCAACAGAGCAGATTAGCACTCGGGTAAGTGTAAACCACAAGGTTATAGGAAGGGAAAATATGTATGACTATAAAGGGGCTGCAGGAGGTGTCAAAACTAAAAATCATGGTTTAAAATCTAGAATTCAGACTCTCTACCTAAACGAACGCAGCATTCGAAACAAAGTAAATGAGTTGACGGCACAAATCATTGCAAACGGGTATGAATTGGTGGCCATCACAGAACGTGGATGCAGGGTGGCGAAGACTGGGAATTAAACATACAGGGGTATCTGACAATTCGGAAAGATAGACAAGAGGGAAAGGAGGTGAGGTAGCTCTGTTAATAAAGGAAGATATCAGGGCACTTGTGAGAGACGATATTGGCTCTAATGAACAAAATGTTGAATGATTGTGGGTGGAGATTAGAGATAGTAAGGGGAAAAAGTCACTGGTGACGTAGTTTATAGGCTCCCAACTAATAACTTCACGGTGGGGCGGGCAATAATCAAAGGAATAATTGAGGCATTTGAAAAAGGAACGGCAGTAATCATGGGGTAATTTAACCTACATATCGATTGGTCAAATCAAATCGCAGGGATAGCCTTGAGGAGGAATTCATAGAATGCATACGGGATTGTTTCTTAGAACAGTATGTTACAGAACCTACAAGGGAGAAAGCGCTCTTAGATATGGTCCTGTGTAATGAGATAGGAATAATAAACGATCTCCTAGTAAAAGATACTCTCGGAATGAGTGATTGATCACAGTATGGTTGAATTTGTAATACAGATTGAGGGTGAGGAAGTAGTATCTCAAACGGGCGTACTATGCTTAAACAAAGGGGCCTACAGTGGGATGAGGGCAGAGTAGGCTAATGTAGACTGGAAACACAGACTGGACGGTGGCACAATTTAGCAACAGTAGAGGACATTTACGGAGCTCTTTCAGAGTGCTCAACAAAAATATATTCCAGTGAAAAAGAAGGGCGGTAAGAAAAGGGATAACCAGCCGTGGATAACCAAGGAAATAAAAGAGAGTATCAAATTAAAAACCAATGCGTATAAGGTGGCCAAGGTTATGGGGAAACTAGAAGATTGGGAGAATTTTAAACGACAGCAATGAATGACTAAGAAAGTAATAAAGAAAGGAAAGATAGATTACGAAAGTAAACTTGCGCAAACAATAAAAACAGATAGTAAAAGCTTTTATAGCTATTTAAAATGGAAAAGAGTCACTAAAGTAAATGTTGCTCCCTTAGAAGATGAGAATGGGGATTTAATAATGGGAAATGTGGAAATGGCTGAGACCTGAAACAATTATTTTGCTTTGGTCCTCACAATGGAAGACACGGAAACCATGCCAAAAATTGCTGATCACAGGAATGTGGGAAGGGAGGACCTCGAGACAATCACTATCACCAAGGGTAGTGCTGGCCAGCCTAATGGGACTCAAGGTAGACAAGTCCCCTGGTCCTGATGAAATGCATCCCAGGGTAATAAAAGAGATGGTGGAAGTTACAGCAGATGCATTCGTTGTAATCTACCAAAATTCTCTGAACTCTGGGGAGGTACCAGCGGATTGGAAAAAAGCTAATTTAACGGCTCTGTTTAAAAAAGGGGGCAGACAAAAGGCAGGTAACGATAGACCAGTTAGTTTAACATCTGTAGTGGGGAAAATGCTTACAAGCTATCATTAAGGAAGAAATAGCGGGACACCAAGATAGGAATAGAGCAATCAAGCAGACGCAACATGGATTCATGAGGGGAAATCATGTTTCACTAATTTACTGAGATTCTTTGAGGATATAACGAGCATGGTGGATGTAGGTGTACCGATGGATGTGGTGTATTTAGATTTCCAAAAGGCATTCGATAAGGTGCCACACAAAAGGTTACTGAAGAAGATAAAGGTACGCAGAGTCAGAGGAAATGTATTAGCATGGATAGAGAATTGGCTGGCTAACAGTAAGCAGAGAGTCGGGATAAATAGGGCCTTTTCGGCTCGGAAATCCGTGATTAGTGTTGTGCCACAGGTATAGGTGCTGGGACCACAACTGTTTACACTATACATAGATGACCTGGAAGAGTGGACAGAGTGTAGTTCAACAAAATTTGCAGATGACACAAAGATTAATTGGAAAGCGGGAGGTTTAGAGGGCACAGAGAGGCTGCAAATAGATTTAGATAGGTTAAGTGAATGGGCTAAGTTTTGGCAGATGGAATACAATGTCGGAGAGTGTGAGGTCATGCACCATGGAACAAAAACAGTAAAAGGGAATATTATTTGAATGGGGAGAAATTGCAACATGCTGCGGTGCAGAGGGACCTCGGGGTCCTTGTGCACGAATCCCAAAAAGTTAGTTTGCAGGTGCAGCAGGTAATCAGGAAGGCGAATGGAATGTTGACCTTCATTGCGAGAGGGATGGAGTACAAAAGCAAGGAGGTCCTACTGCAACAGTATTGGTGATGCCGCACCTGGAGTACTGAGTGCAGTTTTGGTCATCTTACTTAAGGAAGGGTATACTAGCTTTGGAGGGGATACAGAGACGATTCACTAGGTTCATTCCGGAGATGAGGAGGTTACCCTATGATGATAGATTGCGTCGACTGGGTCTTTACTCAAAGTTCAGAAGGATGAGGGGTGATCTTTAGAAACATTTAAGATAATGAAAGGTTTGTACAAGTTAGAGGCAGAAAGGTTGATTCCACTGATCGGGGAGACTAGAACTCGGGGGCACAGCCTCAAAATAAGGGGGAGCCAATTTTAAACCGAGTTGAGAGGGAATTTCTTCTCCCATCGGGTTGTGAATCTGTGGAATTCTCTGCCCAAGGAAGCAGTTGAGGTGAGCTCATTGAATGTATTCCAATCACACACAGATCGATTTTTAACCAATAAGGGAATGAAGGGTTACGTTGACCGGGCGGGTAAGTGGAGCTGAGTCCAGGGCCAGATCAGTCATGATCTTGTTGAATGGCGGAGCAGGCTCCAGGGGCCAGATGGTCTACTGCTGTACCTAATTCTTATGTTCTTATGTTCTTATGTTAATTGCTGCCTGTGCAGTTAATTCGTTCGCCTTATTACGAATATTCCTCGCATTGAGGTACAGAGCCTTCAGGCTTGTCTTTTTAACACACTTTTTCCCTTTCGACTTTTGCTGTAATGTGGCCCTTTTTGAAAGGAATGACAAGGGTGTATGCGGTTACAGGAGGATGTGAGGGGAAACAAATATAAGACGAAGGGAAGAGCGAATCGGTGATGAACAAGTATGAGATCAAAACGAATGGAAATATAAGGGGAATATCTTTATTTGTGTACCGGACAGAAAGAAGCCTAACTCGAGGCTCTCATCCAGTGGGAGACGGGAGCAAAGATTGCTGCGGGTTTGACAATACTACAGAAGGATGTGTCATTGGAATAAACCCTGCCCGATCCGAACAAACACATTATCAATGGCGAGGAGAATATTGTGTAGTAACTAGCCTGGGAAGTTACGTTGCTCCAAGACTGTCGGTGGCAGTGGGAAGAGCACGCATGACATGCCAGGAAGACAATGACATGAAATATTAGCGATGAGATTAAGCAAGATATTGATGTTTACATGGAAGAGCAAGCACAATCAATTCCCCTGTTACTTGAAGATTTAACTGAGCTCAAGAAGTAATATTAAAAGAGATTAAGAGCTGAAGGATAAAGCAAAAGAACTGGACAGTGAAATAAAGGATCACCTGAAAAACCCACCTTGGTACTTGAGATTATACATCCCTGGATAAGGATCCTTTCATATAAACTAGTGGCAGTACAGATAGTAATAGCCTTGAGTTGGTTGGTAATGTTATGTAACAAGTGCAAAGATAGGCGAGCCTTACGCGAGCAAAGTTACAAGATAGGGATTAGAATTTTATCTCATGTGTTAGTCCTCGTGCAGCTGATAGTGGTGCTGATGCTCCTGGGAGACTGTGCAGGCAGATACAAGAGACGCAGAAAGAAGAGTTTGGCCAAGGCCCGTAACCAAAACGCAGAAAGCCTTTGCTAGATCAAAAGATGTTTAATCAACCAAACGGACGGCATGAATATATTATCAGAGTCGTGAGTGTCCCAATCCTATCGTTTGATCAACGAAACCGAGGCGGGAGACATACGAATCAAGATAGGATAATGCAGGGAAAGGGAAATTGTTGTTCATGGTGGGATATTTTTAAGGACTGGTCATCTAAAGCCTACGCCGTCCTCAAATTGATGTGGCATTCAATTGTTGCAACAATGGTAGATTTAGGGATATGTATTGTGATGCAACTACATCTGATGTGCAAGATCAGAGAGATATACAACCACGTGGTTCTCGCCGAACAGAAAACAGCATTGTAGGCATGATAGGGAGGCGAATGAATTGTAACAACCAAGACCCCCGAGCTTATGCACTGTATGTAGAAAAAGAAATATAAGTGGCGTGCCAATATCCCAGGGAAATGGTCAAGGGCAGTATGTAAAGACTCTGCAAAAGACGGAACTACGGGCGATCGCAGGGATGTGGATTTGATATCACCATTTCCAGCAGGTGGCTCAGAACATATATATGGTCAGCTGATTATTTAGAATTAATCAGGGGCCATCAGCAGGGATTGAAAGTGCAGATTGCAATTGGAATTACAGTTAATAATAATAATAGCGATGTTTTAAAATGGAGTTAACAGGTTTTTGAAATGCAACTCACAGGCTGTTTTTCAGACTGTGGGAAGCATGTGTGGGATGCCTTCGACAGACCAGCAGATGTTCCAATTCATAGACCAAAGGCCTTGGGAGCTGGGCAGGGACACAGATAACATAGAATTTGAATTGTATAAGAAGATAAGATATAATAAAAAGAATCATAAAAACATTTATTTGGAATTACCAATTAAGGCATACAGAAGCCAGATTGGAGGAATTGCAATAGCAATCAATCTTGTATTAATCAATCAGCATGTATTAATTGTAAGTTGCGTAATTAAGTAATGCTATAATCTGAAACTGTATAAAGTAAGATGTCTCTGGCAGCATCTTCGAGCATTCCTTCAAGGATACCTCCCCTGCCAGCTTGTATTAATAGAGCTGCATTTACTATAAGGCAAACAGCATCCGAGTGGAGATTTGAAGTTAACCCTAACAAGGTTAGCGAGATAGGGAGAGTTGTAGGGCTGGAGGAGTTTACAGAGATAGGGACGGTTTAGGGCTGGTGGAGGTTATCGAGATAGGGGCGGGTGTAGGGCTCGAGGATGTTACAGAGATAGGTAGGGAAGTAGGGGCTGGAGGAGAATAGAGATAGGAAGGGGAGAGGTCATCGAGGGATTTGAACACGAGGCTGAGAATTTTAAAATCAGTGCTTCGCTGGGGCAGAGGCAGGGCGGCGGGGAGAAGAGCAGGAACACAACCCCTTCACTACCTACCCTGCACTAACCCCCATTATCTGTTACATCACCTGGAGTTCCAGCGACACTCCTCCCCCTCTCTCTTGGTATTTATTCACTCACTGCCTCACTCAAAGCTTATCTCCCATTGACAGTCCGTGTGAGTGCGCTCGTTGTCCCAGAATTGCTCCCTGTGGACACCGACTGACCTTCCCCGTGCCTCCGCCGCCCTCATCCTGTTCCGTGATGATTGTGTTCCAGTCAGCAAGCAAAAGATCTGCAGTGGGGGTGTATAAGTAAAAACATGAGGTGGGCCGGAGGAAGGGGCTTGGGGGGCCGTGCCCCGCCCACAGGCCATATGTTTGACACCCCTGATCGACCCTGTCAAGCCCTGTAAGAATGTTGTATGTTTTAAAATGAGATCACCTGTCATTCTTTCTAACTGCAGAGAATATAGGCCTAGTCTACTCAATCTCTCCTCACAGGACAATCCCCCATCACAGGAATCTGTCTGGTGAACCTTCGTTGCCATCCTCAATGGCAAGTACATCCTTCCTTCGGTATGCAATCAAAGCTGTACACAATACTCCAGGTGTTGTCTCACCAGGGTCCTACATAATTGCAGTAAAACGTTCAAGAGCAAATTATTATTTAAATGGAGAAAGATTGCAAAGTGCCGCAGTACAGCAGGACTTGGTGTTACTGGTGCATGAAACACAAAAGGATTGTATGCAGATAAAGCAAATGATCAGGAAGGCCAATGGTATCTTGACCTTTATTACAAAGGGGATGGAGTATAAAAGCGGCGAAGTCTTGCTGCATCTATATAAGGTTTTGGTGATGCCAATCCTGGAAAACTGCGTGCAGTTTTGGTTTCCATATTTATGAAAGGATATAATTGCTTTTGAGGTCGCTCAGAGAAGGTTCACTAGGTTGATATAAAATAGGAGGAGGTTGACTTATGAGGAAAGGTTGAGTAGTTTGGGCCTCTACTCATTGGAATCCAGAAGAATGAAAGGTGATCTTATCGAAACGTATAAGATTATGAGGGCGCTTGACAAGGTGGATGCAGAGCCGACGATTGCACTGGTGGGTGAGACTGTTACTAGAGGGCAGAGTCTTAGAAGAAGAGGCCGCCCATTTAAAACAGGTGAGGAGAAATTTCTTCTATCAGAGGGTTGTAAATCTGTGGGACTCGCTGCCTCAGAGAGCTGTGGAAGCTGGGACATTGAATAAGTTTAAGACAGACATAGTTTCTTAAATGATAAGGGGATAAGGGGTTATGGAGAGCGGGCGGGTAAGTGGAGCCGAGTCCATGATCAGATCTGCCATGATCTTATTAAATGGAGGAGGAGGCTCGAGTGACCATATGGCCTAGTCCAGTCCCTATTTCTTACGTTCTTATGTTTACTATTATCCTCAAATCCTTTGTAATAAAGGCCGACATACCATTTGCTTTCTTAATGGCTTGCTGTGCCTGCATATTAACTTTCAGTGATTAGTACAAGGACACCAAGGTCCCTCTGAACACCAACATTTCCCAGTATCTCACCATTTCAAGTAGCTGTTTCCAGTCCACTTTGGCTAAATCACAACTTAGCTAAATAAAATTGGCTTTTCCTCAATTGAAAACTTTTATTCCTGGTCTATTGTTGTCCTTTTCCATAACTACCCTAAATCTAACTGAATTACGAATGCTAGCACCAAAATGCTGTCCCACTGATATCACTTCGACTGACCAGCTATATTCCCGAATACGAAGTGCAGAACTTCCCCTCTCTTGTTGGGCTTGCTACGTATTGGCTAAAACGTTCTGCTGGTTGCTGACCCCTCTGTGAACGGAAATAGCTCCTTCCTATCCATTCTATCCAGGCCCCTAATAATGTTATACACCTCATTAACGTTACCCTCAGCCTCCACTGTTGCAACGAAAACAAACTATTAAGAGGGTTGTGGGCTGGAGGAGGTTACAGAGATAGGGAAGGGCGAGACCCTGGAGAGATTCGAACAAGAGAATGTGCATTTTAAAGGCTGATGCCACCAGTCATCTCAGCCAGCATAGAACGTGACACACTACTAACAGGAGGGATTTTACTTTAACTACTACAAATGCATAATGAGGGGAAATTAATCTCTGTCCCTTTAACGAACAGCGACACGAAAGAGGGAAATTAATGACCTTTAAACACCTGGTCCACTTGTCACTGAAGCGTCTGACACTCATAATAGGAACTCCAGGGAAATAAAATACTGACAAATGTTAAACTGTTTTGTTGACAAAATAAATCTCCATTTAACTTTTAAAAGATGAATTGTTTACGAGGGGTTCACACACAATCATCTGACAGGCCAACTCAGGATCCACCCCTTAAGCACCGCGATTGGTTTCAGCGTACGGTGCACAGTTGGCTCTCTGGTCTCTGAGCTCACTTCCTGTAGGTTCCCAGGGCCAACATTACGCTGCTAAATTAAGTTGTGGGGCTCGGAGGAAGAAATAAATGAGGTCGTGAATCTGAGTTGAGAAATATAATTAGAAAAGGATGATTAAATGAAGGAGGAGAGGCTATCTAACCTAAAGGGTACAATCCTAAAGGGGGTGCATAAATAGTGAGACCTGCGGAAATGTGTGCACAAAACGCTGAACGTGGCAGGACAGGCTGAGAAAGCAGTTAAAAAAGCTTACAGGTTGCTGGCCATCACAGAGTACAAAAGGAAGAAGGTTATGAAGAATGTTTATCAAATACTTGTTCAACCGGAACTGGAGCATTGTGTCCAATTCTGGGCACCGGACATTAGGATGCGATGGCCTTAGAGAGAGTGCAGAAAAGATTTACAAGCATAATTCAACAGATGAGGGACTTCAGTTACATGGATTGAGTGGAGAAGCTGGGGTTGTTCTCCTTGGGGCAGAGAAGGTTGAGAGGTGAATTGATCGAGGTGTTCAAAATCATGAGGGGTGCAGGCAGAGTAGATAGAGAGAAAATGATCCAACTGGCGGAAGGGTCAAGAACCAGAGGAGATGGTTATAAGGTGATTGATAGAAGAACCAAAGGCGACGAAAGACATATCTATTTTATGCAGCGAGCGGTTAGGATCCGCAAAGCACGGCCTAAAAGGGTCGTGGAGGCAGACTCAATCACAGCTTTCAAAAGGGATTTGGATAAGTATCTGAAAGAAAACATTTGCAGGGCAGTGGGAAAGGGCGGGGCATTGGGACTAGCTGGGAGACGGAATTCGCCGGGCTGAATGGCCTTCTGTGCTGTAACCATTCTCTGATTGTGCGAGCAGAACCACTCTGTTCCTCGACTCAATCTGAAACCTTGCTGATGCGAGCACCTCTGTGAAATCTGTCTATCTCCGCCTCAAATATATTCAATGACCCAGCCTCCACAGCTCTCTGGGGCAGAGAATGCCACAGATTTACAAATCTCAGACAAGCAATTGCTCCTCATCTTTGTTTTAATTAGGCGGCCTCTTTTTTTTAAGACTATCTACCTTGCTTTTAGTTGTCTCTATAAGTGGAAATATCCTATCTGCATCTACCTTGTCGAGCCCCTTCATTATTTTATAAGTTTCAATAAGATCACCTCTCATTTTTAAAAACTCCAATGTGTATAGGCCCAACCTACTCAAACTTTCCTCATACGTCAACGCCCTTATCTCCAGAATCAACCTACACTCACTGGTTCCCCTACCCTGAATGTACTCACACTGCCTGGTTTCAGTTCTGCATTCACAGGTTCCCTCCCCCCACCTCTCCTGATGGTGCTGACTCTGGCTGGATTCAGTTCTACGTCCATTTGTTCCCCTCCCTCTCCTCCCTTGAATGAGCTGGATCCGACCGAGTTCAGTTCTGCACTCACATGTTCCCCTCCCTCTCCCTCCTGTGATGTTGCTGACTCTGGCTGGGTTTTGTTCTACAATCATTGGTTTCATCTCCCTCTCCTCCTCCGAAGTGCTGGCTATCTTAAATCTGATCCTTTGTAATGAGACAGGATTAATAAACAATCTCCTGGTGAAAGATCCCCTTGGAATGGTAGAATTTCAAATTCAGATGGAGGGCGAGAAAGTTGGATCTCTAACCAGCGTATGAAGCTTAAATAAAGGAGACTACAAAGGTATGAGCGCAGAGTTGGCTTGAGTGGAGTGGGAAAATAGATTACAGTTAGGACGGTTGATGGACAGTGGTGTACATATAAGGAGATATCGCACAACTCTCAAGGAAAATATATTCCAGTGAGGAGGAAAGGGTGTAAAAGAAAAGGTAGCCACCCGTGGCTAACTAAAGAAATAAAGGACGGTATCCAATTAAAAACAAGGGCATACAAAGTGACCAAAACAAGTGCGAGGATAAAAGATTGGGAATCTTTTAAAAGCCAGCAAAGAAAGATTAAAAACATGATTAAGAAAGGGAAGATAGACTATGAAAGAAAACTAGCACGAAACCGGGGAATCAGTGATGGGGGACATGGTGATGGCAGAAACTCTGAACAAATATCTTGTATCAATCTTTACGGTAGAGGACACTAATAATATTCCAACAGTGGATAGTGAAGGGACTATAGCGTCGAGGAACTTAACACAATCACAATCACTAAGAAGGTGGTACTCAGTAAGATAATGGGAATAAAGGCAGATAAATCCCCTGGAACTGATGGTTTTAATCTAGGGTCTTAAGAGAATTAATGACAGGGATAGTCGATGTATTGGTTGTAATTAACCAAAATTCCCTGGATTCTAGGGAAATCCCACCAGATTGGAAAAATGCAAATGTAGCGTATCTATTTTAAAAAAGGAGGCAGACAAAAAGCAGGAAACTATAGAACAGTTAGCCGAATATCTGTGGTAGGGAAAATATTGGACTCCATTATTAAAGAAGCAGTAGCAGGACATTTGGAAGAGCAAAAATCGGTTAGGCAAAGTCAGCATGGATTTATGAAGGGGAAGCTATGTTTGATAAATTTGCTGCAGTTATTTGAGGATTTAACGAATAGGGTGGATAAAGGGGAACCAGTGGACGTGATGTATTTGGACATCCAGAAGGCATTTGACAAGGTGCCATATAAAACGTTACTGCACAGGAAAACATTCATGGGGTTGGGGTAATATATTAGCATGAAAAGAGTATTGGGTAACTAACAGAAAACAGAGAGTAGGGATAAATGGTTCATTCGCTGGTTGGCAATCAATAACTCGTGTATTGCGGCAGGAATCAGTGCTGAGACCCCAACTGTTTACAATCTATATTAACGACTTGGATGAAGGCACCGAGTGTAACATAGCCAATTTTATGATGATACAAAGATGGGAGGAAAACAATGTGCGAGGAGGACACAACAAACCTGCAAAAGGACATAGACAGGCGAAGTGAGTGGGCAAAAAATTTGACAGATGGATTATAATGTTGGAAAGTTTGAGGGCATGCACTTTGGCAGAAAAAAATCAAGGCGCAAGTTATTATTTAAAGGGAGAAAGATTGCAAAGTATCGCAGTATAGAAGAACCTGGGGGTACTTGTGCATGAAACATAAAAGGATAGTATGCAGGTACATCAAGTGATCAGGAAGGCAAGGCCAATGGTATAGAAACATAGAAAAAGATGCAGGAGCAGGCCATTCGGCCCTTCGAGCCAGCACCACCATTCAATATTATTATGGCTGATCATGCAACTTGAGTACCACTCTCCTGCCTTATTTCTATACCCCCTGATCCCTTTTAGACATGAGGGCCACATCTAACTCCGTTTTGAATATATCCAACGAACTAGACTCAACAACTTTCTGTCGTAGGGAATTCCACAAGTTTCAAATTTTCTGGGTGGAAAAATGTCTCCTCATCTCGGTCTTAAATGGCTTACCCCTTATTCTTAGACTATGACCTCTTGTTCTGGACTTCCCCAACTTCGGGAACATTCTTCCTGCATCTAACCTGTCCAAACCCATCAGAATGTTACGTGCTTCGATGAGATCCACTCCCATTCTTTTAAATTCCAGTGAATATGAGCCACCCAAATTAGTGTCATCTGCAAACTTGGAGCTTTTACACTCAATTCTTTAATCTAAATCGTGAATCCATATTGGAAATAGCTGGTTTCCAGCACTGAGCCCTGTGGCACTCCACTAGTCACTGCCTGCCATTCTGAAAAGGACACGTTTATCCCGACTCTCTGCTTCCTGTCTGCCAATCAGTTCTCTATCCATGTCAGTACTTTACCCCAATACCTTGTGCTTTGATTTTGCACAACAATCTCGTGTGCAGAAACCTGTCAAAAACCTTTTGATATCCAAATACACCACATCCACTGGTTCTCCCTTGTCCACTCTGCTAGTTACATCCTCCAAAAATTCCAGAATATTCATCAAGCATGGTTTCCCTTTCATAAATCCATGCTGACTTGGTCCGATCCTGTCACTGCTTTCCAAATGTGCTGCTATTTCATCCTTAATGTTTGATTCCAATATTTTCCCTACTCCTGATGTCAGGCTAACCGGTCTATAATAACCCGTTTTCTCTGTCCCTCCTTTATTAAAATGTAGTGTTGCATTAGCTACCCTCCAGTCCATAGGAACTGATACAGAATCGAAAGACTGTTATAAAATGATCACCAATGCATCCACTATTTCTCGGGCCACTCCCTTAAGTAGTCTGGGATGCAGACTATCAGGCCCCGGCGATTTATCGGCCTTCAATCCCATGAATTTCGCTAACACAATTTCCTGCCTAATAAGGATATCGTTCAGTTCCTCCTTCTCACGAGACCCACTATCCACTTGTACATTCAGAAGGTCATTTGTGTCTTCCTTCGTGAAGACACAAGCGAAATATTTGTTCAATTGGTCTGCCATTTATTTCTTCTCCATTATAGATTCAGCTGAATTCGACTGCAAGGGACCTACGTTTTTCTTCAATAATCTATTTTTCTTCACGTATTTATCGAAGCTTTTGCAGTCAGTTTTTATGTTTCCTGCAATCTTTCTCCCGAACTCTATTTTGCCTCTCTTAATTAAACCCTTAGTCCTCCTCTGTTGAATTCTAAATTTCTCCAAGTCCTCAGATTTGTTGCTTTTTCTAGCCAATTTATATACTGGTTTTAACACTATCCTTAATTGTTCTTGTTAGCCACGGTTGAGGCACTTTCCCCGTTTCATTTTTATTCCAGACAGGGATATACAATTGCTGAGGTTCATCCATGTGATCTTTAAATGTTTGCAATTGCTTACCCACCCTCAACCTTTAAGTGTCCTTTGCCAGTCTATTCTTGCCAATTCACGCCTCATACCATCGAAGTTACCTTTCCTTAAGTTCAGTACCCTAGTTTCCGAATGAACTGTGTCACGCTCCACCTTAATAAAGAATGCTACCATTTCATGGTCAGTCTTCCCCAAGGGGCCTCACCCAACAAGATTTCTAATTAGTCCCTTCTCATTAAACGTCACCCAGTCTAGGATGGTCATCTCTCCAGTTGGTTCCTCGACATATTGGTTTAGAACACCATCCCTAATACACTCCAGGAAATCATCTCCCACCACATTGCTACCAATTTGGTTAGCCCAATCATGATGTAGATTAAAGTCACCCATGATAATTGCTGTACCTCAATAGCACACATCGCTTATTTCTTGTTTGCTGCTGTCCCCAACCTCACTACTACTGTTTGGTGGTGTGTGCACAACTCCCACTATCGTTTTCTGCTCCTTGGTATTCCGCAGCTCCACCCATACCGATTCCACATCATCCAGGCTAATGTCGCTCCTACTATTGCATTCATTTCCTCTTTAACCAGCAACGCCACCCGGCCTCCGTTTCCTCTCTGTCTATCCTTCCTAAACATTGAATACCGCTGGATGTTGAGTTCCCAGCCTTGGTCAACTTGGAGCCATGTCTCCGTGATACCAAATACATCATATCCATTAACTGCTATCTGCGCAGTTAATTCGTCCACCTTAATCCGAATATTTCTCACATTGAGGCACAGAGCATTTAAGCTAGAATTTTTTACCCAATTTGCCCTTTAGAATTTGGCTGTAAGGTGGCCCTTTTTGTTTTTTGACTTGGGTTTCTCTGCCCTCCACTTTTAATATTCTCCTTTCAATCTTTTGCTTTTGCCTCCATTTTATTTCCCTCTGTCTCCCTGCGTAGGTTCCCGCCCTCTGCCATGTCAGTTTAACTCCTCCCCAACAGCACGAGCAAAGACTCCCCCTAGGTCTTTGGTTCCAGTCCTGCCCAGGTGCAGACCATCCGGTTTGTACTGGTCCCACCTCCTCCAGAACCAGTTCCAATGTCGCAGGAATTTGAATCCCTCCCTTCTGCAGCACTTCTCAAGCCACGTATTCATCTGAGCTATCCTGCGATTCCTACTCTGACGAGCACGTGTCTCTGGTAGCAATCCTGAGATTATTACTTTTGAGGTCCTACTTTTTAATTTAGCTCCGAGCTCCCTAAATTCGTCTCGTAGAACCTCATCCCGTGTTTTAACTGTATCGTTAGTACCTATGTGCAGCACAATAACTGGCTGTTCATCCTCCCTTTTCAGAATGTCCTGCACCAGCCCTGAGACATCCGTAACACTTGCACCAGGAACGCAACAACCCATCCTGGAGTCTCAGTTGCGGAGGCAGAAATGCATATCTATTCCCCTTACAATCGAATCCCCGATCACTATAGATCTCCGACTCTTTTTCCTGCCCTCCTGTGCAGCAGAGCCACCCACGGTGCCGTGAATGTGTCTTCTGCTGCTCTCCTCTGATGTGTCATCCCCCTCAAAAGTACCCAAAGCCGTGTATCTGTTTTGCAGGGGGATGACTGCAGGGTACCACTGCACTACCTTCGTTGCACTGCTCTTCCTGTTGGTCACCCATTCCCTATCTGGCTGTGCACCTTTAGCCTGCAGTATGACCAGCTTGCTTAACGTGATATTCACATCATTCTCAGCAACGTGGATGCTCCAGAGTGAATCCACCCGCAGCTCCAGTGTCGTAATGCCATCCGACAGGAGCTGGAGGCATCCCTGAATCCCACATAGTACAGGAGGAGCATAACACGTGTCTGAATTCTCCTGCCATTACTTAGCCCTTAGATTAACTTAATTTGACGAAACAATGCTAAAGGTCACTTACTGATAAAGAAAAGAAAAAGAAAAGCTAATTACCAATCACTTACCCCCTTGGCTATGAATTCACCTTTCGATTTCTTTCAACTTTTTTGCCTTCTCTCGCTGCTGCAGCTGCACCGGCTGACCTCTCCAACTCACCACGCTTGTCCCCGAACTGCTCGGCCTTTTATAGGCCGCTGCCGCTCCGACTCCTGCCTCTGCGACTCACCACGCTGGTCCCCGAACAGCTGGGCCTTTTATAGGCAGCTGCCGCGCCGATTCCCACCTCGCAGACTCACAAGGGAAGTCTTGCTACAGATATTCAATGTTTTGTTGAGGCCACATGGAATACTGCATGCAGTTTTGGTGATAGATTTACGAACGGATATACTTGCTTTGGAGGCAGTTCAGAGAAGGTTCACGAGATTGATTCCCAGGATGAGGGGGTTGACTTATGAGGAAAGGTTGAGGAGATTGCGCCTCGACTCACTGGAATTCAGAAAATTGAGAGGTAATCTTATCAAAACGTATAAGATTATGAGGGGGCTTGACAAGGTGCACGCAGAGAGGATGCTTCCACTGATGGTGGAGACTAGAACTAGAGGCCATGATCGTAGAATAAGGGGCCGCCCATTTAAAACATGAGGAGAAATTTCTTCTGTCAGTAGGTTGTAAATCCGTGGAATTCGCGTTCTCAGAGAGCTGTGGAAGCTGGGATATTGAATAAATTTAAGACAGAAATGGACAGTTTCTAAAACGATAATGAGATAAGAGGTTATGGCAAGTGAACGGGTAAGTGGCGCTGAGTGCATGATCAGATCATCTATGATCTTATTCAATGGCGGAGCAGGCTCGAGGGGCCGTATTGCCTACTCCTGTTCCTATTTCTTATGTTCTTACGTTCAAGTATAGGGGTTATTAAGATCATCATAAAAAAACAAGAGCTGCCTGAATGAAAATGGTTCCGTGCCCAATGCAATCAATGTAAATTCTGTTCTATTCACAAATGCAGCCTTTCTCCACAGCCCATTTAAAACTGAGCTGAGGATGAATTTTTTCTCTCAGAGGATTGTAAATCTGTGGTTCCCTTCCCCGGAAGTTACTCACCCTGGTTGGGTTCAGATCTGCACTCACTGCTTCCCCTCCCCTGAAGGTGCAGAGTCTGGCTGGGTTCAGTTCTGCACTCACTGGTTCCCTTCCCCTGAAGGTACTGAATCTGGCTGGATTCAGTTTTGCACTAACTGGTTCCCCTTCCCTGAAGGTACTGACTCTGGCTGCTTCAATTCTACACTCACTGGTTCCTCTCCCCTGCAGGTACTGACTCTGGCTGGGTTCAATTCTGCACTCACTGGTTCCCCTCCCCTGAAGATGCTTACTCTTGCTGGGTTCAGTTCCACACTCACTGGTTCCCCTGCCCAAAATGTACTGACTCTTGCTGAGTTCAGTTCCAGACACTGACACGTTCGCTTTATTCCTGCACCAATGTGGCCGCGCATGCGCTGTACTACTCACTGCATCAAGATGGTGCAGCGCCTAACCTGTCTTCCTGCACCAAGATGGCTGCCGCTAGCCTGAGCCTGCGACCGGGAGAAAGCCCCGAAGCTGCAACCGTCGATATTCCGGTTATTATTCTTGGTTTGCGGCGGGCAGCAGTTGTTTATGAAGCCTCCCCGCCGTCCCGCTGAAAAGGACACTTCTGAGGAGCCTGTCCAAAACGTGTTTCCTCCGCGATTGCACGCGCCACGTGTGCTCTGAACCCGGCCAGGGCCACGCGCCTGCGCACTGACCTCCTGCAGTCTGGGTGCGGCACTTTCTCCCTCGTGATGCCTGCTGGCTACATAAGACCATGAGTAATCGGATCAAGAATGGGCCACCCGGAACCCCGAGCCTGCTCCCCATTCAATAAGATCACGGCTGGTCTGATCATAGATTCAGCTCCACTTCCCTGCCCGCTCTCCAGAACCCTTAACTCGCTTATCGCTCAAAAATGTGGCTATCTCCGCCTTTATTATATTCAATGATCCAGCCTCCATAACTCGCTGTGGCAGAGAATTCCACAGATTTAAGACCCTCTGAGAGTTATAAACAGCACGGATTATATACAGAAGAAAGCTCCCTCGATATTGTCCTCATGAATCCCAGGGCAGATACAGCACGGTAAGTTACGATTTAAAGCTTGCTGTACGCTGACCCATCAAACACTCCCAGGCCAGGTACAGCACATAGTAAATAGACAGTAAGAATCCATCTGCACTGCCACACCAGGTATTCCCACGGCATGCACAGCAGAAGTGAGTTACAGAATAAAGCTCCCTCTACACTGTCTGAAATAACAATCCCAGGGCAGGTACAGCATAACTATTTTGTTCATCTGTAAATCAAATGACCCCTGATTAAAGCGGGGAGGAAACACTATAAACGACAAAATAAATCAATTAAACTTTGGACAGTAAACTTAAATCAAATTAAAATTTGGTTGCTGGAGGTGCTTATGCACTCCAGTCCCTCCGGTGCCGACCTCTTACAGAAAGTTGCAAGCGTACCGATGGGAATTACAGCACATGTTAGATAGAGAGTGAAGCTCCCTCTACACTGTCTCATCAAACACTGCCAGTGCAGGTAAAGGAAAGGTTAGATTCAGAGTGAAGCTCCCTTGATACTGTCCCATCACACTCTCCCAGGGCAAGTGCAGCATCATTTAGATGCAGGGCAAAAGTCTCTCTAAATAGCCAATCCAAAAATTCACAGTACAGATACAACACTAGTTTGGTACACATCATCATCATCACAAGCATTCCCTCGAAATCGAGGAATACTTGGTTGCACTCCAAAGGTGAGTTCTTAGGTGAGTATACAGTCCAATATACGGGAATGACAGTCTCTGTCACAGGTGGCATGGAGTCGTTGAAGGAAAGGGTGGGTGGGACTAGTTTGCTGCATTCTCCTATGCTCTCGGCGATGAGACTCGAGGTGCTCAGCGCCCTCCCGGATGCACTTCCTCCACTTAGGGCTGACTTTGGCCAGGGACTCGTAGTTATTGGTGGGGATGTTGCATTTTATCAAGGAAACTTTGAGGGTGTCCTTGAAACGTTTCCTCTGCCGACTTTGGGCTCGCTTACCATGGAGGAGTTCCGACTAAAGTGCTTGCTTTGGGAGTATTGTGTCAGGCATGTGAACAATGTGGAGCGCCAGGGTATCCCTGGAGATGGAGCATGCGGTGTCCACCGGTACGCTCGCGGCCTTCCGCGAGAAGTGGGCACCAGAGGGACTGGAGTACATCATTTCATCTGGGAACATAATTTAAATTGATTTAATTTAATTTGATTTGACAAAGGTTCCCTTTATGTTGCATTGATAATTTGTATTTTTGGTTCCGTCAAAAAAATATAAGTGGACACTTTAATGAAAGTTTCTGGAGTGTGAACCCCCTAGCTCCTTTAATCATGGTGCAATTGATTATTGTTCTTCTTAAATTAGTTGTGAACCAAGTGGTCCTCCCAACGGGTGTGGTCGAGTGTGGTCAGTGCTTCGATGCTGGGGATGTTGGCCTGATCGAGCAAGCACAAGGACGGGTTTGATGAGAATGACCAGGAGATCCAAGAGCTAATTAATCGGAAGCACAGGGCATTTCTGAACCTCAAACAAAAACCCAACCGGGAGCAGCAAAACAGCATTACAGACGGCTTAAGGCCGATCCAAGAAAAAACCCGCGACCTAAAGAATAGTTGGTGGGTGGAGAACTTACAGTACGTTCAGCATCTGGCCGACAAACATGATGTGCGAGGATTCTTCACCGCAGTCAAGCCCACCTCTGGCCCAAGCACCCAAGGCACCACCCCACTGCTGGCCAAGAATGGGGAAACACTCATCAAGGACACTGAGGCAGTCAGGACCCGCTGGAAGGAGCACTTCGTACATCTCCTTTATCAAGACGCTGACTTTGACTTGCATTTCATCGACTCCAAACCACAGCATGCTACCCGCCAAATTCTCAGCAAAACCCCAGCACTGCACGAGGTAGAAAAGGCGATCCACCAGGTTAAGAACAACACGGCAATGGGAGTGGATAGAATTCCCGCTGAGGCATTAAATATGGCGGAGAGGCACATTTCTCGAATGAATGACGTCATCTCTCTCATCTGGAAGGACGAGAGCAGGCCTGTCGATCTCAGCGATGCAGTTATCTTGACCATCTTTAAAAAAGGGACAAGTCCAACTGCGGAAATTCCAGAGGAATCTCCCTGTTATCAGCCACTGGGAAATTCATCGCTAGAATCTTCTACCTTTGGCTGAGGAGCTCCTCCAGAATCACATTGTGGATTTCATCCTCTACGTGGTACAACGGACATGAGTAAGTACACAGTCAGGATCCCAATACACTGTCGCATCAAAAACAGTCATGGGAGGAACACCACGTGTTAGAAAGGATTATGCTGGGTGTTCCACAACTTGGGACCTGGGCAACAGAAGGCACGGCCAGCAAAGCCATCAATTTCTGACAGCTATTTCATGGGCGGGGGTGTTTGTGTGGCTGGAGGAGTTTACAAACATAGGGAGAGGCGAGGCCATGGATGGATTTGAAAATAAGTATTAGAATTTTGAAATCAAGTCTTTTCTTAGCCTGAAGCCAAAGTACGTCAGCGAGCAGAGTGGTGATGGATCAGTTGGACGCGCTGAGAGTTAGGGCACGGGCAGCCGAATTTTGGATCAAATCTAGTTTATGTTGTGTAAAAAGTGGGAGGAGTGCATTAGAATAGTCAAGTCCAGAAGTAACAAGGGCATGGATGAGGGGTTTAACAGGGGATGAGCTTAGGCAAGAGCGGAGATGGTCGATGTTACAAAGGTGGAATTAGGCAGCCTTAATTATACTGTAGATATCTGGTCAAAAACATATTTCAGGGTTAAATGTGACACCAACTTTGCGAACAGTCTGGTTTATGCTCAGA
Source organism: Pristiophorus japonicus (assembly GCF_044704955.1). Taxonomy (NCBI): domain Eukaryota; kingdom Metazoa; phylum Chordata; class Chondrichthyes; family Pristiophoridae; genus Pristiophorus; species Pristiophorus japonicus. Next base: position 65,407,516 of record NC_091999.1, read on the forward strand.
CAGAAGTTGGGGGGTGGGATGGAGTCGGTGATTAGGGAACGGAGATAGTGGCAATGGCAATTACAAATATCAGAATATTTCACAGGTTATCACATGCATAAGGTGTGCATGAGTTTTTAAAATTCAATTGCTTCCAAAACACGTTACACAAAGTAACGGATTTCATATCTTATGCAAGACAGTTCAATAAAGGGGTGGTTCAAAGAAATCGGGCTGACTTTAATGTGAGACACTGCAGTTAAGTGCACTGCAACCACAACGCATGTACTCAACTGGAACAAGTTTGGGGTTTGATAGAAGGCGAACTAGTTGAGAAATCAGATAAGTTAGATTAAGAAAAAGCACTAAAATGGAACAGTCGGTAACATAACATCGATTAGTTCTTCTGATCATGGGGGAATGAAATATTTGACAAACGTTTTGAAACAAAGATAACTTATTCAACATTTATACGCAATATTAATCTCCAGCTCAGCTTTAGGTGTAATTAAGATAATTGGAAGCAAACAAGAGCTCCCAGAATAAATTTGCTTCAGTGCCCAAAGCAATTCCATTATATTCTGTTCTATTTACAAATGCACCTTTTCTCCTCAGCCCATTGAAAACTGAGATGAGGAGATATTTCTTCTCTGATGGTTGTAAATTTGTGGAATTCTCTTGCCCAGAGAGCAGTGGAGGCTGGGATATTGAATATATTTGAGGCAGAGATAGACAGATTTTTGAACAATAATTGAGTAAAGATTTTTGGGGAGCGGGCAGGGAATTGGTGCTGAGTCTGTGGTCAGACCACCCAAGCTCATATCGAATTGGGAGCAGGCTCGGTGGGGGTCCTGGTGGCCCACTCCTGCTCCTATTTCTTATGGTCTTATGTACCCAACGTGCGCCGCGGGGGAGAATGTGCCTCACCCAGACGACAGGAGCTCAGTGCACAGGCGCAGTAACTGGCTACGTTTGGAGCATGCGCGGTGCGTGTTATGACAGAGAAGAGACGTCATGAACAGGCTTCACACAAGTGTCCTTTTCTTGGGAGGGGAGAAACAAAGCAGCGGGGAGCCAGGCAGGCTTCATATAGAACTGGTGCCTGCTGCGAGCCCGGAAAACGAAACGGAATTTCGGCGGTTGCAGATTCGGTGCTTTCTCCCGATCACAGGCCATGACTAACGGCTGCCATCTTCATGCAGGAATGGAGGATCAACGCTCCGCCATCTTGATTCAGTGAGTATCACTGCACATGCGCGGCCATCTTGGTGCATTGACGAAGTAAATGCTGTCAGTGTCTGGCAGTGATCCCAGTCAGAGTCAGCACATCAGGGGAGGGGAACCTGTGAGTGTGGAACTGAACCCAGCCAGAGTTTGTACCTTCAGGGAAGGGAGACCAGTGAGTGTAGAACTGAACCGAGCCAGAGTCAGCACCTTCAGGTAAGGTGAACCAGTGAGTGTTGAACGGAACTCAGCCAGAATGTGCACCAGTGAGTTTACAACTGAACCCAGCTAGATTCAGCAGCTTCAGGGGAGGGGAAGCAGTGAGTGTGGAGCTGAACGCAGCCAGAGTCAACATCTTCAGTGGGGTGGGGTAGGAGAACCAACGAGTGGAACTGAATCCAGCTAGTATCAGCACTTATGGGGGGGGGGAGAGGGAGGAGAACATAAATACATAAGAAACAGGAGCAGGCGTAGGCCATACGGTCCATCGAGTCTGCTCCGCCATAAATACGATCATGGCTGATGTGATCATCGACACGGGTCCACTTAGCTGCCCGCTCCACTAAACCCCTTAATCCCTGATCAGTTAAGAAATTGTCTATATCTGCCTCAAATTTATTCAATGAACCAGCTTCCACAGCGCTGTGAGGCATGAAATGCCATAGATTTACAATCCTCTGAGAGAAGAAATTCCTCATCATCTCAGTTTTAAATGGGCGGCCACTTATTCTAAGGTCATGCCCCCGAGTTCTAGTCTCCCACATCAGTGGACACGTCCTCTCTGCATCCATCTTGTCAAGCCCCCTCATAATCTTATACATTTCGATCAGATCATCTCTCATTCTTCGCTATTCCAATGATTATAAACGCCAAACCTCCTCAATCTTTCCTCATAAGTCAACCCCCTCATCTCTGGAATTCAGTGAACCTTCTCTGAACTGCCTCCAAAGCAAGTATATCCTTTTGTAAATATGGAAATCAAAACTGTACTCAATATTCGAGGTGTGGCCTCACCAATAGCCTGCATAGCTGTAGCAAGATTTCCCGGCTTTTTCATCCATCCCCTTAGCAATAACGACCAAGATACCATTGGCCTTCCTGATCACTTGCTTTACCTTGATACTAAACTTTTGTGTTTCAAGGACAGGTAACCCCATGTCCTGCTGTATTGCAGCACTTTGCAATTTTTCTCCAATTAATTAATAATTCATTCTTGATTTATTTGTCTGTCAAGGTGCATGACCTCACATTTTCCAACATTTTACACCTACTGCCAAATCTTTGCCCACTCACTTATCCTGTCTATGTCCTTTTGCAGAATGTTTGTGTCCTCCTCACGCATTGATTTTCCTCCTACTTTTCCATCTTTGTATCATCAGCAAACTTGGCTACGTTACACTCGGTCCTATCTTCCAAGTCGTTAATATCGATTGTAAAATGTTGGGGCCCCAGCATTGATCCCTGTGGCAGCCCAGCAGTTACTGATTGACAACCCGAGAATGAACCATTTATCCCGACTCTCTGTTTTCTGTTAGTTAGCCAATTCTCTTTCCCTGCTAATATATTACCCCCAACCCCGTCATATTTGATATTGTGCGATGACATGTTACGTGGCACTTTGTCAAATACCTTCTGGATGTCCAAATATAACACATCCATGGTTCCTCTTTATCCACCCTGTTTGTTACATCCTCAAAGAATTCCAGCATAATTGCCAAACCTGACTTTCCCTTCATAAATCGATGCTGTTTCTGCCTGACCGAATTATCCTTTTTCCAATTGTCCCGCTACTGTTTCCGTAATACTCGACTCCAGCATTTTCCAAATGACAGGTGTTTGGATGATTGATGCTTTTATCTGCCTCCTTTTTTAGATAGGGCTTTACATTTATGTTTTTCCAATCTGTAGCGACCGCCCCAGAATCCAGGGAATGTTGGTTGATTAGAACAAAAATATCCACTATTTCTGCAGACAGTTCTCTTAAGAACCTAACATTTAAGCATCAGGTCCAGGCGACTTCTCCACCTTCAGACCCATTATTTTACCTAGTACTACTTCATTAAATAGTGATTGTATTAAGACCCTCACTCCCAATAGCCTCTTGATTATCCACTATTGGTATGTTCTAGTGCCTTGTACAATGAAGACCTACACAAAAAAATGTCAGTTTCTCTGCAATTTCCCTGTTGTCTATTATTAAGTTTCCAGTCGTCTTGTCCTCCAGCGGCCAACATTTACTTTAGTCACTCTTTTCCTTTTTTTGTAGCTGTATAAAGTCTTACTCTCTGTTTTGATATTTCGTGCTAGTTTACCTGAATAATATATTTTCCCTCACTTAATTATTTTTATTCTTTTTTTTCTGGCATTAAAAATGTCCCAATCTTCTGGCATCAGACTTGTCTTGACCGCATTGTATTCCTTAGTTTTCAATGTTTTACCCTGCCTTATTTCCTTAGTTAGCCAGGGATGGGTTTCCCTTCTCTTGCACTCTTTCTTTCTAATTGGGTTATATCTTTCTTGAGAGTTATGAAATACTCCTTAAATGTCTGCCACAGCTCATGAGCCATCCAACTGTTTAGTCAATTGTCCCATCCACTTTAGCCAACTCTGCCCTCATACCTCTGCAGTCTCCTGTATTTAAGCTTTGGACCCTGGTTTGTGAAACAATTTTCACAGCATCCAAATGAATTTGAATTCCAACCATATTATGGTCGCTCATTCCTGGAACTTCGTTTACTACGAGATCATTTATTAATCCTGACTCATTATACAGATCTAAGATAGTTTGCTCCCTGGATGGCTCCACAACATAAATCTCAAGGAAATTATGCCGGATACACTGCATGAACATCTCCTCAATGTTACCCTGGCGAATTTGCTTTGCCCAATCTATTTGGAGGTAAACATCACTCATGTTTATTGCTGTTCCTTTATTATAATCCTCAATTATCTCTTGATTTATACTCCATCAAAAAGTGTAACTACTGTTCGGGGGCCTTCAGACTACGCCCACTAGCAACTTTTTCCCTTTATTGTTCCTTATCTTCACTCAAACTGAATCAACACCTTGATCCTCTGATTAAATGTCATTTCACAATAAGCCTGAGGATTGTGAGGTTTTTAGCATTCAGCAAAGGAGGACCAAAAATTGAATTAACAAAGGGAAAATAGAAAATGTGATTAAAGTAAAGGAGACATAAAGCAGGTTGTAAAAGCTTCGACAGATATGGAAAAAGGAAAAGATTAGCGAAACAAAACGTGGTTCCCCAATAGGCTGAGAGAGGAGAAATTATAATCAGGGAATAAGAAAATGGCAGTGAAATTAAACAAATACTTTGTGTCTCTGTTCATGAATAAAGATATAAAAAAAACTCCCGGAGATAATCGAGAACCAAGGGTTTAGCGAGAATGAGGAACTGAAAGAAATTAATACGTTTAAAAAAAAAGTACTGGAAACATTAATGGGACTGAAGCCGATAAATCCTCTGCATCTGATGACCTGCATCCTACAGTTTTGAAAGAGGTGGTTATCGAGATAGTGGATGCATTGGTTTTCATCTTCCCAAATTCCATAGATTCTAGAACGGTTCCTGAAGATTGGAAGGTAGCTGGTGTTTCTCAGTCAATCTCAGTCTGGAAGATATCTGGCTTTTATCCTACTCTCTCTCTCAGTCTTTCGCTCTCTCAGGGAAATATATATACACTGAGTATTGTCGCTCAGTTCCCTCTCCCTCAGGAAGATACTGTCACACAGTTATCCGACTGTCATCAGATTTCAATGTGACGCTCAATTGTTATATTCACTTTGTTTTACAGTTTTGAAAACCCTCTCTGTAAATTATTCTTCGTGAAATTGTTAATAAATCTGGAATGGCAAATTGACTAAGTTGGACATTTTGCTGAATTACTTTCTCCGAGGCTCATCCGCACCGTTGCATTTAACCTGCAGTGAGAGTTGCGGTCCAAAATACGGCATTTCGATACAGTTGCACTTCCGGTTCTAATAGCAACTTCTTATCTCCAACTGACTCGAGACAGAAATAGGACTGAATGGAGAATCGAGCAATTCTAGAATGACGATGAATGATGACGATAGTGCATAGTAATAGACTCAGAAACTGCACAACACTGGTGACGCCACATTTGAAAGAATCAGCTCATGTTTGGTGACCTAATTATGAAGAGAATATTTAATATAGACATATCGATTCTTTAATGTCTAACCAGGCAAGTGGCAGAGTACTGATGAGAAATGTGAAAAGCTAGAGCTGCTTTTGCTGCAACACTGCAAATTTTATCTAGTTTTCGAAATTAAGAAGACTTTTAGAGTACAAATAGCGTGCATTAATAGGTGTCGACGTCAGCAGGCCGCAGTTTGAAGGCGGTTGAAATAAAGATGGCTTTTGTGGTGTCCAGTGCAGCGGAGAAACGGCTTCGAGCAAAATCCGCTTTAATTTGGTAACCGCCTGAAAGGTTGCGGACTATAAACTCGGGTTCTCTGCCAGCATATTGGCGGGGCTACATTAAGTGATAGGGACACTTGCTGGTCTAATAGATACAGTCTAAATTTATAATATTTCCTTCTCTCCAAATCACTGTCGGAAGCCGCTGTCTGACAGAGATTTCCTGGCTCAGACCTGCAATAAATGCAAACCAACGTCAAAAAATAAACAAATTTTAATTTCAGAGGTGACCCCAAACCGCGTCCCAGAACAAGTACCTGTAAGGACTGCTCCAAGTACAGCGCAGGGAGCGATTAACCGATTGCTACTCCGCCGTGTGTTTATTACCTTTGTAGCACCTGGAAAGTGGAACGAATTGGCTGCTGAAACAACCCGCATGGATGATCGGTGATCGCGCTCCAGTGTCCCTCCACGTGTGCATCGAGTCTCTGGGGAAAGCACGGCCGGCAGTTGGCAGCCTATGACAAAAGGAATATTCCAACTGCACAAACCGCAACTTCAAAAAGGCCAAACATGACAGGGATTTTATTCAGAAGGAAAGAGCGAATGGTTCTAGGGCATCAATTTACAATGTCGTGATTCATTCTCAGTGTTTGAGTGTGAGCTTGCTGAAATCACTTACACTGCTCCAAAATATGAATTTTCAAATTAGGTTATTTAAAAATAGACCATTAAAGTTCACTAATTTATTCTATATGAAACAGCGTATAGTTGAGTGCAGCTGAAAGTAGTAATTTAGACGGTATATTTGAATAAATATTGAGCCATTCCTTGGTGTTAGGTCCATGTGATGCACCAGGAGTTTTAGGGTCATTGGTGAATTTCACGAAAAGTAAACAATTCATATCTAAATAACGGTATTTCCCCTGTAGATAATTCGGTTATATTTTTAATTTGCCACATGTTCATCTGGACCTTTTTTTTTGTATTTACCTGCGAAATTATTCCTACAAAGAATTAAGCGCGTTTTTCAACGTGATAAAGCTTCTCTGAACAACCATGCACCTTAACAGGGTTTTACCCTTTGAGGTTATGTTCAATCCATTTGTTGGCGTCGAGTTGCTGCTGCTTTAGCCATTATTGAAAGGTCACTTTCGAATACCGAGGAAGACAGCATTTCCAATAATTCAAAAACATTTCCATATCTGTCATGTACAGGAGTCAGTTTCCTATGCAATCGGTGCAGTTCTGTTACACAGGAATCTCTTGGTTATATTGGTTTCCATAGGTTTCACGTAAGAATATCGTCCAGTCTGAACGCATGCGATAGGAATACGCGTTGGAGACCCAACTGAATTTTTCAACAACTAATAACCTGACAATGCGGTCCCAGCTGTTATTGACAATATATGATCCAAGCTTCCCCCACTTTTTATTTCGGTTATTCTTTTTTGTTTAACATTATATCAAATGGCCTCTTTGTTGCATTCCAGCTCACAAGTCACCAGAACCTGGTCGGAGATAAACACATCCAATCAGATTGTAAATGCATGTCTTGGGCCCACGACGGACAGCACCGCGGTATCCAGCTTTATGGTATAATTGATTGTTCTTCCCATTCTCCTTGGCCCAGTCATGGTATTGGGTATTACTGGGAACTCACTGCACTGTGGCATATTCTCGAGCCTGCTGCAACATTTAATAAAATCATGGCTGATCTGGTACTTCAGCTCCACTTTCCTGCACTGTCTCCCTATCCCTTAATTCCCTTCATATCCAAACATCCATTGAACTCTGTCCTGAATATACTAAAAGACTGAGCCTCCATAGCGCTCTGCAGTACAGAATTCCAAAGTTTCACCACTCAATGAGGGAAGACGTTTTTCTCATTTCAGTCCCGAATGGCTGACCCCTTATTCTGTGATTGTGACGCCTGGTTCTAGAATCCCCAGCCGGAGAAAGCATCCTCCCTGCATCTACCCTGTATAGTCCTGTGCGAATGTTGTATGTTAAATGAGATCACCTCTCATTCGTCTAAACTCTAGAGAACATAGGCCTAGTCAACTCCATCTCTCCTCACAGGACAATCCCACCACCCCATAAATCAGCCTGGTGATCCTTTGTTGCACTCCCTCTATGGCACATATATCCTTCATATTTGAGTAGACCAAAACTGCATACTGTACTCCAGGTGCGCTCTCACCAGGACCCGACATAATTGCAATAAGATGTATTTTCTCTCATACTCAAATCCTATTGTATTAACCGGGAACATACAATTTGCTTTGTAAATTGTGTCATGTACGTGCAAGTTAACATTCAGTAATTTGTGTAGAAAGACTTGCCTCTGAACATCAACATTTCCCAAACTCTCACCATTTAAAACATATTCTGCTTTTCTATTTTTCCGACCAAAATGGATAGAAACATAGAAAGAAACATAGAAATTTACAGCGCAGAAGGAGGCCATTTCGACCCATCGTGTCCATGCCGGCCGGCAAACAGCCGCACCGCCCTTCGTCAGCAGCCAGAAAGGTTACAAACAAACCCATGAACAATAACATAAAAGCATGTAACATCCAGCCCAACCAATCCGCCCCACATCACTGCAACACAACTCTTACGAACAACATCTACACTTCACCACAACTGGAGCCATGTGATCTCCTGGGAGAGGCAAACAACAGATAAGAACCCAGGCCAATTAAGGGAGAAGAAATCTGGGCAAATTTCACTCCGACACATCCAGGCGATCGAAACTAGTCCAAGAGAACACCCTGGCCGTGTTCTATTCCCTGATGTACTCACCATTATATCTGCACCGACCAACAAGAGGGCATCTAGTCTAACCACAATTACCAGCTCTAGGTCCGTAACGCTGGAGATTACGGCACTTTAAGTGTCCGTCCAACCACCTCTTAAAAGTAGTGAGGGTTTCCGCATCCACCACTCTTCCAGGCAGCGAGTTCCAGATCACCACAAACCTCTGTGTAATGAATCCTCCCCTCAAATCCCCTCTAAGCCTTCCACCAACCATCTTAAAAGTATGCCCCCTCGTAATAGCCCCCTTCGCCAATGAAAATTGACCCTTACTATCCACTAAGTCCAGGCCCCTCAAAATTTTGGACACCACGATGAACTGTCCTCTCAACCTCCTTTGTTCCAATGAGAACAAACCCAGCCTATCCAATCGGTCCTCATAACTAAGATTCCCATTCCAGGCAGCATCTTAGTAAATATCCTCTGCACCATCTCTAGTGCAATCACGTCCTTCCTATAATATGGCAGCCAGAACTGCACGCAGTACTCCAGCTGTGGCCTAACTTAAATATTATACAATTTAAGCACAAGCTCCCTGCTCTTATATTCTATGCCTTAGCCAATAAAGGCAAGCATTCCGTTTGCATTCGAGAAACCTTATCCATGTGACCTGCCACTTTCAGGGATCTGTGGACACGCACTCCAAGATCCCTTTGTTCATCTACACTATTAAGTGGCCTGCCGCATAATGTGTATAGCCTATCCTTATTAGCACTCCCAAAATGCATCACCGCGCACTTCTCTGAATTAAATTCCATTTGCCACTGCTCTGCCCACCTGACCAGTAGATTGATATCCTTCTGCAGCCCATGACTTTCCTCTTCATTATCAACCACACAGTCAATCTTAGTGTCATCTGCAAACTTCTTAATCATACTTCTATATTCAAATCTAAATCTTTCATTTATACCACAAAAAGCAAGGAACCCAGCACTGTGCCCTACGGAGCGCCACTGGAAAATCCTTCCAATCACAAAAACAATCATCAATCATTACCCTTTGCTTCCTATCACAAAGCCAATTTTGAATCCAACTTGCCAGCTTGCCCTGGATCTCATGGGCTTTAAACTTCATGGCCAGTCTACCAGGCGAGACCTTATCAAAACCCTTGCTAAAGTTGATCTATACTACATCGCTTGCTCTACCCTCATCGATCCTCTCGGTTAGCTCCTCAAAAAATTAAATCAGGTTAGTCAAACACTATCTCCCCTGAACAAATCCATGCTGAATATCACTAATTAATCAATTCCTATTCAAATGCATATTTATCCTGTCTTTCAGAAATGTTTCCAATAATTTTCCCATCACTGACGTTAGGCTGACAGGTCTGTAATTACTCGGTCTATCCCTTTTTCACTTCCTAAACAAGGGTACTACATTAGAAGTCCTCAAATCCTCCGGCACCATGCCCATATGCACAAAGTAATGCAAAATGTTGATCAAGGCCGCTACTATATCCTCTTTTACTTCGCTCAACAACCTGGGATGCATTTCTTCCGGGCCTCGGGACTTATCTACTTTAAACGCTGCTGACCCCTTTAATACTTCCTGTCTCACTATATTTATTTCATCCAGAATATCACACTCCTCCTCTACAGCAAATCTCCATTACCTGTTTCCTTTTTGAAAACAAATGAAAAGTATTTGTTAGGATCCCTACCAACGCCTTCCACCTCCTGAGGAAGATTATCCTCATGTTCTCTACTAGGCCCTATCCTTGCCTTAGTTACCCCCTTAATATATATACAGAACATCTTAGGGGTTTCCTTAATTTTACTGGCGAATAATTTCTCATGCTCTCTCTTAGCATTGCTAATATCCTTTGTTTAAATTTTAACTCTTATCTTTCTATATTTTTCTAAAATTATAAAGTATTTCGCCATTGATGTGACATAAGCGTCCCTTTTTTTCTTAATCCTCCCCTGTAATTCCATCTACATCCACGGGGTACCAGAATTATTTTTACCAGCTTTTTTCTTTACGTGTACATATTTGTCCTGAAACTTTCGGATGGCTTCCTTGAATGCCTCCCACTCTTCCAACACCCATTTACCCACAAGTAGCTGCTTCCAGTGCACTATGGCCAAATCACTTCTTAATTTAGCAAAATTAGCTTTTCCTCAATTCAGAAATATTATTCCAGGCCTATACTTATCATTATCCATAATCAACTTGAATCTGAATGAATTATGGTCACTGGCACCCAAATGCTCCCCCACTAATACCCCTTCGACTTGCCCAGCTTCATTCCCCAAAACTAAATGCAATACCGCCCCCTCTCATTTTGGGATTGGTACATACTGACAAAAAAAGTTCTCTTGAATGCATTTCAAGAATTCCGCACCCCCTATACCCTTCACAATAAATTTGTCCTAATCAATATTTGGATTGCTAAAATCCCCGACTATTAACAACCCTATGGTATTTAGACTTCACAGCAATTTGCCTACATATTTGTTCCTGTATCTCCTCCCACTGTTTGGGGGTCTATAATACACTCGCAGCAGCGTGATCACCGCTTTTTTATTTTTCAATTCGACCCATATGGCCTCAGTTAATGATCCCTCGAACAAATCAACCCTCCTCACCGCTGTAATATTTTCATTAATTAGTACCGCAACCCTCCCGCACCCAGCCCCCTTTTACCCCTCTCTCTATTTTGTCAAAAAATCCTGTCGCCAGGTATATTAATCTGCCAAACCTGTCCCTCTTTCAGCCAAGTTTCTGTAATGGCTGTAATGTCATACTCCCAAGTGTCTTCCTGTGCGCTTAGCTCATCCGCCTCACTCACTGATGTTATGTATTTAACCCCTTGTAACCTGTATTACACCACCACCACAGTGCCTACCTTTTGAAGACCAAAGGGATCCCAGCATCCCTTTGAAGCACGGTATATTAGCCTGCAACCCACGAGGTGCCTGCACTCTGGATTCTTATTAAAGGAGCTAAGCTCACAATTGGTCATTGTACACAGTACTCAGTTTCATCCTTTATTATGAATGTATCAGCTATACTCCTTGCATTAAATTATATACCATTCAGCACCGGAAGATCTCCTTGTTACTACATACTAAGTCCTGTTTCCTCTGTCTTACAAATTCGCATGCTAGATTCTTGCTATCCAACTCCTACTTTACTTCATTCCCTGTTGAATTCGTTCTCAGGTTCCCACCCCCCTATCAGGTTAGTTTAAACTCACCCCAACTGCACTAACAAATCTCCCTGAGAGGATATTGGTCCCGGTGCTGTTGACGTGTAATCCATCCGTTTTGTACAGGTCCCATCTCCCCCAGAAGTGGTCTCAATGCCTCAAGAATTTAAGGACCTTCTTTCTACACCAATTTTCAAGCCACGTGTTCATCCTCTTTATCCTTCTATTCTTGTACTCATTAGCACGTAGCATCGGTAGTAACCCGCAGATTACTACCTTTGAGGTCCTACCTTTTAATTTTCTTCCTAGCTCTCTAAATTCTTCCTGTAGGGCCTCATGCCTCATTTTACCTATGTCGTTGTTGCCGATATGGTCCACGGCATCTACTTGTTTACCCTTCCCCCTCCCTTCCCCCCCCCCCCAACCAGGATGCCCCGCATCTGCTCTGTGGATATTATACGAGCATGAATATAAGATTGGTTAATGGACAGAAACATAGAGTAGGATTAAACGGGTTATTTTGGGTGGGCAGGCTGTAAGTAATGTGTCGGTGCTTGGGCTCCAGCTAGTCATAAACTACATCAATTATTTTTGTGGTGCCCTACTGTAATATATCCAATAGCTTCACATTTCTCCATATTATATTCCATTTGCGATGTTCTTGCCCATTCAGTTAGACTGGCTATATCTCATTGAAGCGTCTTTGCATCCGCCTCACACATTACATTCCCACGAACTTTGTTTCTTCCGCAAACTTGGACATATTGCAGTTGGGCCGCTCAGAAAATAGTTGATATTAAGGATATGATAGCAGCGCATTGGTAAAGAGGTGACATGATAGGTCCAAGTCAGCCTGGATTTGTAAAAGGAAAATCAAAATTGACAAATCTTCTAGAATTTTTTGAGGATGTTTCCAGTAGAGTGTACAAGGGAGAACCATTTGATGTGGTGTATTCCGACTTTCAGAAAGCTTTCGACAAGGTCCCACACAAGAGATTAATGTGCAAAGCTTAAGCACATGGGGTTGTGGGTAGTGTGCTGACATGGATTCAGAACTGGTTGGCAGACAGGAAGCAAAGAGTATGAGTAAATGGGTACTTTTCAGAATGGCAGGCAGTGACTAGTGGTGTAGCGCAAGGTTCTTTGCTGGGGCCAGAGCTGTTTCCATTGTACATTAATGATTTAGACGAGGGGATTAAACACAGTATCTCCAAATTTGCGGATGACACTAAGTTGGGTGGCAGTGTGAGCTACGAGGAGGAGGCTATGAGGCTGCAGAGTGACTTGGATAGGTTAGGTGTGTGGGCAAATGCATGGAAGATGACGAATAATGTGGTTAAATGTGAGGATATCCACGATGATGGTAAAAACAGAGAAACAGATTATTATCTGAATGGTGACAGATTAGGAAAAGGGTGGGTGCAACGAGACCTGGGTGTCATGGTACATCACAATTGAAGTTAGGCATGCAGCTACAGCAGGGGTTTAAGAAGCAAATGGCATGTTGGCCTTCATAGCGAGTGGATTTGTGTACAGGGGCAGGGAACTGTTACTACAGTTGTACAGGGCCTTGGTGAGGCCACATCTGGAGTATTGCACGCAGTTTTGTTCTCCTAACTTGAGGAAGCACATTCTTGCTGTTGACGGAGTGCAGCAAAGGTTCACCAGACTGATTCCCGGGATTGCAGGACTAACATATCAAGAACGACTGGATCAACTGCGCTTGTATTCACTGGAGTTCAGAAGAATGAGAGAGGAACTCATAGAACATTCTGATGGGTTTAGACAGGTTAGAGGCAGGAAGAATGTTCCCAATGTTGGGGACGTCCAGAACCAGTGGTCACAGTCTCAGGTAATGGGGTAAGCCATTTAGGACCGAGATGAGGAGAAACTTCTTCACCCAGAGAGTGGTGAACCTGTGGAATTCTCTACCACAAAAGTTGTTGAGGCCAATTCACAAAATAAACTCAAAGAGAAGTTAGATGTAATCCTTGCTGCTCGAAGGGTCAAGGGGTATGGCGAGGAAGCTGGAATGGGTTACTGAAGTTGCATGTTCAGCCATGAACTCATTGAATGGCGGTGCAGGCTCGGAGGGCCGAATGGCCTACTTCTGCACCTATTTTATATGTTTCTATGACTATGATATTGAATATGACGAGCTGGGGCCAAGCACCGACCAAGTAGTTACAGCTTGCCCACCCGAAAATGACCCGTTTATTCTAACTCTATGTTTTCTGTCCGTCAACTAATCTTATATTTATGCTAGTATAATTCCCCCCAATCCCATGAGCCATATTTTGTTTAGCAATCTCTTGCGTGGCATATTATTGAATGCCTTCTGAAAATCCAAATGTACAGCAATCACTGCTTCCCCCTTATCAATTCTAGCAGATTTATCCAACATGATTTCCCTTTCATAAATCCGTGTTGACGTTTGCACAATAAACCTATTATTTTCTAAGTACCTTGTTACAGTCCTTAATAATATATTCCAGCATTTTCACTCAGACTGATGGCAGGTTTACTGTTCTCTCTCCATCCTTCCTTAAATAGCGGGTTTACATTATCTACCTTCCAATCTGTGGGAACCGTTCTAAACTCTATGGATCATTGGAAGATGACAACTAATGCATCCATTATCTCTATGGCCATCTCTTTCAACACCCTAGGATGTAGGCCATCAAGTCCAATGGATTTATCTGCTTTCAGTCGCATTAATTTCTCCCTTACTGTCTTTTTACTAATATTAATGTTTTTCAGTTCCTCATTCTCGCTGCACCCTTTGATCTCCAATCTTTCCGGGGGGCGGGGGCGGTGGTGTCTTCTTCCCTGAATACAGACACAAAGTATTTGGTAAATTTCTCCCCTATTTCCTTATACCCCATGATAATTTCTCCTTACTCAGCCTGTAATGGGTTCACATTTACTTTCGCTCATCTTTTCTTTAATTACATACCGATAGAAGCTTTTACCATCTATTTTAATGTAACTTGCTCATTTTTTCTCACAATCTTTATCACTCTCTTTATCAATTTCTTGGTCCTCCTTTGCTGAATTCTAAAATCCTCCCAATCCTCAGACTTACTGCTGTTTTTGGAAACATTCTAAGCATCGTCCTTTGATCTAATATCATCTTCAACTTCTCTCGTGACCCACGGTTGGACCACTTTTCCTGTGGGAGTTTTGTGCACTCAAGGAATGTATGTTTGTTGTAATTTATGTATTAATTCTTAAAATGGTAACCATTGCTTCTCTACTGTCAGAGCTATTAATGCAGTTACCCAATCTACCTCAGATGATAGCTACAGCTGTACACTTTCACGTTGGTGCGTTTTGGGATTTAAAACGACATTTGTCAATCTAACTATCACTTTATGTTACGAGTATTTCTGTCAGTATAAGATGTGGATTGAAAGTTTAGAGAAACACAGAGCGAAGGTTTAAAGGACACTGGCGGATACTTGGGGTGATGTTCAGTGTGTTCACCGAGATGGCATCAGAGGGAATGGAACAGAGCTGAGAGATTGGATTCCTGGGGTGATGTTCTGCGAGATGGTATCAGAGGGAATGGAGCAGAGCTGGCAGTAATTATGCTCAATGGGTTCAGGGAGATGGTATGAGAGGGAATTGAGGAGAACACGTAGAAAGGATCCCTGGGGTGATGATTGATTTCAGGCAGATGGTATCAGTCGGAATGTCGGAGAGCAGGGAGAAACACCGTCCTCGAAAAAAGAGATAGAGATTCAGGGTTAATGTCTGATCATCAGAATGGAGAAGTGGTTAATTTGTTGCTGCGGCCACTTATTTCCTCAGTCTCTGTGAAGCATTTGGACCCGGGTCAGCTTTACAGGGTCGAATCGTAAACAAATCATACATTCTACTAGTACCCTTCCCGAGCGGAGTGTTCCACTCGTACACTTGGCCAGATTAAAACTAAAATGATTTGACATCTTTATTTGATTTTTCATTCTATCACACAGTCTGTATCTAGGGCGCCCACCGGGCAGAAGGCTGTAAATATACCTGCAGACGCCGCGTGATCCCTCATCTTCTCTCTCTCAAATACTGTCTCTCCACCTTTCGTCTCTTTCTTCGGTATCTATGTGTGTCCAATGGAGACGTTCGACTGAGTGGCTGTGTGTCAGATAGGTCTTTGGGAATCATTCCCAGGGGGTTTGTGCACCCTGTGTGTCTGGGAGTGTTTGATGGGTCAGTGTAGAGCGAGTTTTCCTCTTTATCTCACCTGGGCTAAACGTGCTCTGAGAATGTTTGATGGGACAGTGAAAGGAAGATTTAATCTATCACGTGCGATACTGTATCAGAATGGTATCAGTACTGTACGGTAATGGATCAGAAAGATGCTCCTTATTATAAGCTGACACGTGAAAAACAATAATATTAGAGGAGACCGCATGGTGCGCCTGTTCGCTATGCAGTCATTCCGCCCCTGTAGCATGACATGTAAAGGCAGGGGAAATGTGTCGTTACTCTGGTAGGACACTAGATGGCGCAGTGTCTCCTTAACCAAACGTAATTGAATTGAAGCAGAACCAAGACAGGACGGGTGGAAAATACCTGTCAGGGAAATAGAACAAAGTGTGATAGGGACAATGGAATGTTGTGCAGCAGCCTTGGAGAAAGGAATTCAGCAAAGTCCAATTCATTCCGTTTGCCATTTGCAGATGTATTAACAATTTAACAGAGAAGAACGTACAGAGAAGTTAAAAAAAAGTTAACACAAAGTGAATAGAACAATTGAGCGACACATTGAGAGCAGAACACATGCGATCTGAGTTGCCAGCTATCTGTACAACTGTAACTTACACCAGAGAGAGAAAACAAGCGCTCAACATAAAGGGAAGGGAATAATTGTAAATTTGGAATGAGAAAAATGATTTATTTACACATGACATTTTCAAACAATGGTGAAACTCCGAAATACATTTACATTATAGTCGCGATTATCTCACACATTTCACACAGAGAGACAGAAATCCCGGTTATGATTTTCTCAGCCACAGATTCGGGTCTAATCACTGAAGGCAATTGACTCTGAGAATCACCAAGAGTGCATAGTTTATATTTCAGGATAAAGAGATGTTAATAAACAATGGAAGAAGTTCAACCGTTCAATTGACCTGTAAAAGAAGGATAAAACAGTGAAGCTTTGACTTAGTGGTTTGAGGACTTTATTTCAGGGTTTATATCAATAAAACTATTAGAGATTTATCAAATCGCTTCAATTAGTACGAGTTATGATTGGATTGAATCTTCCCACCTTCAGTCGAGTGACTGCAGCGCTGTAGCAAATGCTCAAGAAGAACAGGATGATGAATGTGGAAGCGGTTGTCGAGATGTTGCCGCTCTCGTCCTCATAGTCTTCACTCCAGATGAGGTCTGAGGAATCTGCACGAATGAAGAGAAGGAAATATATTCAGATCTTTAATTAAGCCAAGATATTTTTTTATATATACTCTTTTGTTTTCCTTAAGGTATTAGTTTTTTCTCTAACTTAATATTCAATGTATATCTTGGATTAAGTTAATCACTCTCAGCAATCTATTTCTGTTCCTAACTTCTCAGTTGCTCTTCCTGTATGATCCACCAATAGTCTGTGTTGGAAAATATGATATTTTCCTTCAATGCCACATGCTAATTTTTTTTGCATCAATTTCGCATGAACTATCATTCGGAATAATATGAACAAATATCAAGGGATGTTTATTGACTGATATTGATTAATTTAACGATAGGTTTAGGCACCTATTTTTTGGAGACGATCAAGGGGGCTGGGTACGAGACCAGTTGTGAGTTATAATCTTGATTAATTGTTTGTTACCGCAATGCACTGAACGTAATTAACTTGTATCAGTTTCCAACAAGAACATTGATTCAATGTACGTGTGGTACCACAATAAACGTGTATGGTATCACGAATTATTTATTCAGAGCAATCGTTGGAGTCTCTGGCTGTTCTAAAGTTCATTTTAATTCTATATTGTTTTACATTTAATGTTTGCGTATGTATGCATGACGAGATCTTGTTTTGATGTCGTCAGTCTTTGTATGTTAATGTGTGTATTAATGTGTAAGTGTGTGTCAGTGTGTGTTTTGTTTAAGTGTGTGTGTCATTTTGTTTAAGTGTGTATGTTTCTGTAGATGTGTGCACTTATGTAGATGCCAGTAGATGTGTGTAAGTTTATGTGTAAGTGTGTTTACGTGTAATTATCTGTGTTTTTGTGTAAGTGCCTTGAATTATAAATGGGTCTGCATGTTTTTTGTAAGTGTGTTTTACTGTAGTTTTGTAAGTTTGTGTATGTTTATATATAAGTCTTTGTGTGCTAATGTGTAAGTGTGTAGTGTGTTTATGTATAAATTTGTGTGATTCTGTTTAAGTGTGTGTGTTCACGTGTAATTGTATGTATTTATGATTAAGTTTGTATACGTTTTGTGAAAGTTTGTTCATGTGTATGTGTAAGTGTTTGTGCATGTTTATTTGCAAGCGTTTCTCCATTCCTGCATAAATGTGTATATTTGAATCGAAGAATTTGTGTTTTTGTGTGCTTTGTATATGTGTTTGTGTGTTAACGCCTTGTACGTGTCTGGCTTGTGTGTGTGTTGTATAAGGGTGTGTGTGTGTCTTTGCTATTTTTCAACGTTTCAGAGTGTGCCAATAACTGGGTCTGACAATGATGGTGTACTTTATGTTTTGGGTATGTGTATTTTGTCTGTATGTTAACGTGTGTGTTTAGGTGGAAAGATATGCATGTTTACGTGTAATTCTGTGTGAGTTTATGTGTAAGTACGAATGTGTTCATGTGTAAGTGTTTACTTACAGAAAAACATATATACACACAATCGCAAACACACACATAAACGCACAAACTCACTTTTACACGCATTCTTCCCCGCTTGGTGTAAATGTGCTCTGTGTGAGACCCAATATGACGTCAGCCGATGTAATGCAGCAATTAAACCGATGAGCCTCAGAAATATCATGGCTACAACCGTAACGAACACGCAGAAGATTTAATCACCATTTTCGAAGTGGACTAGTAAAATTCAATCTGTTAGTTTGCGAATAACATTGACAAATTTACCAGAAATGTTAGTTGAAGGTAATATATTGAATAAATACGTATTTAACTCACATCCGATGCTCCTCACAGAAACGGGCCATTCGGCCCAACCAGTCCATGCATGCGTGTATTCTCCACTAGAACCTCCTGCCATCTTTCCTCATCTAAATATATCAGCAAAGCCCAATATTTCCTTCTCCCTCATATGGTTGTATAGCCTCTCCTTATGTTTAAATGTTTGTGTATGTTTAGATGTAAGTGTATGTGTTTGTTTATGTGTAACTGTGTTTGTTTGTGCATGTTTTGTTTAAATAAGTTTGTGTTGTGTGTGTAAATGTGTATGTTTCTTTTTAAAGCTTATGTTTGTATGTGTGTTTTTTGTAATGTTGTGTTAATATTTCTGCTATTGTTCCAAATTTCAGAGAGTTCCAATAACTGGGACTGGCAATGAAGGTGCAAAGCGTATTCTTGGTATTTATAATATTCTATGTCATTGTATCAATCTATGTTTTTATAGTTAAACGTAAATGTGTACTTGCAAAAAAACACATACACTTACACAAAATCATCAAAAAAGTAACACGTGAACACACACAAACACACGTTTACACCTATTCCTCATCGCTCTGTGTAAATGTGTTCTGTGTGAGGAGCAATATGACTTCAGCCGAAGGAATGCAGCGATTCAACCGATGGGCCTCAGAATCATCAGGGACACAACGCTGAGAAACCCGCAGAGATTTCAATCACCAGTTTAGATTTGGAACATTAAAATTCAATCTGTTAGTTTACGAATAACAAGGACCGATTTACTCCAAAAACTACTTAAATATTACATGTTGAATATATAATTATTTTAAAATATGATGCCTACGCGGCAAATTTAAAATTTTTGGACAGTGAGTTAAAGGATGACTATTTACAGATGTATACCGAGATCATATAATATAGATTGATTCACCTCCCTCCCCTCTCTCTGGTGTGGGAATGGGACATACAATAGTTTAACAACTGCACTATTCTGCTCTCTCTGGTGGGGGAGTGAGAGGCACAGTTGGCAAACAATTGCCCTCTCCCCTCTCTCTGGTGGGGGAGTGCGAGGTACATTGGGGTAACAATTACCCTACCCCCTCTCTCTGGTGGGGCAGTGTCTGGTACAGTGGGTTAACAATTACCCGTTCCATACACTATGGTGGTGAGCGCGAGGTACAGTGGTTTAACAATAACATTTTCCCTTTTCTCTGCTGGGGAAGTGTCTTGTTCAGTGGGTTAACAATTACCCTTTCCCCACTCTCTGGTGGGGCAGTGGGAGGTACAGTGGTTTAACATTCATCCTCTCCACACTCTCTGGTGGGGCAGTGGGATGTACAGTGTGTTAACAATTGCCCTTTCCTCCTCTCTGGTGGAGCAGTGGGAGGTACAGTGGGTGAACAATTACACTTTTCCTCTCTCTGGTGGAGCAGTGCGGGTACAGCGGGTTAACAATTACCCTTTCCCTCTCTCTGCTGGGGAAGAGACTGGCATAGTGGGTTAACAATTGCGCGCTCCTCTCTCTCTGGTGGGGCAGTGGGAGTAACGTGGGTTAACAATTGACCTTTCCGGCTCTCTGGTGGGCCAGTGGGTGTACGGTGGGTTAACAATTGCCCTTTCCCCTCTCTCTAGTGGTGCAGTGGGAGTACAGTGGTTTACAAATTACCCTTTCCCCACTCTCTGGTGGGGCAGTGGGATGTACATTGGCTTAACAATTGTCCTTTCCCTTCTCTGGTGGAGCAGTGGAAGGTTCAGTGGGTTAATAATTACCTTTCTCCCTCTCTGGTGGAGCAATGGGAGGTGCAGTGAGTTAACAATTGCCATTTCACTCTCTTCGATGGAGCAGTGGGAGGTACAGTGGGTTAGCAATTACCCTTTCCCTCTCTCTGTTGGGGAAATGTCTGGTACAGTGGGTTAACAATTGCGCGTTCCTCTCTCTCTCTGTTGGTGCAGTGGGAGTACAGTGGGTTAACAATTGCCCTTTCCCCTCTCCCGTGGGGCAGTGGTAGGTACAGTGCGTTAAAAATTGTCCTTTCGCCTCTCTCTGTTGGGGGAATGGGGAGGGAGAGTACGTGCAGGTATGTGGCCCTCATTTCAGAATG
Source organism: Pristiophorus japonicus (assembly GCF_044704955.1). Lineage (NCBI taxonomy): Eukaryota > Metazoa > Chordata > Chondrichthyes > Pristiophoridae > Pristiophorus > Pristiophorus japonicus. Next base: position 65,428,304 of record NC_091999.1, read on the forward strand.
CAGTGAATGCATTGCTGCACAATAAACTGGCTGCAATTCTGAAGTAATGGATAACACGAGAATTTGGGAAACTGAGCTCTAACTGTGCTGTGTTTTTTTGTTACAAATGGGAAGTTTTGAGATTCACCAGCGGAAAGAATGTTGCTGAAGTTACTTTGAAGAATAGGCTATTGAAAGTTCTTCACTCTGTTTTAAACTCGTAGTTTATCTGAGCTGGGAACTTTGGCTGTACAAGCCGAGGGCCCAAGACTTGCAAATATCCTGCTTCAGATTAACAGCCCGCCGTTTGACAAAAATTGGAAGCAAAATTAATTGAGCGGCCGCATGTGTAACTCATGATTGGAAGAATAACTCTTTATTTTATTTTTATTTAAGAACGGAAATACTATCGAGAGATTCTCATTGACAAGAATTGATGGTGTCCATCAGAACAAGGGAAATGTTCACAAAACTGGGTTTACCGCTGGATTTATTGACGGTTCTGTTGGTGATCTTCAAGGGGATCGCTTCATGTCCCACCACACAGGAGTAAGAAGTGCCACTGGCCCATTCCTCGGCTGTAATGGATAGCAGGCTGTACATGAAGAAGGTTCTGCTGCCGTTCTCCGCCTTCACCTCCGTGTTCTTGTAAATGCCGAAATTCACCGGCTTATCATTGACGGTCCACTTGATGAAGATCTCGCGGGGGGAGAAACCTCTCACTAAGCAGGTGAGGCTGACCAACCTCTGAGCAGAGACTTCTTCTGCCGAGGGCAGGAGGACAGACACTGCCGGTTCCCGTAGATCTTTCACTGTAAAACAGTTACAATAAAGGCCAATGAACTGGAAAGTTCCATAGACAACACAATTAGAGGTTAGTTATGAGATAAATGTGATTTGCGCTAAATTTCAATGGATTTCCTTTTCCCCCTCTGTGGCCTGTCCAGTTTTTTAGCCCGGTGAAGATGGGGATGCAAACCTTCTCTCTGGGAGCTTGAAGAGTTTTATTAGAAAATGACTTTGAAAGCACTGCAAAGAAATAGGCCATTCGAACAAATGATCGAGGCTGGCCTTTATGCTCCATAGGAACTTCCTCCTAACATACTCTGTCTATACCTCATAACATATCCTTCTATTTGTATCTCCATCATGCATTTATATAACTTCCCCTTAAAATGCATCATCTCAGGTCCCGGAGCATTTAGTTCGTGGAGTGAACATTTGATTATCAGGATAATCTATAAAACAGTTAAAAAAAACTAATTGGCCCTTGCACAAGCACCGGAAATAGTGACAGCGTGTCACTTGTTGCTACAACCTCCCCACTCACCCTTTTCCTTGTGGATGGAACCTCTTATAGGAGTCGGCATTTCGTGATGACTCACCACGCAGTAGAACACATCCCCTCTCAGCCAGGCTTGTGTTGAGATGTTTAAGTTGCTGATCACGCTGTTGGGATGCTCTCCCGGTTGGAGGGAAATCTCTGATTTCAAATTCTCCTGCTCTTGAGTCCAGGACACGGTGACGCCATAAGGAGCATCAGACACAATGCAGGTTAGGGTCACCGTCGCCTCCAGTAAGACATGTTCTAGTGACGGTTGTGGAAGAGTGACTTTTGTATGTGTGCACGAAGATGCATCTGTGAAGCAGAAATGAAATTCACGATAAGCTTCATCTTCAGAGTCAGGCCACCAGTATTCGTCCTTCACTCTCTCCAGGAGCATAAATCCAATTAGAGATATCAATCTCACGCTGATGATTAAACACCATCGTTATTGGAAGGACCACAAATTGGCAATGATGTTAAGAAACCCTTTAACATTTCCAACGTCGACAGATTCTTGTGCCCGAACGCGTTTCCGCTCGGTATAATGGCTCCACCACTTGGGCCAAGAGCTCTACATGAAAATTACAATAGTTCAAAACGAGTGCCAAATCAAAACCATGAATTTACATGCAGCAGGAAACAAATTCATTTTCTAGTGTCTTGTGATTTTGGGGGCGGTGAAAATGTGCAGCATCCAGTTGCAGCCCACCATCAGAGGAGCAGTGAAAGGTCGGCTAAATGGAGTTTGAAGGGGTATTTTTTCGTGGGTTATAATTTGCAATATCGATGTGAAGTAGTTTGTTTATCTATATCATTACTGAGCGTTCCTGTCTGTTTCGAGAGTGTCAGCTGGAAATATAACCGCAGGGCAGAACTGGAGTAGGCCACTCAGCCCATCCTGCCTGCCATCTTTCAAATGGAACATGACCTGCTCTGCACCTTAACATTATATACCCGCCTTTTGTGTCTCACCCATAATGACCTTGCCTAACAAATGTTTATCATTTGCAGTTTTGAAACATTCACTTGACCCTTAGCCTCAACAGCGTTTTGTAGAAGAGTGTTCCAGATTTAAACAACCCTTTGTGTGAAAGAATCCTTCCTGACATCTTCCCTGAACGGCCTACCTCTCCGTTTAGTATTATGTCTGTTGTTCTGAACTGCCGCACCAGAGGAAATTGTTTATTCTATCTACCATATCAGTTCCATTTATCAACTTAAACACCTCAATTAGATCACCTTTAACTTCCATATTCAACGTAATATAAGCCTATTCTGTGCAACCTGTCTGCACAATTTATCCATCTTTGCCCCGATATGATTCGTCTTAATTTGCAGTGCAACCCCTCTAAAGCCAGTGTATCCATCCTGAGGTGCAGTCCCCAGAACAGAACACAATATTCTAAATAGGGCAGATGCCCTTTCTAGTACTGGGCCCTGAGACAGTTACAAGCAATGGATTGCAGACACCTACTGTCGCTCCGAATATGATCATGCAACCCAGGATAAAGCTGAAAAAAGAGAAACTTGCTCACAGTCTGGCATCAGAGGAAAGGGCAACTTTTGCTAAAGTGATGGAGTCATGAACCATGAGGAATCTAGAGTCAGACTTACACTGAAAGGAAACAATGATTGGAAATGAGAAATAATTTTGTGCTTTTTAATAATTCCTATAAAAGCCCTAACTGAGATCAGCGCTCAGATTGATTTGGAAATTCACTAGATTGTATCTCTTACCGTGAGATCTGGTAATGTTTTGGGTTTGGGTGTACCCTTGATGAGAAACCTGGCAGGTATAGACCGAGCGGTCGAACCATTCCTCGGCGGGGAATATTAGCCGACTGGTCATTGAGAAGTTCCTGTTAACTTTAAAGACAGGAGAGGTGACGATGTGCGAATCCATGACTTGTCCATTCTTCAGCCAATTAACCGACACTTCCCTTGGGCGGAAATCGTTGATTAAACACACAGCGGTTGCAGATCTGCTTCTGGCGATTTCTTCAATTGAACTCATGGTAAGGAAAACACTTGGATGATGTACCACACCATCTGCAAGAAAATACATTTAATTGGGATTATTTGTTGCAGTCCAAACAATTAAGAACTGTGAAGCGATTTTTAACAAAGAATCTACAACGCAGGAGCAGACCGTTCGGCCCAACAAGGTCGATGTTTATGACCCAATGAGTCTTATATCGCCCTGCTTCCTCTCCCTCGTGTACTTATCTTGATCCCCCTGAAACTCATCTATGTTATTCGCCTCAGGTACTCCATGTGGTCGCGACTTCCACATTCTACCAACTCCCTGGGTAAATAAGCTTCTCCTGATTTAACTATTGGATTTATTGGGAATAATCTTTCATTGACGGCCCCTGGTACCGGGCTTCTCCTCAAGCAAAAATATGTTCTCTTCTACTAACCTTTCAAACCCCTTCATAATTTTAATCCCTCTATTCTCCCACCCTCAGCCTTCCCTTTTCTAGAGAAAAGAACCCCAGCCGGTGCAATTACTTTTGTCAATTACAATTTTTTAGTTGCGCTGTCGTACTTGCCAATATTTTTTGTGTACTTCTCCAGTGCCTCTGTATAATTCTTATAATATGGAAACCAGCAGTATGCACATTACACTTAATATGATCTGGAGATTAGAGCTGTGTACAGTCCTCTAAATGTGAGATTGAGCCCAGAGTGTGGGGCGTTCGAGTCCAGCGGGGGGCAAAGGTCGAGCCCAGCGGGCGGGCGGGGGTCGAGCCCAGCGAGAGGCAGCGTTAAATGCCGAGCGAGGGGCGTCGAGCGAACCCAGCGGGGAGTGGTGTTGGAGCCCAATTTGGAGTTGGTGTTCTAGCCCAGCGGGAGCGACGTTCGAGACCAGCGGGTAGCGGAGATCAAGCCCAGCGAGGGGTGGCACAGATTTAACAACGGCCGGACCGTGGCCCAGTAGTGGAACGGCTAATATAACATCAGAGCAGTCGGGGCTCAGGAGCTCCATCGCATATAACATCAGAGGGGTCGTGGCCCAGCAGCGGTACAGCGTTTAACAGCGTTGAATTCGTGGCCCAGGGGCGGCGCAGGATCTAAAAACAGTGGCGACGTGGCCCAGGTGTGGTGCAGCACAGAATAACAGAGGAGTTGTAGCGCAGCATTTAACAACAGCGGGATCGGGACACATGGGATGCGCAACCATGCTTGGTCTGCAGTCAACTTGGTTAATCCTTGCCACTGGACCAAGACCTAGCTCTGTCAAAGCCGTGTGGTGGCTGGTGTGCAACTGTCGCTACACGTTAACAAATCCACGCACAGGCATCTTCCACCCTTTAAGATATAACACATGTGAGCCCATTCACTTTGGTGTGAAGTGCGTCATCCTCGTCACGAGGGTCTGCCTAATAGTAGTAAATGTGATATGGAGACCAGAACTCAGCACAGTACAGTGTGTGACATGGAGACACAACTCTAATCAGTACGGTAAGTGTGACATGGAGACAAACATGTAATCAGTACTCTAAGTGAGATACAAGACCAGAACTGAGCACATTGCTCCAAATGTGATATTAAGACCAGACCTATAATCAGTACACTCAGAGTGATATGGGGACCAGAACTGCGCACAGTGCTCCAAGTAAGGATTAGGAGCAGTACTCCCAGTGTGACATGGAGACCAGAACTGTGCACTCTAAGTCTGGTTTAAGGAAGCTGTATAGAAAACAATATAACTTCTCTGGTTATCACAGTTTGCATCCCTGTATTGCAAAACACTCGCCTGGCATTTTGATGTTCCAGACTGACCCATTTCGTCGAAGCTCGCAGTAGATTGTGCTGCTTCCCACCTCTGACTCGGTAATGGTTAACTGGCTGCTCAGGATGTAGGCTCCTTTCTTATTGAGCAGTGAAGGGTAGGTCTTCAATCCAGTGGTGATTTGCTCTTTATCTTTCCTCCAGGAAAGGCTGGTGATTTCCGGGGAGTAGTCCATTGCCAAACACCCGTAGGTGATGGGGCCATCGATGTTGGATTGGTCACAGGAGGAGTGCAGGCCGTAGAGTATGGGTGCAGACGGTGTCGCTGAGAAAGAATGGCCAATTGGACAAGTTAGAATCTGCAATCACTGCTTATAAGGTAACCAAACATCGCGAAATTTGACTGCAGAATGAACTAATTCCATCATTTGGTGTTCAAAACCTAAATCAGCATTTAAGTTTCTGTGAGTTGTGTGACCTGATGTGAAACGCCTCCATGTAACTCCAATCTTGTAAATAAGACACGTCACGAGTCTTAAATGGGCATACTGTCCAGGAGAGGCCTTTGTACCGAGGGAATGCAAGAATATGGTATCGAGGAGTTCCTCCAGCTCTTGATCTCCTCTTAAGCAACACTTCCCTCAATCTCCAACCATTTTAAGATTAGATTCGTTCATATCCTGTGCACTGAGCTCCTCCCCACATCCTTTTGCTATCAGCGTCTTATTATCAGCACAGAACAAGACCATTCAACGATAGCAAAATATAGCCACCTCTGCATTTTACGATGCTGCATTAAAACTTACCATCTAGGCAAGCATTTGTTCAACTCTCAGAATCACTAGCAGCCATACTGATGAAAAATTCACATCTCATTTTGTGGCTGGATGCTAGATTGTATCTGCTTACGCCCCTATGAATCATCTTGGGTCGTTTAACTCGGTTAAAGGCGCAATATAAATGCAAGTTGTTGTTTTCAGGAGATACACTTCTTTCAATAGCAGCAGGGTTAGTTCTCCTAACCACACAACTCATACACCTAGATGCCGGCATGTTTGTGAAGCATGACCCAGAAATATAAGATAACAGAATTTTACAGCAAAAAAGAAGCCTATTGGGCCCATCAGGCCTTTGAAAGATCTCTCCACCAATCCTGTTCTCCTTCCAATTCCCAATCTTCTTCACAATAGTTTAATTTTATCAAGCTATTAAGGATACTGCATGCAGCCATCTTTCTAATAGGACATCCCAGGTCCAAACAGTCCCCTGTGCAGAATAATAGAGTAAAATCTCTCCATGTATTCTATTACTGCTGATTTTCATTCTCTGCTTTTAACTCACCAATTCACTAAACTGGGGAAATATGTTTCCAGAATCCCTTCATAAAACCAATCATAATTCCAACACCGCTCTAGTAGACCTCAGAAAAATGTTCTTTGTTCCCATGACAATAAAAGTCGTTTACAGTAAATAGTTGAAGTCTCTTTAAAATTGAAGTGCATAATATAGCCCCTATTTTTGAATGGGGAACTTTTGCACTGCCTGATTTCTCAGCTTCAAGCTTTAGATGAAATTAGATTAATTCAAGTCTATCTCTTTCCCTCTCAGAATTGGAGGAAGAGCGATGCGATGTGCTTTGTGCTCTATCCCGTGGAACAGATTGGATAACTCCTGCCTTTCCTCCTCCCATTCGCTCAACTAAATTTACAGAATTCAATAGACATGCAAAAGTCTATTATATGGAGTGATGCGCTTTAAACGGTCTATTCCAATTTTCCAAATAGTTCTCCAACATCTCGGTAGTGAGAACAGGGGCTGCCTTCTGGGTCGTTGCAGACAATTCTTGTTGCTGTTTGTTACGAACATAATCTAAACTTCACGATAAGTTTCTACTCTAAATATCTAATATTGGCAATCCATTAGCATTGTAAATCGTTTGTTTATCTGTGGCATCTAGGCACGGAAGGACAAACAGTAATGAACGTGCTTATTGCTGATATGGACAAATCTCGCATGCAGTTTGTGCAGATTACTCAAACAGCTGCGGCTTATTGGTCTGATATTGGACGCTCGATTTTACGTGGGAAGTAACAAAGAGGGTGGATGATGGTTTTGAAGTCGATCTTGGAAGTATAGACTTTCAAGTATCTCATAAAAGACTTATTTGGGAAATAGAAACACATGGGATTAAAAGGGTAGAGATAACTTCGGTACTTAATTTGCTGAGTGAGAGAAGACAGAGAGTAGTGGTGAACGAATGTTTTTTTCTGACTGGAGAGAAGTGGGGTCAACCATGGAACTGTTTTATGACCAGTGCTTTTCTTACTTTATGTATAAATTCCCTGAACGTATCTATAGGGTGCATAGTCTTCAAGTTATTGGATAACGCAACACTTGGCAAAGTAGTACCCAGTGAGCAGGATAGCATTGGACTTCAGGAGGAAAGAGACAGACTGGTGAAATGGGCAGAAATGTGGCTGATGCAAGTTAACGAAGATAAGTAAAAGGGAGAGGAAATATAATCTAACTGGTACTATTTTGTGGGAGTGCAAGAGCAGAGGGACCTGGGGTGCTTATTCACATATCATTGAATGTGACCGCGCAAGTTGATGACACGGTGTATGGGATAATTGGTTTTGTAATCGGGCCATTTTATACAGAAGCGCGCAAGTCATGCTAACCCGTTACAAATCACTGGTTATGCATAGGTGGAGTAGTGTATACAATTCTGACCACCAAATTTAGGAAGATGACAAGACTTGAAATAGGTAGAGAGGAGGTTGGCAATGATGGTACCTGGTTTGAGAAACTTCAGTTATGTCGATGAATTCGAAAAGCTGAGATTGTTCCTGACAGGAGAGAAGGTTAAAGGGGTGACCTTACAGAGGAGTTTGAAATTGTGAGAGGTTTTGTCACAGTAATTAAGGAGAATTGATTTCCTTTGGTGAGTCAGTCGGCAATAAAAGGACACAGCTTTAAAATAATTGGCAAACGATCTACGGGGGAAATTAGGATTTTTTTTCAAAGAAAGAGTTGCAATTTCTGGAATGAACTAGACATCTGGACGTGTAATTGTAGAGAACTCATTTGGAGTGTTACGTGGAAAAAGCTGGGTCTGGAATTTGGACAGCTCTTTCAGAGCCAGTACAGACAAAACGTGCCAAAGATTCTATGCTCTGAGATTCTTAGTTCTCATATGACAGACTGATTGCGAAAGTAAAAACCCATGGGATCCAGGGCAAAGTGGCAAGTTGGATCCCACATTGTGTCAGAGGCATGAAGGAAAGGGTAATGTTTGATAGTTGTTTGTGGGACTGGAAGACTGTTTCCAGTGGGATTCCGCAGGTCCATTGCTTTTTGTGATATATATCAATGATTTGGACTTCAATGTAGGGAGCATGATTAAGACGTTTGCAGATGATACTAAAATAGGCGCCTTTGTGCTTGATAATGAAGCAAAAAGCAGCAGACTGCAGGAGCATATGAATGAACTGGTCAGGTAGGCTGAATAGTGGCAAATGGATTTCAATCCGTGGAAGTGTGAGGTAATGCATTTGCGGAGGGAGAACAAGGCAGGGAAATAAACATTAAATTGCAAGAACCAGGAAGTGTGGAGGAACAAAGAAACCTTGGATTGCAGGTGCATAGATCCTTCAAAGTAGCAGTACAGGTATATAACGTGATGAAGCAGGCATACAAAATAATTGCCTTAATTACTCAGGGATCACATACAAGAGCGGGGAGGTTACGCCTCAACAAATATAGAGAAGGGGATTACGAGGATGTTGCCCAGTCTGGAAAGTTTAAGCTATGAGAAAAGATTGAATAGTCTGCGTTTGTTTTCCATGGAACAGCGGAAACGGAGGGTTGATCTTATTGAGGTGTATATAATTATGATGGGCCTTGATAGAGTGGATAGGAAGGAGCAATTTCCCTTGGCAGAGGGATCAACAACCAAGTGATATCGATTTAACGTAATTGGTAAGCAATTTAGCGGAGGTATGAGGGGAAATTTATTCACCCAGAAGGTGGTGGGGGTCTGGACCTCTTCACTTGAAAGAGTGCTGGAGGCAGAAGACCACATCACATTTTTACGGGTGCTTGGGTGTGCACTTGAAATGATGTAACCTGCAGGACATGGACCGAGAGTTGCAAAGTGGGTTTCAGCTGGATAGCTGGAAAGCCGAAATGGCCTTCTTCTGAGCTATAAATGTCTACGGTGATTCTATGATTCTACTTGAGTCAGTGGAATGAGTTCTCCCATATTTAATTCGAGGAAACGATTCATAATGTTGAACACATCGATCAGATCGATGTTAATTGTTTGTTATAATGCAAGAGTTAATTATAAATAAAGGACCTGAGGAAGTTGACGCAAAGGATTCAGGTGGAAACCATCACACAGCAGATAGACATTCCTTGAACAATACTGGAAAAATCACATTCAGGCCTGTTAAAGTCCATATAATATAGATTAAACCTCCCTTTGCAACGTACTGCCATGCGCTCTATTGTCAAGTCTAGCAAGAAATACATTCTGAGCAAAGCCAATTCTACAAACACTCCTGGTAAGGTAAAATACAGAGTAAAGCTCCCTGTACACTGTCCCATCAGATATTCCCAGGGCAGGTACTGCACGGGATAAACACAGAGTAAAGCTCCCTGTACGCTGTCCCATCAAACACTCCCAGGGCAAGTAGAAGACGCGTTAGATACACATTAAATTCTAACTCTACACTGTCCGATGAAAGACTCATGCGACTGTTACAGCACGGGTTAAATATAGAAGTTCCCTCCACATTGCACAGTGAACAACACCAAGGGAAGGTATGACACGGGTTAGAAACCGATTAAAGCTCCTTCTATAGAAGTGCTTAGGAACTGTTTATTCTGAATATCACAAACTGTTTTCACTGAACCCATTCACGATTCGCCCCATCAAACTTAAATTCAAACTATCGCAATTCTCACAGATAAAACCTTCTGAAATAACTGAGACGAATTGTACTCCATGAAACACGGGAGGCACCTTTAAAACCAATTAGGAGGACTCCTGATTCTCATACAGAAACATAGGCGCACAAAAACGGAGCAGGCAGAAACCGTGCACCAATCGTGTTCTCAGCAGATACATCGGTCCATTCTGTCAAGTTTATTAAACTGATTTCTAATTGATCTCTTCTCAATTTGCGACCATCTCAGGTCTGCACGTACTTTGAAATTAAACTGATATTAATTTGGAAAACATCGCTTCGACTTCCAGTTGTTTCTCTCTCCCTGTCTATAACCTTATAAGCCGTGGAAGATTTATTTTCCCTGAAAACAAATTATATCAGAGTTTCAGAAATCTGGAGAAATTAATATTTAAAATCGATTACCCACAGGTTTAAGATAAGTTCATAACTAATTATAACCTTTAAAATCATCGACGCATCGATCATTAAAACCTGCAGCGACAATTTATTGACCTGAGCACGACGGAGTAATACATGTATAGTGTCCTCAATTAATATTAGACATAATTTAGCATTCTCGCCAGCATTGAAATTTTGGAGTAACTGTAATCTTGTCCACTGTACAACACAATTCTTGAAGGTCGTTTATCTTCAATAAATTGGCACTGATATTATACTTTAAGACAACATTGATGTTAGCTGATGTTATACTGAATTATAATAACATTAGTTATTATTTATTTTAATCCTATTTCTAATTGTTACCTTGTGAACAATTACGGTTTTACTTAAATTAACATGGCACTTATAAATATTAAAATGTTATGAATCATATTAATAGTTACAAACATTCAGATAAATATATTATTTTTACTTAAATTACATTCAATAAGTTAAAATGGTCACTAGTTCCAACACATTCCCGCTCTCTATATAAACACTTGTAAACTGCATGTTTAGGTTATGATACAACATAAACTCCATATTTTCTCAGACTGCATTCCACATAATGGATTTAGGAGTGGACTATTTTAAATAGTTCGAATTCTGGGCCTGGTTAGATCTCACTGACTACCGATGAGCTGTAACGCTGTGTGTTTACTAAATCAGGGCCCTTCTGTTTAAAAATTACCCTCAATCTTAATTATGAAATAATATTTTATGAAGTGAAAGGCAAGAGGCAATCAGTAAGAGAGCCCCGGCTGTTTAATAACACAGTCAATCTTTTATATTATACTCCCGTAATTAACACAATGCCCTTAAATGAATTAAATAAATTCTCCTATTTATTGAAACTACGTTCGAGACCGATCAAAAAATAACTGGCGGGGAACAAATCATTCAGACCATGTGCGACACTGAAATGCAATGAGCAAATGGAGGAGAAATTGTGTTGAACAAGTTAACATGAATGCGAATTAAATATAACTCTCAGTAATAATCTGTTCACCGTCTATAATTATATCCCGTGTGCAGCACAGCTATGGGGGATAGGATGTTGTTATTCAATTCAAAAATAACATTGACCTTTTGTATATAAATGAATATGCTTAAATTTCAAGGGGTGATGTGCCTGTTTCCAGCCTTACTCAATCTGCACCTTCCTGGAATTTCAATGGTAATGTGCCTGTCTCCAGCCTTACTCAATCTGCATCTTCCTGGAATTTCAATGGGTTATGTGCCTGCCTCCAGCGTTACTCAATCTGCACCTTCCTCGAATGTCAATGGGTTATGTGCCTGTCTCCAACCTTACTCAATCTGCACCTTCCTTGAATTTCAATGGGTTATATGCCTGTCTCCAGCCTTACTCAATCTGCACCTTCCTTGAATTTAAATAGAATCATATGAACAATGCTTTGACTGCCAGCGAGAACGAAATGCAATGAGCAAAATAGAAAAGAGATTTTGTTGATCAATTTAACATGAATGATAATTAAATATATCTCCCAGTTGGAATCTGTTCACTGTTTATAATGTTATCTCGTGTTCAGCACAGCTATGGAAGGCAGGATGTTGTTATTCAATTCACGATCTTACTAGTGATTTCAGGTTAGTTTAGTGATCATTGGCTCGCTATCAAAAAACAAATAATACGGGCGAAATTACATGGTTTCGGCTGAACCATAAGAATATAATAAGACGACATATTTATGACATTTACAAACTGCAATTTACAACTCGCATGTAATTGATAACCTGCGTAAAACATAGAGATAACAATTAATTATAAACATTTACATTTTTATCTCATTAAACTGTGGTGGAATCAGTCCGCCATTAATAAAATAATTTCAAACGTAACCAGACATTGTCTCCATGCTCTTAAATTTTCCGTTCACGTTAATTGAGACCAGTGCACAGCAGAATTGTTGAAGGCGAATCATGTTTAATGCATTAATATTAATGCTGTACTAAATGTAGTGATACTGGGCAATATTACCGCATTATAATAGTTTGAGTGATATTAATTCAACTATATTTAAAGTTGCACATTTTTAGTTGAATATTTCGTAATTACAGTAACATTTCACGTCTGTGTGCACCTTAAACCATAGATTAATAGTTGAATCTGTAATTATCACTTAAATAAACAGATGGAGTCAATTATTTGATTTATAAAACCTACTTGTTGTCTGCCTAGAATAAACTTTCAAACAGTTTAAAATGAATCATAAAAACATTTAGCAGTTCGATGTCACTGAGCTTAAACATTGCACGCACAAAAGCCAAACACTTTTACAAAGCTTAGTTATCCCAATTCACCCAGCCGTACACTCTGCTAAGCAGATAAATAGCAAATCACAGCACTGAGGGGCTGAATCCCGCAACTGGACACCTTGTGAAGAAGCAGCTTAACTCTATAAACCATTTCAGGATAATCTGATGTAACTTTGCCAAAAGGAACCTCATTACAGAATCCACTGAACGCGTCTATCACTGAACGAATTAATTATTGAATTAAGCAGAAATATAAAATAATGACAGCAGATTTGTGAGTAAATGGATCATGCTTAATAAATTGATATTGATATAGGATATTGTTGTACTATTGCATGCTATTACTACAATATAATAATTTAATTTATGTTAATTTAAAGCTGTTTCAAGCTACTAAATTGTTAATTCAGTGGTTATTACCAACAGTAAAATTTCACGTTTTAAATATGACCGATAGTGAACATTAGATTATTCGATAACAATGGTAAATATCTGAAATAAAAGATGATTAAAGTATCTGAAGATTATTTTTGACTGCTAAAGCTGTCTGTGTTTTGCCTAAAATCTTATTTCAAACAAATGGAAGCATAATATTGATATTTGGTCAGAAAAACTGAACTAATTAGATGTCACAGGAGTAATCATTGCAGAAATTCCAAAACATTTAACAGCCATTGGGCATTAAAAGTAACCCAAGTGCACATTCCGATCAACAGATAATCACCAAATCACATTAATCAGGGGCTCAATCGCTCGCCATCATTTTCTGTGGAGAAGCAGTCTAGTTCCACAAACGCATTGAAGCAGGATCACATGAAACATTGCGGAAAATCTCAATACATAACCCAGCGAAACCAAGTTTCAGTGAATGAATGAATTATTGAAATAAATAGAAATATAAAATAAATACACAAATTCAACAGTTACCCAATGAGTGTATGATTTTTTTTACCTGCAGTCACTGTCACCATGGTCCCCTGTCCCCACTCCGCGAGAGAGTACCAGCCAACATCTCTTCCACAGTAATAGATGGCGGTGTCTTCGGTCCTCAGATTCTTCATATCCAACGTAAAGATACTGTTTGAAGTGTCTTTCCATGCACTAAATCTGCTCTCAATCTCTGGGGCATAATACTTGTTCGATGGACTGTTGAAGTAAACCAGCCACTCCAGCCCCTGTCCAGGAACCTGGCGGACCCAGCTCATCCAGTCGCTGCCAAGACTGAGCCCGCTGGATTTACAGTTCAAAGTCAGGGAGCCTCCGGGAATCCTGGTCTCTGCCTCGGGCTGAGTCAACACCACATCCGACTGGGCACCTGTGAAAATAATCAAAATACCCAGAAGATTAATCCTCGAGAAATGATTCCTGACTCAGTAATATTCCAGAGAGAGGCTAAGACTGAGACATTAACATTGAGAATCTGGACAATGAAAACTACTCACACGTTAAAAATGCCAGCAAAAGATGAAGAGAAATCGCCGACCTCATTCTCCCGGGAAAGTGTGGGAAATGGTTCAGGCTAGAACTCACTGAGAAAACCCACTCCAGGACTGTTGTATTGCAGTCCCAGTGACTGGCCGTTAAATACCCGGGAGATGGGGGCGATGCTACAGGTACCACCCATTGATTCCTTGATATAGGTGGCTTCTGGATCCACGTCACACCTATTTCCTCACTCCCTTATAGGGGATGTCAATATCGAAATTTTCTTTACATTATCAGGGTCTAACGACACTGCCAGCATGTGTTTCTCCATCTCCCGGTAATTATCCACTCATGCTGTACCAATAAATTATCCCCTGTAATATGAATTCCTTTTTCTTTTTAACTGAATGCGGGAGATGGGTAAAGTGGATCGCCATAGCTATACGATTTAGGTCAAGAGATGAATACAAACCCTGCACATGACATAAGTGTCTCCCATTGCTTTTCTCTAATCACCCCTGAGTCTGGGACCCTAAAACAGTCCTTTATTAAATTAGTTGCAAAATAAGTCCACTTGCCTGATAGTTAAGCAGCGAGTTGTGGAGAAAAATAAGAAGGTGGGGCCCGCCCTCTCCAGTTCAGCATTTTAGGAGAGACGCTGGTGAATCAGATCTGGTAATGCGATCAGAAAACCCCGGCATCCAAATCCTTGCATCTAACTTTAATAGCACCCAAATTTGTAACATACAGGGGTATCAGGAACACAGTCTGTCAGGATTTAGCAGTATGTTACAGAATACTACAGAAATAAATGCTTTATCTCCCGCTGAAACAGTTCTCTACCCATTGGTAGTCGGGCTGAGACGGGTGTTCATGGATCCAAATAAGCCAATATTACATTGCACAGTGCACAACTGCTGATCATTAATAAGGGAGACTTTAGTTTAATCAGGAGCAGAATTATGTAAGAATATTCAACGAAGTGCAGCGGGTTCGAGGTAATGCCACCTTTGTTTTATTTACTTTGCGTTTCCGACTCACCTCATTACAGTGTGGGGTGGGGTCATCAGAAGTTCATGCGGTGCTGAATAAAGGGAATGGATGATCGAGAAATGTCTTTATTTGGAAATAGTTTTAATTAAACACCATATGTAACAATGTATTATTTCCTGATTAAATTTTATAATGTTATGCGCATAGGCTTTATTGAAATTAATTCAGTGGAATTTATACCACATAAAATACATATTTCTTGTACAACTATTTAATATTTTAATGTTCAAATAGTTAAATCCCATCTTTCTGCCATTCTTGTTCACATTCATCTGACCCACACAGTATTTGGCAGCAAACCAGCCGACTGCCGTCAGCGAGGCTCCAACACCCAATGTCATTTACAGGAAGCATCTGGGGTTCTGTGCAGTCTCTCAACGATGTGTTTCCTCACAACTGAGCACTTGGCTGAAAGCCAACTGCAAACCCTTTACATTGTGAATGAGGCCTATTTAGATACAAATCTACCCAGCAACAGTACTGAGTTAAGTTTAATTTATTAGTTGTGTAAATGTGTGTAACTGTTCTCATCTCGCAGGAAAGGAAATATATCCAACATCTGAGACAGCATGTCAGCAGCAGCAATCAGTTGGAGCACATTCCAACACTGCGATAGATAGATAGACAGATAGACAGATAGATAGAGAGATAGATAGACAGATAGATAGATAGATAGATAGATAGATAGATAGATAGATAGATAGATAGATAGATAGATAGATAGATAGACAGATAGATAGACAGATAGATAGAGAGACAGATAGATAGATAGATAACTAAGATCGGCAGACAACACCTCAGAGGTAGGATATATTATGAAATAAATAAGTATGCATGTATGCGAAGATGGATAGTTGGATGCAGCAGTGCAGGTATGATGGATAGTTCTATGCCCGAATATGTTTTTATTAATGGACCGCTGGATGAATAAATGAATGCATAAATGAACGAATGAATGGGGCCTAAACAGTGCTTAATAAAAAGTTAGCACTAATTAATTGCTTTTGTACTCTGCGCCTCCATTAATAAAGGCAAAAATGCAATATTCCTTGTTAAAAGCCTGCTAAGCTTGTGCTGTCACATGCCACCGGACTCCACCATGTCCCTCTGTTCCTGCATACCATTCCAATTGTACATTTCCCAAGGACGATGCAATACAAACAGATATCTGATCTAGTGCAAATTAACAGTTAGGGCCTTGCAACAGCAACATTGTGCAGTGCATTAATAACCGAGATATCGCCCAGAGAAATGTAAACAGTGATCGGGACGAGTGCAGTGATAATTGTGAAAGTGTCTATTGTAATATAAACAGAGACAGGGTCTAGTCTAATATAAACAGCGACAGGGTCTCGTGATACCTAACCAGGGTCCGAGTCTAGTGCAGTAACAACTGAGGCAGGATCTAGTGTAATCTAAATAGAGACATAGAAGCACTGGAGAGCTTGAAGAAAATATTTACAAAGATGGTACCAGTAAGACGAGGTTATACCAATCAGGAAAGGATGTAAAGGCTGGCTGTCTTTCCTCTTGACAATGGAAGGCTTCGGCGTGATCTAATAGCGGTCTTTAAAATTATGAAAGGTTTTGATAGAGTGCTTGCAGAGATTATGTTTCCTCTTGTGGGGAAGAGCAAAAGTAGAGGCAATCAAATATTATGTGGAATTCAGAAGAAACCTCTTTATAAAATCATAGAATCGTTATAGCACGTAAAAGTCCATTCGTCCCGTTGAGTCTGTGACGACTCTCAGCTAGTCCCACACCCCCGGCCTCTTCTCGTAGCCTTGCACGGTTTTATTTCACATACTTATACAATTCCCTTTTGAAAGATAAATTCAGCTTTTCAGGCAGCGCATACCAGATAAGCACTTACTGCATGAAAACGTTTATTGTTATGTCGCAATTTGCTCTTTTGCCAATAACCTTAAATTTGTGTCCTCTCTTTCTGGACGCTTCTAACAATGGGAACAGTTTCCTGCAATTTACTCTGTGCAGACCCCTCAGAGAGTGGTGAGTACTCGCTAGAATGGGGAGCGATTACATTGAAGGGAGGTGAGCTAAGCATATGTGGATTGAAGGGAACAGAGGGTTATGCTGATAGATTTAAATAAGAAAGCGTGGAAGGAAACTGGAGTGGAGCATAAATGCCGGTATGTACTGTGGAGCAGAAGAACCCTTTTCTATGCTGTTTATTCTGCGTAATTCTACATAATATCTATGTAATATTCCCTCTGGTTCTTTAACCATTCATGTTGAATCTCTGAACACTTGTTTATGATTCGTATTCCACTGAAAACGGTATAACATTATATAATCTATCAAAATGCTTCATTATCTTGACCATCTGTATCTCATCTCCCATTAAACTTCAATGACCTTGTTGACTTATTATAAATCTGTTTATATCCCATTTCAGCCTTTTTATGTCCTCCTCACTGTTACTTTCCTACCTAACCTCGTATTGTCAGCAAACTTAAATACATTAAACACGTAACCCTCATCGAAGTCATAATTTTAGTTACTTGTAGAAGCTCTTATTTTTTTGCTATTTTATTCTCATATTGTATTTGCGCTCACTTTATCAATTGCCTGGTCATCTTTTGCTGAATTCTAAAATCTTGCCAATCACTGGGCTTCCGACTCTTTTGGCAACATTCTAAGCCTGTTCGTTTAATCTAATATAACTTTCCCTGTGAGCCACGGTTGGACTATTTTTCCTGAGAGGTTTTTATTCCTTAAGGATGTGTATTTACACTGACGGCTCTGTAAGATGAGGTAAAGGTGAATTTATAACAGTAATGTTGGTCATTTCTCCCTTAATTCGTCCTGATCTCTTGGCCCTCATGTGGTTTGCTGTAAGAAACTCCTCTGGGTGAACGTCACTAACTTCATGCAAGTTATTTGAGTGGAATTATCAATCATTTTTAAAATCACCTCTGGCGCTGTGTAATAGATGTTGTTCATCAGCAGGTGCCGACAGTGAACTTATTTAATCATGAGTCATGATTATTGCTGATATGGCCGAAATTGATGAGCGTATCAGTAACTGCCTGCACTGTCAGAACAAGCAATATAATTTTTATCAATATTAATCACATTCAAATTACTGCTCAGGCAGTCCAAATTCAAGAGAGCATTTATCCTCAGCAATAATCTGAAGCAGAAAAAAAGATTGAATATATTTCAATCCACACCTTAGGAAAGATGTCAACTCCTTGGAGAGGGTGCAAGTAAGATTGACACGAGGGAGAAGGAATTTCCGTTATGTGCATTGTTCTTCGTCGAGAGAAGTTTATGAGGAGAATTAATAGAGGTGTTAAAATTATGAACACGTTGGATAGCATTGAAATATGCTATGGATTCTACCGGCAGGAGTGTCGGTAACCACAGGACACAGATTTAATATAATTGACAAAATAAGTCCAGAGGGAAGATAAGGAGGTTTTTTTACATGGCGAGTTGCAATAATCTGGAATGTATTGCCCGAAAGTGTGGTGGATCCAATTTCAATAAAAACGTTCAAAGAGGGCCAAGGATATATATTGCAAATCGAAAGATGGTCAAGTGAAATATAAACAGAGACAGTCTCTAATGTAATGTAAAGAGAGACAGGATCTAGTGCAGTAATAACTGAGAGTTTTCTAGGGTAATATAAACAGAGACAGCGCCAAAAGTAATAAAAGCAGAGAAATGGTCGAGTGTAATATAAATAGAGGCAGGGTCAAGTGTAATACAAACAGGGACAAGATCTAGTTTAATTTAAAAAGGGACAGGGCCTGGTTTAATTTAAACACAGACAGAGTCTAGTGCGATAATAACTGAGACGGGGGACTGGGAAATTTGAAAATAAACCGAAGAGTGAAAAAAAAAAAGATCATTGACACAAGCAGCCTTAACATTAAATACCGCTCCACAAGCGGTGGGACTCCTGCAGCTGACCCTGTTGTCGCCTGGCGATGCAGCAGGGGTCAGAACCGAAATTTGGACCCACGGCGCTACCGGGTCCTTAAACAGTTGGATGATGTCACGATATTCGGGAGCAGTAAATCGTGGCTCTCGAGATTGCCACGGATGGAAAAATCAATGACAATTTTGTGGGAATCAGTACCCTCGCCGCAACTGATCATCAAGCCAATGCATCAAGCCGATAGCGTCCCATTACTATTCTCCACTCCCCCCATCCAGAGGTGCTGAAGGGAGGGGCAACTGAGGCAAATTTCTCCCGCTTAATCTTACATTAGTACCTGTATAATTTATACTGCATTAGATCCTGTCTCCATTTACATTATATTAGACACTGTCTCAGTTATGACTGCAGCAGAATTTATACTTAGTACAACAGACCCTGTCTCTGTTTATATTACACTAGACCCTGTCTCCGTTTACATTACCCTCAAACCTGTCTCAGCTTTACTGCAATAGAAACTGTCTCAATTTGTATTACACTCAAAGCCGTCTCTTTCAATATGACGGTAGCTCCTGCCCCAGTTCTTATTGCGTTAGATCGTGTCTTTTTTTATATTACACTAGACCCTGCCTGTTTATATTACACTCCAACCTTCTATGTTTATATTACACTGGACCCTGTCTCTGTTTATATTACACTAGACGCTGTCGCTGTTTATATTACACTAGATCATGTAAATGTTTACATCACACTAGATCCTGACTCTATTTATTTTACACTAGTCCCTGTCTCCGTTTTACTGCACTCGACAGTGTTTTCGTTGACATGACATTATACATTTTCACATTTCTTACTGCACTAGACCTGTTCTGTATCTTTATTACACTAGGCTCCTTCTCACTTATTACTGCATTTGACAATGTATGTGTTTATATTAAACGAGAACATGTCCCTGCACATATTGAACAAAACATTGTCGTTGTTTATATTACACGAGACGCTGTCTCTTTGTATATTACACTAGACCCTCTCTCACATATTACTTCACTGGACATTGCCCCAGAAATCGTGGCCTCCCATGTCCGTACGAAATTTCTACAGACCTGGGAAGACATCGTAAATGTCGTTTTCCAGTGCACAATATGCAAGCGCTGAAAAACGGCTTTTCCAATCCGTCAAGCTGGAGATTGAGAGATGATCTACACATCGGGAGCGAGGACACCTGTTTGGGCAAGATTGTGGGATTTATCCATATCTCGCCCAGAAAATGTCCTCAAAAGTCTTGCACGTGAAAAAGCAGGCGCACAAACTACTTTTACAGGCGCAAGTGCTTAAAAACATACACAACTATAATGAAATAAAATTAAATAAACACATTGTATAGTTAGAAACTCTGTCCACTAAGGGAAGATTATTTTATCGCTATTTCCAAAACTCTTTTTAAAAATCGGAAACATTAATAGTAGTTATGTGAGGTCTGTTTGTTTACTTTTTTTTAGTATGTTTTTTTGCAATGAGAACTCTTAGCTACGGAGTTCGCATTGCTATTAATGGGAAAGTAGTGGAATACAGTACCTGATTGGCAGAGTAGTGATACGTGACTGCATCTTCTGTGTGGGAACCCTCCAACGGGAGCATGCTTCACACGCAGGAATAAAAGGCCTCCCCAATGGAAGTGCAGGCTCCTGCCGGACCAACAGATTATTTTGTAGAAATGTTTCTGGGCTGTGGAAACTACCTGCGGGAAGCCTCCGACTGCAATTTGCGGGCCACTGTCTCTGTTCACATTTAACAAGAACCGTCTCTGTTATTACTGCACTAGACCATGTCTCTTTTTTCACTGACTAGACCGTTTCCATGCTTGGATTACACGAGGTGCCGTTTTTGTTTATTACACTGGACACTGTCTCTCTATATATTCCATTCGACCCCGTCTCTATATTGCATTAGACCATGGAGCAATTTATATTACACTTGACCCTGTCTTAATTTATATCACAATAGATCCTTTCTCTGTTTATATTACACTAGGCCTGTCTAAGTTCATATTACACCTGACCGTGTCTGAGTTTAGCTTACGCTAAACCTTGTCTCAGTTGTTACTAACCTGTATCTGCTTATATGACACAAAGCGCTGACTCCATTTAGCTTAAACTATGCCCTGCCACAGTTATTACTGCGCTATATCCTGTCGTTGTTTACAATACGGTAGACCCTGCCTCAGTTATTATTGCACTATACTCTGTCGATGTTTACGTTGCACTAAGCTCTGTCGCAGTTATGACAACACTAGGCACTCTGTTATGTTGCAGTAACACTGCAT
Source organism: Pristiophorus japonicus (assembly GCF_044704955.1). Taxonomy (NCBI): domain Eukaryota; kingdom Metazoa; phylum Chordata; class Chondrichthyes; family Pristiophoridae; genus Pristiophorus; species Pristiophorus japonicus. Next base: position 65,449,726 of record NC_091999.1, read on the forward strand.
GAGGCAGAAAAGGCAAAAATACAGCTAAAAATCAACAAGGCTACGGGAGCGGATGGAATCCTTGCTGAGGCACTGAAGTAAGGCGGAGACGCATTACTGGCGCGAATGCACAACATCATATTTCTCATCTGGAGGGAGGAGAACATGCCAGCAAATCATACAGATGCAGTGATCGGAACCATCTTTAAAAACGGAGATATGTCCGACTGCGGCAACTACAGAGGAATCTCCCTGCTATCAACCACTGGGAAAGTCGTCGCAAGAGTCCTCCTCAATCATCTTCTGCCCGTGGTCGACGAGCTCCTCCCAGATTCGCAGTGCAGATTTCCTCCCCTCCGGGGCACAATGGATATGATTTTTGCAGCGCGACAGCTGCTGGAGAAATGCAGCGAACAACGCCAGCCCTTATACATGGCCTTCTTCAAACTTACAAAGGCCTTTGACACTGTCAACCACGAGGGTCTGTTGAGCATCCTCCTCCATTTCGGATGCCCCCAAAATTACGTCACGATACTCCACCTGCTCCATGACGAAATGCAAGACGTGATCCTTACCACCGGATCCATCACAGATCCAATTCATGTCCGGACCGGGATCAAGCAGGTTTGCGTCATCGCCCCAACCCTCTTCTCAATTTTCCTCGTTGCCATGCTCCACCTCATAGTTGATAAGCTCCCCGCTGGAAGTGAGCTGCACTACAGAACCAGTGGGAAGCTACTCAACCTTCGCCGTCTCCAGGCCAGGTCCAAGACCACTCCAACCTCTGTCGTTCAGCTACAGTACACGGACGACGCCTGCGTCTGTGCATACACAAAGGCTGAACTCCAGGACCTAGTCGGCGTATTTACCGAGGCATATGAAAGCATAGGCCTTACGCTAAACATTAGTAAGGCAAAGGTCCTACACCAGCCTGTGCTCACTGCACAGCACTGCACCCCAAACTTCAAGATCCACGGTGTGGACCTGGATAAGGTGGACCACTTCCCCTATTTTGGGAGCCTCCTATCAACAAGAGCAGCCATTGATGATGAGATTCAACACCGCCTCCAGTGCGCCAATGCAGGCTTTGGCTGCCTGAGGAAAAGGGTGTTTGAAGATCAGTCCCTCAAAATTATCACCAAGCTCATGGGGTACACAGCCATAGTAAAACACGCCCTCTGCATGGCTCAGAGTGTAGGTCCATACACAGTAGACACCGCAAGTTGCTGGAGAAATACCAGCAGCGATGTCTCCGCAAGATCCTGAAAATCCCCTGGGAGGACAGACGCACAACCATTAGTATCCTCGTCCAAGCCAACATCCCCAGCATTTAAGCACTGACCAAACTTGATCAGCTCTGCTGGGCAGGCCACATAGTTCGCATGCCAGATACGAGGCTCACAAAACAAGCACTTTACTCAGAACACGTCCATGGCAAACAAGCCAAAGGCGAGCAGAGGAAACGTTACAAGTACACTGTCAAAGCTTCCCTGATAAAGTGCGACATCCCCACTGATTCCTGGGAGTCCTTGGCCATAGACCGCCCTAAGTGGAGGAAGTGCATTCGGGAGGGCGATGAGCTCCTCGAGTATCGTCGCAGAGAGCATGCAGAAATAAAGTGCAGGCAGCGGAAGGAGCATGCGGCAAACCAGGCTCCCTGACCACCCTTTCCCTCAACAACTATCTGTCCTACCTGTGACAGAAACTGTGGTTCACCTATTGGACTGCACAGCCACCTAAGAACTCATCCAAAGTGTGGAACCAAGTCTTCCTCGATCCTGAGGGACTGCCAATGCTGTACCCTACCACTTGTCACATTCCACTGAATCCTGTGTGTGCTTATATTACACTAGACCCTGTCACCGTTATTACTGCACCAGACCCTATCTCTGTTTATATTATACCAAAGCCTGTCTCTCTTTATATTATGCTGGATCCTGTCGCCATTATTACTACACAAGACTCTGTCTAACGTTTTTATTACATCAGGCATTTTATCTTTAAAATAATGCACTTGTCTCAGTTATTACACCACTAAACAATGTTATATTACATTGGACCCTCTATCTGCTTACATTACACTAGACCCTGTCTCAGTCATTACTGGACTAGAAACTATTTCTATTGGTTAGATGTACGTTTGGACGTATGAACGGACGGATGGATGGACTGACAGATGGATGGAACGATGGACGGACGGATGGACGGAGGTAGGACGCAAGGATATTTGGATGGAAGGATGGATGGATGGGTCGATGGATGGACGGGTGGGTAGATGGATAGATCTATATATTTGTCTGTCTGAGAGGATGAAATCATTTTGTTTGCAAGCAAACCTTTCGTTTATTTAATACATTTCAGCATCTGCAGGCAATCAATTTCTAAATGACCTAGTATTATTTCAGTAAAATGTGTGTTGAAATGATGGGCTGAATCTTGTAACAATATTCCAGAGCTGGAGTGGGATTGAAGGAGAGGTCTAAACATGAAAAAGCACACTGCACTTTGCACTGCTTATTATTAATTTATAGTTGTTTTACACCATATCAAATGCTCGCAGTTTTCTTAAGTTAAGATTTTTTTTCTGCCAATATTTTGCAGTTTGCATTTGTTGCATTATACAGAGTCTGGATGGGCTGCCAGTAGACTTTAGTATCTAAAAAGTACACTAACGTCCAGCTGGTTGAGAAAAAATACTGAAAATGTCCACACCTTGTATTTGCTATAATTATACATAACATGTGTGTGTGCGTTTTTGTTTGTATGCACGAAACACGTCATTCTTAATGTTTCTTAGTGCAATTACATAGAGATAAATGATTATCTTAACCAATTATTTCTCAACATTTTATTTCCTTTCATTCAAAATGTAATTGCATATCGTTTAATGCCTTCAACTTTATTGATAATCCATTGTCTTGTGCTGTTGTATCGCAAATGATGTCACACTGATCATTCCTTTACCAAGTTGACCATATCTGTCCGCAGTATTCAGTGGGAAAAGGGGTTAAATAACACCTACGATAGTGAGCAGACATCCACCAGTGTCTGTGCTTTATTGTCTAGTGATCACACCCCATCACATAGAAGCTCATGATATTTACCTCCAGTGTGTATCATTGGTGCAAGTGATGGTAATGATGAAACTGTGATGTGAGGTTAATAAATGTGTCATTCTCTGACTTGTTATACCTCCGTTTGGAAAGGAATGAAAGATTGGAACTCTCTAGAGAATTTTGCACGATTTCTGTTTCCACAATCTCCGGTTTTTTGTACAATACCGACACTTTTCCTCTCCAACCTCTTCCAGTATTTTGGGACACATATTGGCAGGGACTTTGGATAACGTCATATTCAGTACCTTTATCCATTAAACGTGTAGATGCGCTTTTTACATCAGCATTAAAGGAATTGAGCAAAGTGTTTATCACATTAACCTGTTTATCGAATTTTTTTACATTAAAGCTATGTAATTGTACGTCCGGACAGTATGTGTATATAAAATCGGTGAAAAACAAATTCTCCGCCTAGTATCTGACATGCCCAATATTCAAGCAAAAAATCGCAGATGCTGGAATGTGAAATAAAAATAGAGAATGCTGGAACAACTTAGCAGGCCAGGCAGCATTTCCTCAGAAAGAAACAGAGTTAACGCTTCCGGTGGCTGATCCTTCATAAGAACTGCGGTGCTGTGCGCTAGTATCTGTCCACAAAATACTAGAAGTGGGTCCAGAGGAACCATTGAAGGTTATAGTCAAAAAACAGGAGATTGTGGAACCAGTTGTGAAACTGGCCAAACAAATATTCCCAGGCCAGGTACAGCACGGGATAGATACAGAGTAACGCTCCATGTACAATGTCCCATCAAATACTCCCAGGACAGGTACAACACGGGGTTAGGTACAGTGTAAGGATCCGTATACACTGTTCCATCAAACAGTTCTAGCACACGTACAGCACGGGTTAGATACAGAGTAAATCTCTTCCTATAATTTCTCATCAAACACTGCCAAGGCAGGTACAGCACGCGCTGTATACAGAATAGTGCTCCCTCTTCACTGTTCCATCAACCACTCCTAGATCATTGAATTCACAGGACCCATTTTAGAATAAAAAACTTCCTCTCCACACTCCCACCAATTTGGTTCGAGGTCTAGAAATGGTGCAGAAGGAAAATTTTGTTTGGCATTGACTTATTTTTGTGAGCTAAAGGCAATGACGCATTCTTTAGAGGCAAGACAGAACGTGGGAATAGGAGAGATAGGCAGAGAGGGAGGGGATACAGGGACTCGCCACAAAGACATTTGAGTTGTCACTATATATGGTGAACTGCATCTTTCTCCATTCTGACCATAGTACCTTTTACTCCGACAACTGAGAGAAATGTCCCCAAAACCAATTGTTGCTGGAAAACGTTGATACATTTGCATTTATCTCTATTTATTTCTATTCTGTGTTGGTGGGGAAAGAGTTATTCTGTTTCTGTCGCTCGAGCTTCTAATCTGGGACTTCTATTTCGGTGTTTATGTATATAAACGTCTCATTGGTTTCCAGCAAGTGTTCATGGCAGCAAAACCAGATCAACAAAGTCACGAACTGATTAGTCTCAAACCACCACAAGGGTTTATTTTAAGAATATTGAAAGCTGGTACAAAGAAATAGAAATATCTCGATCAGTGACACCGGTTTCTGTTTTCTTCAATGAAAACAGATGTGATTTATATCAAAGTGGAAATATTAAAATTAAATGTTCAGTTCTGTAAATTCTGCTGCCAAAACTAGTGGAACTTCTCTCAACAGACGAGTATTTAACTGGATTTAGCACAAGACTTAAGCCATTTAAAATAAACCAGTTAAAACCACCAACAGAGGAGTGTCCTATCGCAACTTGTATTTACAATTATTGGCATTTAGAACTAACTTCTAATTATAGAGCACCTTTCACGATCCCGGAATGTCCCAAAGCACTTCAAAACCAATGTAGTACGTTTGAAGTACTGCCCCTGTTGTAATGTAGGATACATGGCAGTCAAATGGTGAACATAAATATCCCACAAACAGAATGAGATCATGAACAGAAAATATTTGTTTTATCAATGTTGGTTGATTGATAAAACATTGTCATCGACACCGGCGTGAAAGCCCCTGCCATTTTAAGTGGTGGCGTTCAATTTGTAAATTCAACTGTGCGGGAAGTCAGCAATAAAAAGAGAAAATCCTGGAAATCTCAGCAGCTCTGAAAGCATCTGTGGAGAGAAAGAGAATAAATATTCCGGGTCTATGACCGTTCGTTAGAACTGCACCCGCAGTATTTGTATTTTTATTTGCGAATACAGGGCCTCGATTTAATGTCTCATCCAAACGAGTTCACCAACGACAGTACAGCACTCCCTCAGTACTGCTACCGGCAGTGTTAGCCTAGATTATGTGCTCAAGGAGCGATCCCATTGTGCCCTGGCTTTAACATATCACATCTTGATTTTTAAAATGTTTCCATTTAGCTCAGTGTGTCTAAAGTTCAATGCCTGCGCTGAGTCTTACACGGTCGGTTTAATTCCCTGGGCTAATGATCTTGTCTTGCCTGGGGTAATATTCCCGCACTGTTGTAACAGCGGATTTCCATATAGATGTCTCAGCGACTCCACATCTGGAAGTGCCCGAGGCAAGAGGACTCATGGAACTTGTGTTTTACACTGCGTGAGGTGTATCAACAGAGCAGCTGGAAGCGGGGGTTGTTATCATTAGACCGGAGAACCGAATCGAGGTGTTCAAAATTATGACGGGTTTTAATCGAGTAACTTGTTAGAAACTTTTTCAACTGGTAGGAGTTAGATTAACCACTGGACAGAGTTGTGCAACGTATTAGTGCAACAGTCCCTGTTTCTTTTTATATTGCACTAGACACCGTCTCTATTTATATGCACTCGAACATCTATCTGTTTATATTACTCTAGGCCCTGTCTCTCTTTATATTACACAAGGCCATGCCTCTGTTTATATTACAGAAGACCATGTCTCAGTTTACATTATATTAGACCCTGTCTCTGTTTATATTACAGCAACCCATCCCCGTTTATATTACATTAGACACTGTCTCTGCTTATATTGCAGTAGACCCTGTTTCTGCTTAAAGCACACCCGACACTGTTTTCAATATTACTGCACGAGTCTATTTTTCTCTCTGAATTTAACTAGGCCCTATCTGAAATATTACTGCCCTACAATCTTTCCCTGTTTATATTTCCTGCGGCTCTGTCTCAGCTTTTACTGCAATGGACCGTATTTCTATTTGTATTAGGACTTAGTCCTCGGCTAGAGCAATATGGACAGGTCTAGGCACCATATTTCAGAAACCATGCAAAGGATTTAGAAGGGGTGAAGTCGCGGTTCAACATTGTTGCCAATGATGAGGGACTTCAGTTAGTAAAGTTAAAATGTTCTCCTTGGAAGAGTGAAGTTGAATAAGAAACCCAATAAAGCTCTTCAAGATAATCAATTGACTTGTTAGGATAAGTCTCGAAGAGCGGTTCCCTCTGGCCAATGGTTCCATCATCCTAGTCATAGATTTATGTGCACTGGCAAAAGGTCTCGAATGCTGCTTTAGTGATTACAGAACTAGACCCCGTGTTATAATAAATTAGACCCTGCTCGGTAAATATTACATTGAACCCTCCCTCAGTCATTAATACACTAGAGCATCAATTAGCCTGTATTAAACGAGGGCCTGACTGAAATATTACTACCACAGACATGTTTATATTACCATTCGCCTTATCTCAGTTATTACTGTAGAAGGCCATGTCTCCATTTATATTACATGATTTGCTGTCGCTATTTATTTTACACTCGACCCTGTCTCTGCTTATATTACACTACACCATGTGCCTGTTTATATTTCACCAGACCATTTTTCTGTTTATCTTACACTATACCCTGCCTCAGTTATTACTGCAATCACTCTGTTTTTATTCCACTCGACTATGTGGCTGTCTGTATCACACTAGGACGTGTCTCAATTATTTCTGTCATTGACCATGTCCCTGCTTATATTATACAAACCCTGTCTCAGTTATTATTGTTAATATTACATTAGACCCTGTCTCTAACTTTATTACATTAGAACATATCTCAGTTTATATTTGTTAGTGCACATGTTTTCCTGCAAAAATCACTCGACATTCCGGGTCTGTTCCAACGCCAAAACGGCTTTTATTGCGTCGGCGGGGAGAGAGCCTCTGCTTAACTCGAGGCACTCTACTCCACCGAACAATGAAATTCATCGATATTTATATGTTTTACAATAGTTCATTACAGTTACTCAGCCCACTTCGGCTGGACACAATCCAATCATAATGATTATAGATTACAAATAGGTTTAAATGGGCCAATAGAATAAACCCTGGTACATCAGGGGTCTGCATGATTAGTTTGTGACTGTTGCGCGCGGATCCCTATCCGTTTGATGCTCTCCAGGCCCTCCTTAACTTCGTTGCTCATGGATTCTGCCGGTGCATAGCTCCTATCTCTATGGTTGCTCGGCATCCTATATGAGGGTCACTGACTTGAGGACATTCCGTACTAGGTACCGCAGTGTCCTATCTACTAACTTGTCTCAAGCTATCGATTCAAGACATTCCTGAGACCGGTCTCTGCAGGTTCAGTGCTCAGTCATCAGCTTTAGCTAACTTGGCTAATCGAGCTCCCATTGTGCTAGGGCAGCTATTTTATATGTGGCCACTTTAAACCTATATGAGTTGAGATATATTCAGCAGGTACCTAATGCCGAGTGTTTTGATATATTCAGCAGGTGCCTAATGCCTACAACAGTATTGCACGAGACAATGACTCTGTTTGTAATATATCTTCACTATCACCACTCGAAGCCATGTATCTGTCTGATTTGTAATTGGCCATATCTATTTTTACTGTACAAGAACCTCTTTCAGTTATTACTGGATTATAATCTGTCTCATTTATTTCTGCACGAGAGCATATCTCTGTTTTTATTATATTTGGCATTTTTCATATTTTACAACAGTAGATCATGTCAATGTTATATTACACTAGACACTATCTCTATTTATATTATACTAGATTCTCTCGCTGTTGCCAGTACATTAAACACTGTGTCTGATTCTATGCATCAGATCCTGTCTCAGTCATTAATGCATTGCACCATAGCGCTATTTATATTACACTAGGCCCTGTCTCTGTTGATATTACACAAGACCCTGTGTCTATTTATATTACACTGGAAGCTGTCTCTGTTTATATTGCACAAGACCCTGTCTCAGCTTATATTGCACTGGACCCTGTCTCTGTGTAAAATACACTAGATACTAGCTCATGTCATCAACATAGGCAGTCGCTCGGAATCGAAGAATATTTGCTTCCACTCCCAAAGTGAGTTATTTGATGGCTGAACCATCCGATAAGAGAGCCACAGATCTGTTACAGTTGGGACAGACATTCGTCGACGGAAGGGATGGGTGGAGCTAGTTTTCTGCACGCTCATTCCGATGCCTGCGCCTGACCTCTTCGTGCTCTTTGTGTTGAGAGTCGAAGAGCTCAATGCCCTCCCGGATGCACTTTCTTCACCTCGGGCGGTCTTTAGCCAGGTCTCGCAGGTGCCAGCGGCGATGTTACACCTTATCAGGGAGGCTTTGAGGGTGTCTTTGTAACGTTTCCCCTGCCCACTGTTGTCCCGTTTACCATGAAGGAGCTCTGCATAAAGCATTTGCTTAGGGAGTCTCGTATCTGCCATGCGAACTATGTGGCCTGCGCAGCAAAGCTGATCGAGTGTGGTCAGTGCTTCAATACTGGGGATGTTAGTCTGGATGAAGGCAATGATGTTGGTGCGCCAGTCCTCCCACGGGATTTGCAGGATCTTGTGGAGACATCGTTGGTGATATATCTCCAGCGATTTGAGGTGCCTTCTTTACATCGTTCATACCACAGATCCATACAGGAGGACAGGTTTTACTAAAGCGCTGTAGACCATGGTAGATTTGAGGGCTGGGTCTTCAAACACTCTTTTCCTCAGACGAGCGAAGGCTGCACTGGTGCACTGGAGGCGATGTTTAATCTCCGCATCAATGACTGCCTTTGTTGCTAAAAGTCTCCCGAGATGTGGAAAATGGTCCACGTTGTCGATGGTCGCGCAGTGAATCTTGATGATAGGAGGACAGTGTTGTGCAGTGGAGACAGGCTTGTGGGGAACATTTGTATTACGGATGTTAAGCTTAATGCCCATGATTTCATATGCCTCAGTGAATACATTGAGTATATCATCGAGGTCAGCCTCAGAATGTGCGCAGATGCAGGCAACTTCCGCCGACTGTAGCTGAAAGACAGAGGTTGGGGTGATCTTGCACCTGGCTTGGAGGCGGCGAAGGGTAAATACTGGTTTTGCAGTGCGGCAGCTCCCGGAGAAATGCAGGGAGCATCGCCAGCCCTTTTTACATGGCCTTTTTCGACCTTAAAAAGGTCTTTGACACTGTCAATTGTGCGGGTCTAGTGAGCGTCCAGCTCCGTTTCGAAGACCCCCAAAATTTTGTCAATATCCTTCGCCTGATTCACGATGACATGCAGGCCATGATCCTTACCAACGGATCCATTACATACCCAATTCACATCGGAACGGGGTCGAACAGGGCTGCGTCATCGCTCCAACACTCTTCTCAAACTTCCTCGCTGCCATGCTCCACCTCACAATCAACAACTCCCCGCTGGAGTGGCACGAGACGACAGGACCAGCGGCAAGGTGTTTAACATACGCCACCTGTAGGCCAGGTCTAAGATCTGTCATTGAGCTACCGTAGGCGGATGACGCGTGCAGATGCGCACCTTCTGAGGCTGAACTCCAGGATATGGTCAATGTATTCACTGAGGCACTGGCTCACATATTCCTGCATTAAACCATATATCTATTTAGATTAGGCCTGAGGCCATAGCTGGAAAATTATGGACAATTCTGGGCACCATATTTCCATAAAATATAAGGGCATAAGAAAGGTTACAGCTAACGTTTAACAGATTGTTACCTGGGATGAGGGACTTCAGTTATGAGAAGAGGTGACGAAAGGTAGAACTATTCTCCTTCGAACAATGAAGTTTAAGACACAACCTAAAAGAAGTCTTCATGATGAAGAAAAGGTTTGATGGAGAAGCTACAGAAGAGTACTTCCTTCTTACGAGTGGGAGAGTAAGCAGAGGTCATAGATTTAAAAGCATTGGCAAAATATCTAGTGCACTGTTTTAGTGATTACAGCACTAGACCATCTGTGACGTTACATTATACCCTGTCCCTGTTTAAATTACACTAGACACTGTCTCTGTTTCTATCACACTAGACCCTGTCTCTGTATATATTATAGTAGAGCCTGTTTCCATTTATATTACATTATACCTTGTCTAATCATTAAAGCACTAGACCATGTATCAGACTTTTATTTAAATTAAGATCTGTCTGAAATATTTCTGCTCTAGACATGTTTATATTACCTCAGGCCTTGTCTGAATTCTAACTCACCATGTCACAGCTTATGTTACAATAGACTATATTTGTCTTTATATTATAAAATACCATGTCTCGGTCATGACTGGATCAGACAATGTATCTGTTTATATTACACTAGACCATATATCAGTGTATATAGTACTGTAAACTTTCTCAGTTTTTACCCTGTCGTTGTTTATATTACACTAGACCCTGTCTCTGTTTATATTTCATAAGGCCCAGTCTCTGTTTAAATTACTCCAGACCCTGGCTCAGTTATTACTGCATTGCACCATATCTCTGTTTGTATAAGGCCTTTGGTCTCAGCTGGAGTATTATTGACAATTCTGGACACCACTTTTCCATAACGATGTAAAGCCATTAGAAAAGGTGCAAAAGACATTTAACACGTTGTTAACAGAGATAAGCGAATTCAGTTAGAGGTTGGAAAATGTAGAACTCTTTTCTTTGGAACGGAGAATTTTAGGAAGCGATCTAATAGAAGTCTTCAACATGATGAGATGTTTTAATAGTGCAGAGGAGATATGAGGGGAAATTTCTACACCCAGATTAATGTGCGGCTCTGGAAATCACTGCCTGAAAGGTTGGTAGTTGTAGGAAACCTCACAAAATTTTAAAGTTACTTGGAAGCACGATTAAAGTGTTGTAACCTACAGGGCTACACACCAAGAGCTGGAAATTGGGATTAGGTTGAATAGCTCATGGTCGGCCGGCGCTGTATAGATTGGGCCGAAATGGCATCCTACCATGCTGTAAATGTCTATGTTTCTATTATATAGAACAGCGGTTCCCACTAAGCAGAGGTCATAGACTTAAAAGCACTGGCAAAAGATCTGGAGGGGAGAAGACGAAAATTTGTTTTCACATAGAGCATCAGCACCGGCACGATGGACTCAATGACTTCCTTTGTGATGTAAGTTTCTGTGATTTTCTGTAATCACAGCAGATGATCTCTCAGTTATTATTCCACCAGATCCTGTCTCTGTTTATATTGCACTAGACCACGACTCAGTTGCTACTTCACTATACCCTGTCTCTGTTTTTATTACACTAGATCAGGATTCTGTTTATATCACTCTAGACGCTGCCTCTGTTATTATGGCACAAGACCCTATCCCAGTTTATAGTACACTTGACCCTGTCTCTTTTTATATTGTACCAGACCCTGTCTCTGTTCATATTATTTTAGACCCTATCGCTGCTAATATGGCACTAGACCCTGTCCCGGTTTATATTACTCCAGACAGTATCCCGGTTTACTTTACACTATACCCCGTCTCTGTTAATACGGCACGAGACCAAGTCACGGTTTATATTACTCCAGACCCTGTCTCTGTTTATATTACTGTAGACCCTGCCTCTGAACATATTACACTCGTCCATGTCTCTATTTACATATCACTAGATCCTGTCTCTTTTTATATTAAACTAGACCCTGTCTCTGTTTATATTACGCTAGACACTGTCACTATTTATATTACACTAGACCCAGTCTCTGTTTATATTGCACTGGAACCTGTCTCTGTTAATATTGCACGAAACTCTATCTCGGCTTAAAATAAACTAGACTCTGTCTCAGTTATTATTGCGAAGTACTTTATTTCTCTTTATATTAGGCCTTAGGTCTCAGCTGGAATAATATTGACAATTCTGGGAACCACATTTCCATAACGATGTAAAGGCTTTAGAAAGCGTGCAGATGAGGTTCAACAAGTTGTTGCCAGGATTAAGGGACCACAGTTATGAGAAGAGTTAGATTTGTTCTCCTTGCAACAAAGAAGTTTCATAAGCGACTTAAAAGAGTTCTTCAAGATGATGAGAGGTTGAATAAAGTAGCTGTAGAAGAACAGTTCCCTCTGGCGAGTGCGTGAATAAGCTGAGGGCATACATTGAAAAGCATTGGCAAAAGTGCTAGAGTGGAGAAAAATATGTTACTTCATGCAGACTGTTGTAGGCATCTGGAATGCTCTACAAGAAGTGGTGGTGGAACATGATTCCATAAATAATTTTCAAACTGAATTGGGGATGAAGAACTTACAGGGTTAGAGAAAAATTCCGCCACGTGGAACAATGCACACCTGCTCTTTCTAAGTGTCGGTACAGGCGCGATGGACCGAATGGCTTCATTTATGATGTACTTTTCCCTGATTGCATGATATCACAGCAGATCGGCTCTCATTTATTATGGCACGGGACCGTGTTTTAATTATTACCACGCTAGCCTCTGCATCAGTTATTACCGCATTTGACCTTGTATCTGTAGATATTGCACTAGACACTGTCACCATTTATATTGTACTCGGCCCTGTCTCTGTTTATGTTATACAAACCATGACTCTCTTTATATTACACTAAACCCAGTCTCTTTTTATAATAGACTAGACCCTGTCTATGTTTACATTATACTAGACCTGGTCTCTATTTATATTATACTTGGCTGCGACTCTTTTTATTTTATATCAGATGCTGTCTCAGTCATTAATGCACTATTCTGAGTATCGTTAATATTGCACGAGACCTTATATATCTTTATATTACTCGAGACCATGTATTTGTTTATATTCCTCTAGACATTGTCTCATGCATTGCTACATTAAGTCATATCTTTTTTTATATTACACTCGATCCGGTCACTGGAATTATTGCACCAGAACCTGTCTGTATATGTTACACCAAATCCGGTCTCTGTTTGTTATGTACTAGATCATGTCTCTGTTTATATTACACGAGACACTGTGTCTGTTTATATTACCCTAGACCCTGTCTCTGTTTATATTTAATCTGACCCAGTCTCTGTTTAAATTAGTCCAGATCCTGACTCAGTTATTACTGCATTGCACGATATCTCTGATTGTATTAGGCCTTTGGTCTCAGCTGGAGTATTATTGACAATTCTGGACACCACTTTTCCATAACGATGTAAAGCCATTCGGAAAGGTGCAAAAGAGGCTTAACACATTGTTAACAGAGGTAAGCGAATTCAGTTCGAGGTTGGAAAATTTAGAACTCTTTTCTTTGGAACGGAGAATTTTAGGAAGCGACCTAATAGAAGTCTTCAACATGATGAGATATATTAATAGTGCAGAGGAGATATGAGGGGAAATGTCTTCACCCAGATTATTGTGCAGCTCTGGAAATCACTGCCTGAAAGGTTGGTAGATGCAGGAATCCTCACAAAATTTTAAACTTACTTGGATGCACGATTAAAGTGTTGTAACCTACAGGGCTCTGGACCAAGAGCTGGAAATTGGGATTAGGCTGGAAAACTCATGGTCCGCCGGCGCTTTTACGATGGGCCGAAATGGCATCCTACCATGCTGTAAATGTCGATGTTTCTATTATATAGAACAACGGTTCCCACTAAGCAGAGGTCATAGACTTAAAAGCATTTACAAAAGATCTGAAGGGGAGAAGACGAGAATGTGTTTTCACGTAGAGCGTCAGCACCGGCACGATGGACTCAATGACTTCCGTTGTGATGTAAGTTTCTGTGATTTTCTGTAATCACAGCAGATGATCTCTCAGTTATTATTCCACTCGACCCTGTCTCTGTTTATATTGCACTAGACCACGACTCAGTTGCTACTTCAGTATACCCTGTCTCTGTTTATATTACACTAGATCAGGTTTCTGTTTATATAACTCTCGACCCTGCCTCTGTTAATATGGCACTAGAAACTATTCGGGTTTATATTACACTTGACCCTGTCACTGTTTATATTATATTAGACCCTGTCTCTGTTCATATTCTTTTAGACCCTATCCCTGCTAATATGGCACTAGACCCTGTATCGGTTTATATTACTCCAGACACTATCCCGGTTTATTTTACACTGGACCCTGTCTCTGTTAATACGGCACGAGACCAAGTCACGGTTTATATTACTCTAGACCCTGTCTCTGTTTATATGACTGCAGACCCTGCCTCTGATTATATTACACTCGACCATGTCTCTATTTACATTTGACTTGATCCTGTTTCTTTTTATATTAAACTAGACCCTGTCTCTGTTTATACTACGCTAGACACTGTCACTATTTATATTACACTAGATCCTGTCTCTTTTAATATTGCATGAAACTCTGTCTAGATTTAAAATAAACTAGACTCTGTCTCAGTTATTATTGCTTAGTACTTTATTTCTCTTTATATTAGGCCCTAGGTATCAGCTGGATATTATTGACAATTCTGGGAACCACATTTCCATAACGATGTAAAGGCATTAGAAAGCGTGCAGATGAGGTTGAACGAGTTGTTACCAGGATTGAGGGACCACAGTTATGAGAAAAGTTAGAACTGTTCTCCTTGCAACAAAGAAGTTTCATAAGCGACTTAAAAGAGTTCTTCAAGATGATGAGAGGTTTAATAAAGTAGCTGTAGAAAAGCAGTTCCCACTGGCGAGTGCGTGAATAAGCAGAGGACATACATTTAAAAGCATTGGCAAAAGTGCTAGAGGGGAGAAAAATATGTTACTTCATGCAGACTGTTGTAGACATCTGCAACGCTCCACAAGAAGTGGTGATGGAACATGATTCCATAAATAATTTTCAAATAATTGGAGATGAAGAACTTACAAGGTTAGGGACAAAATTCCGCAACGTGGAACTATGCACTCCTGCTCTTTCTAAGTGTCGGTACAGGCGCGATGGACAGAATGGCTTCATTTATGATGTACGTTTCCATGATTACAGGATATCACAGCAGATCGGCTCTCATTTATTACGGTACGAGACCATGTTTTAATGATTACCACGCGAGCCTCAACATCAGTTATTACTGCATTTGACCTTGTATCTTTTCATATTGCACTAGACACTGTCACTATTTATATTGCACTCGGAACTGTCTCTATTTATATTATACAAACCGTGACTCTCTTTATATTACACGAAACCCAGTCTCTTTTTATAAAAGACTAGACCCTGTCTCTGTTTATATTATTCTAGACCTGGTCTCTATTTATATTATACTCGAATGTGACTCTTTTTATATTACATCAGATGCTGTCTCAGTCATTAATGCACTATTCCGCGTATCGTTAATATTGCACAAGACCTTATTAACCTTTATATTACATAGACCATGTATTTGTTTATATTCTACTCGACATTGTCTCATGCATTGCTACATGAAGCCGTGTCTTTTTTTATATTACACTCGACCCGGTCACTGAAATTATTGCACCAGAACCTGTCTGTTTATGTTACACCAAATCCGGTCTCTGTTTGTATTGCACTAGATCATGTCTCTGTTTATGTTACACGAGACACTGTCTCTGTTTATATTACCCTACACCCTGTCTCTGTTTTTGCTTCCTGCTGGGTGGCATGTAATTACTCAGCACTGGCACCTGGAGTCCTGGCCTAGATTATATGCTCGCGGCTCTGCATTGGGAAATTAAACCATGATTACATGACTGAGGCGTGAGACTGCTGCCACTGAGCCAAGACTGACATGATCTGGTCCCTGGTCCCATGACACTAGACGGTGCCAGTGTTATTACACTAATCTCACCCATTCATACTGAAGTGGACCTTCACTCTGTTATTAGACATCAAGCAAAGCATTTGCAGATATAATATCAGGTGACTTGCACACACTATTATGTAAGATCTAATCTTTTTGTTTATTTACACTCGACACTGTCTTTGTATAACACCAGAATCTGACTCAGTTGTTATTAGATCAAACCCTGTTTTTGTTACTCTTACAGTGGACAATTATTTGAGTGTTATTACGCTGGACCCCGTCTGCACTCTTACTGTGTGAGACTCTGTCTCAGGAATTCTTACAATAGACACGCGTTCTGCTATTATTTTAAAATGACCTCCCCCTGTAATATAAGGTAAATACACGCCGCTATTATAACTCGAGAGATTGTCTCGGTTGTATTTAATGGAGTTGGGTTCTGGAATTGTTATAGCAGACCTTGCTTCTGTTAGTGATAAACTATCACCTCTTTCAGATATTATTGCACAATATATTGTTTCTATTATTATTACACAAAGAACTGCTTCTTCCAATTTTACCCTGGAGCTGCCTCAGTTATCACTGCAACAGACCAATCTCAAAAATGTTCGAAGATGTTTGTGACGAAACAGTGAAGGTAGGATTGAAAAAAAGAAGACTTTGGAAACTGAAATAGTGTAACTTATCTGGGAAGTAGCAAGCGTTTCATTCCTTTCCAAACGAAGGTTGTAATAAATCAGAAAATGACATATTTATTAACGTCACATCAGGCATAGGTGATTTTCATATTTACCATCACTTGCACCAATCAGCACATTCTGGAATTAATTATCAGGAGCTTTTTTGTGATGGTGAGGTGATCACTGGACAATAAAGCGCAGAGACTGGTGATAGTTTCTAATTACCCTCGCTGTAATTGATTTGCCTTTCACACTGAATACAATGGACAGACATGCGGGCTTCATTAACGGAATCGACTTTGTGACTTCTCTTTAGAAACAAGACAATGGGTTCCCAATAAATGTTAAAGATATTAAACGATCCGAAGCTGCAAAATTGTAAAAAATAATTGGTGAATATAATAATATATCATTGTGGAATGTGCTTGCACCTATTGCGAATGATATGATTTGTAAACACATGCAGCAAGCACCTTCTGAGTGCTGTTTTCAGTAATTCCTCTAAACCAAATAAGGGCTGGTGCAGCTGTGGATATACCTGTGGTCGCCCATCTGGCGGCCCTGTGACGTCACGGTTCCAGACTCTGTCGAACACAATCAGTGGGTTCCGCAAAAGCTCAATAGAAACTTCTGCAGTGAAAACAATTCTTAACTGTGAAAACCAAGGAGCAATCAGCATAGGACAACATACGTATGCGTTAGTAAACTTTAACAGAGTATGCCACTAATTAGAGCAACGAGCAGTGAATTGCTCAACTTTAGACCTGTCCCTCAATCTCAATCCATCTCTGGAAAATTGTTCCAAGATTTACCTGCCCATTCAACGCAAGTGGCACCGAAATAATGTCACATCAATCAGAAGTTGCTACTGTTGCTGACAGTAATTAACAAAAATAAATATAGGTTCTACATTTAAAACAATTCTTCCTTCCACCTACGCAAATAATTATCTCTCTTTACATCGATATCCATCTATCTCTCCATCAATCATCTGCTCATCAATCTACCAGACAGGGTGCAGTGTAATATAAATAGAGACAGGGTGAGTGTAATATAAGCAGAGACATGATCCAGAATAATATAAATAGAGACAATATCGAGTGCAATGTAAAGAGAGACAGCGTCTAATGCAATATAAACAGATTCTGGGTCTCGTGTAATAAAAACAGAAGCAGGGATTGGTGTAATATAAAAGGACATGGACTAGTGCAATGCAAAGAGAGACAGGGCCTCAAGCAGGAATAACTGAGACACGGTCTAGTGTGACTTAAACAGAGACATGATCTAGTCAAATATAAATAGAGAAAGGATCTAGTCTAATACAAACACTGACCGGGTCTATTGTAATTTAAACAGAGACAGGTCCGAGTGTTATATAAGGAGAGAGAAGATTCAGTATGGTATTAACAGACACAGAGACTAGTCTAATATAAAAAAATAGATTATACTGTAATATTAGCAGAGACAATGCCGATTGTAGTATTAACAGAGACTGGTTCTTTTGTAACTTCATCAGAGGCAGCTTGTGGAGTAATATGAACAGACACAGGGTGTAGTGTAACATAAACAGGGATATGACCTAAAATTTTATAATCAGAGTCAGTGTCATATAAACAGATAATTGTTCCAGTGTAATATAAAAATGGGCCATGCTTAGTCAATATAATTGAGACAGGTTCTAATGTAAATTAAATATAGACTGGGTCTAGTTTTTCAATTGCATATCAAGCAGCCTAACCTTGGCGCTGGTCAAATTATTGGTATGAAATATGAATGACACGATAAATCATCATTGAGAAAGTCACTGATTAATCAAGGACGACTTAGCATGGATTTGGTCATGTAAGGTCATGTCTGACTAACTTGATTGCATTTTGATGAGGTAACAAAGAGAATTGACGAGGACAGTATCATTGATGATGGTTTTTACCAAGGCTTTTTGCAAGGTAACGCATGGGCAGTTGGTCAAAAAAGTAAAAGCCAATGGGATCCAAGGGAAAGTGGCAAGTTGGATCTAAAATTGGATCTGTTGTAAGAAGCAGAGGGTAATGGTCGATGGGTGTTTTTGTGACTGGAAGGCTGTTTCTAGTGGTGTTCTGCAGAGCTCAGTACTAGGTCCCTTGCCCCTTGTGCTATACTTCAATTAATTAGGCTTCAATATAGGGGACATGTTTAAGATGTCTTCAGATGATACAAAAATTGGAGTGTGGTTGATACCGAGGAATGAATCTGTAGATAGCAGGACGGTATCAATGGACTGGTCAAGAGGGCAGAAAAGTGGCAAATGAAATTTATTACTAGGAGAGAAGTGATGCATTTGGGGAAGGCTAACAATGCAGGGGAATATAGAATGAATGTTAGGATACTGTGCAAGTCGAGGAACAGAGAGACCTTGAAGTGCAGGGCCACAGATCGCTGAAGGTTGAAGGACTTGTCGATTAGATGGTCAAGGAGGCGTACGGGATACTTTCCACTACTGGACAAGCATTACAATATAAGAGCAGGGAGGTTATGCTTGAACTGTATCAAACACTAGTTTGGCCATAGCTAGATTATTGCTTGTAGTTCTGGACACCACATTACAGGAAATAAATGATTGCACTCGAGAGAGTACAAATGAAATTTACGAGGATGTGTCCTGGATTGGATAATGTTAGTTATGAGAAGTCATTTGATCTGCTGAGATGTTTTCTTTTGATACGAGAAGACTGAGGGGAGACTTGATTTATTTGAATAATTATGAGGGGCTTAGATAGAATGGATAGCAAGGACCTATTTCTATTAGCATAGAGTTCAATAATCAGAGGGAATAGATATACAGTAATTGATAGAAAGATTAGAGAGGAGTTGAGGATAACTTTTTTCAGCAGGAGTTGCTGGGGGTTTTGAACCTACTCCATGAAAGGCTCGTAGAGGCAGTAATCATCACAATTAAAAAGTGCTTGGACATGTACCTGAAGTATCGTGCTCTACAGGGCTACGAACCAAAAGCTGAAAAGTGGTATTAGGCTGAATATCTATTTTTCGGCTAGTGTGGACGTGCCTATTACTCTATGACGCTATGGCAATCGTTCAGATCTTTGATCAGCTCTATAAAATTAATCTTCCAACGTCTCTGCTGTACATAATACAAAGCCAGCTTCTCTAATCTCGGCATAACTGAACTCCCACAACCCTGATACAATTCAAGTCAATCTCCTCTGCACATTCTCCAAGACCGTGACAATCTTCCTAAAGTCCGGATTTAAATAATGTCAATCTGTATTGTTCCTTCAGGTTAATTCTAAGGATATATTTGGTGTCTTGCAATCGCACTGAGCAGCAATATGAGTGTTATTAATTTTGATAACAATGATACTACGTGTTTGGCAGTGCAGACTTTGAATGATATACTCAGTAACATGGGCTTCTGCATGATTCATGTTACAGTAAGATCGCTGTCGCCACCTGTTGATGACAAACATCTACTGCAGATGCTAGAGATGTCTTTGAATCATGATTAATAATTACAGGCACAGCAACTTGGTTTTCCAAGTTACGTATATAGAGCGGCGTTTCTCAGAACAAACCATGCGAGGGCCAAGAGAGTAAAGGAAATTAAGGTAGGAATGACCCAAAATACTGTTATAATTTCTGATGAGGTTTGCTTGGGAAATTGTGTGGTTAGTTGACAAGAAAACGCCAATAAACAAGGTAAGGTTAAATGTATCATCCACACACCATTTCTAATGATGGGGGAAGAGGGACAGCTGCCTCTGGAAGGCTAGAATAGTGGCCATGTGATTGGACTAGTGCTTCAGGGGCCTCGGTTAATGATCCAGCAGACATGAGTTCAAAGCCAACCATGGCAGCGGGGAATTTAAATTCAATTCATTAAATACATCTGGAATAAAAATCTAGCATCAATATTGTTGACCGTTACAGGAGGATTGTCGTAAAACCCCATCTGGTTCAACAATGTACATTAGGGAAGGGAATCTGCTGTCCTTACTCTGTCTAGCCTATACCAGACTCCATTCCCAGAGCAAAGTGTTTGACCCTTAATTGCCCTCTGAAATATCCTAGCAATGACAGCAAACAGCCACAAGAAACATTAATAAGAATAAAATCGGACGCACCACCTGGCATCGACCACTGCACCGGCTATGTACATGACAACGGCTCACCCAAATCCGGGTCGATCATATTAAGCCGTTCTTCACTCGCATCTGAGGTCCTCTGCCAACAGTGGGAGAGTTGTCCCACAGACTATTGAAGCAACAGCCCGACATAGCCTTCCTCACCGAATCATACCTTTCAGCCAATGTCCAAGACTCCTCCATCACAATCCCTGGGTATGACTTGTCCCACCCTTATTGGTATACAGTCGGGAGTGAAAGGCCTTGGGAGTCCTCAACATTGAGTCGGGACCCCATGAAGTCTCATGGTTTCAGGTCAAGCATGGGCTGGGAAACCTTCGGCTGTAAACCATCGACCAACCTCCCTCAGCTAATGAATCAGTACACCTCCATATTGAAAAGCACTTAGAAGAACCACTGAAGGTAATGCAGCGGCTCGGTAGCACCTCCAGTGACCAAGCTGGTCGAGTCCAGACAGAATGAGCCTGCGACAGGAGGTGAGAGAACAAACACGAGGGGAAAAACCTACTAGAAACCATCCATATCAAACAACATGTCGTAGATGCATCGGTCCATGAGAAATTGGCAGCAGTGACCACTTCACCGTCATTATGGAGCCGAAGTCCGGTCTTCAAGCTGAGGAAACAATCTGTCGTATGGAGTGGCACTAACGCCGTCCCAAACTGGATATGTTCATAACAGATCCAACAACTCAAAATTGGGCATCCATGGAGCTCTGTGGATCAGCAGCAGCAGAGTTGTATTCCGTAAAATCGGTAACATCATTGCCCGACTTTTCCCTCTTTCTACCATTATCATCAAGCCAGGGGACCAAAACTGGTTCAATAAAGTGCACAGAAGTGCATGCCAGGAGCAGCACCAGGTGTACCTAAACATGAGGAGCTAACCTGGGGAGCCAGCAACACAATATTACATGCATGCGAAACAGCGAAACCAGCATGGCTCAGACAAAGCTAAGGGATCCCAGAATCAACGGATCAGATCAAAGCTCTGCAGTCCTGCCACATCAAGTTTTGAATGGTGGTGAGCCATTACGCAACTAACAGGAGGAGGAGACTCCATGAATATCTTTATCCTAAATGACGTTGGAGCCCAGCACTGAAGTATCAAAGGCAAAGCTGAAGCGTTTGCAACTAACTTCAGCCACAAGTGCCGAGTGGATGATTCATATCTGCCTACTCATGAGGTCCCCACCATCAGAGAAGCTAGTCTTCAGCGAATTTATTAATTCCACGAGTAATGAAGAAACGGCTGACTGCACTGGATACAGCAAAGGCTATGGGACCAGAAAACCTCCCGGCTGAAGAAGTGTGCTGCAGAGCTAAACGCTCCTCAAGCCAAGCTGTTCCAGTACAGCTATAACACAGACATCTACCGAAATATGTGGGAAACTGTGCATGTATGTCGCGTCCGCAAAAAGCAGGACAAATCCAATCTGGCCAATTAACGTCCCATTAGTTTCCTCTCAATCATCAGCACGGAGCTGGAATATCTGGTCGTGAGTGCTATGAAGTGCAACGTAATTAGCAATAACCTGCTCATCAATGCTCACTTTTTTTTCACCGAGGACCACTCGGCTCCAGACCACATTACAGTTTTGGCAAAAGCGTGGATATGTTTGAATTCCCGACGTGAGGTGATACTGACTGCCGTGGATGTCAAGGCAGCATTTGACAATGTTTGGCATGGAGGAGCGTTGGTAAAATAAAAGTCAATGTGGAAACAGGGGAGAACCTCTCCACTGGCTAGATTCATACCTCGCACAGAGCTAGATGTTTGTGACTGTTGGATGTCAAAAATCTCAGCGCAAGGGCATGATATCAGGAGTTCTTCAGGACACAGTAGTAGGCCCAACTATGTTAAGCTGCTTCATTAATGACCTACGCTCAATCATAAGATCAGAAATGGAGATATTCACTGATGACTGCTCAATGCTCATTGCCATTCGCAACATTTCAGACAATGAAACAGGCCACGTCCACATTACGAAAGACTTGGAAGACATTCAGGCTTGGGCTTATATGTGGAAATAACATTCACGCCACAAAAGTGCCAGATAATGATTATCTCCAAGTCTAACCACTGTCTCAATGACAATCAACAGAATTTCCATCGCCGCATCCCCATCATAAACATCCGGGAGGGCACCATTTACCAGAAACGCAACTGGACTATCGACATACATACTGTATCAACAAGAACAGGTGAGCGGCTGGGTATTCTGCAAGCAATGACTCAGCGACAGAATCCCCAAAGCCTTTCCACCATCTACAGGGCACAAGTCAGGAGTATAATGGAATACTTTCCGCTCACTTTAATGATTGCAGCTCCACCAAGCAGCTCGACTCCATTTAGGACAAAGCGACCCGCTATATTGGCACCACATAAACCTTAAATATTCTCTCCCTCCACCACCGCCGCATTGTGGCTAAAGATTGCACAATATACAAGATGCACTGCAGCAACTCACCAAGTCTTCCATGGCAGCATCTTCCAAACCGGTGACTTTTAACACCTATCCCTAACAACACCTCCCCAGCAGCACTGTGGGAGTACCATCACCAAACGGACTGCAAAAGTTCAAGAAGGCGGCTCCTCTCCATCTTCCCAAGGGCAATTATGGATGAGCAATAATGGCTGGCCTTGCCAGCGATGGCCACATCCCACGAACGAATAGATTAAGATCCAAACTAATACAAATCAGAGCGCCCATTAACCATGATGCCAAACAGTGCGCGCAGAACATTGTAAACCTGAATAACAGAAAAGGTGCACAGGATTGAAACAGGAATATGCAATAAACGGATGTGTTCCAGATTAACAGAGAGTTAACAGATAATATAAAAAATGAGTACATTAATCCATTTTCGTAGGGCGAGACGTGGGACAACCCGGACAGACCTTACGTTCATGCTCTCTGTAAGACTGCTATCTGCAGCAGAAAAATTCCAAGCCTAACATCTGCAGAACCCTTGTGTCTGAGAAGTTAATGCTCATCTGTTCATAGATAGTAATGCTTGCAGCATTGGGACAGACGGGTCATCTGTCAATAAATTAGGATGTTTGTGACTCTGGTACAGAAAGGTAACGTGTCAGTAAATTGGGATGTTTGGGCCACTGGTGCAGGAAGATCACCTTTCAATACAACAACAACTTGTAGTTATATAGCGCCTTTAATGTAGTGAAATGTCACAAGGCGCTGCACAGGAGCACTGTGAGAATCAAATAAATTGACCCCGAACGCATCAATAGAAATTAGCGCAGGTGATCAAAAGCTTGTTGAAAGAGTTATGTTTTAAGCAGTGTCTTGAAGGAGGACAAAGAGCTAGAGGGGAAGGTTTTGGCAGAGTGTTCCAGAACTTGGGGCTAGGCAGCAAAATGCACTGCCACCAACGGTTGAGCGATAATAAACGGCCATGCTGAAGAGGGCAGAATTAGAGGAACACATGCATCTCGGGGCTAGAGGAGACTACAGAGATAGGGAGAGGCGAGGACATGGAGGGATTTGACAATAGAGATGGGAATTTAGAAATGAATTCTAGAGGTCACAAAGGCAAGGATGAAGGCTACAGCAGTGGAAATGGTGAGGCAAGTGTGGAGAGAGGCGATGTTACGTCGGTGGAAATAGGCAGTCTTAGTTGTGCTGTTGGTATGTGGTCTGAAGATCATTTAAGGGTCAAATATGACACCAAGGTTGCGAACAGTCTGGTTCAGCCTCAGAGAGAATTTGGGAAGAGGGAGGGAGTCATGGAGAAGGAACGCAGTTTGTAGCCGGGACTGTATACAATGGCTTCAGCCTTCTCAATATTCATTTAGAGAACAGTTCTGCTCACCGAGAACTGCATATCGGACAAGCAGTCTGCAAATTTAGAGACCATTGATGGGTCGAGAGAATACGCTTTATGTACAACTGGGTAGCAACAGTGTATATGTGGAAACTGCCGCTGTATTTTCGGATAATGTCTCCAAGAGAAAAAATGAAGATGAGAAATAGGGCGGGCCAAGGGTAGATCCTTGCGGGAGATCAGAGGTAACGCCACAGGGGCGGGAAGAGAAGCCGTTGCACGTTTTTCTCTAGCTAGGATTAGATAGCTAAGAATGGAACCAGGCGAGTACCGTCCCACCCAGCTGGACGATGGTAGAGAGACGTTGGAGAAGAATGGAGTGGTCAACCTTGTCAAAAGGCTGCAGACAAGACTGGAAGGACGAGGGGAGTTAGTTTGTCTTTGTCTCATTCACAAATTACATCATTTCTGACTTTGAGAGAGCTGTTTTGGGACTGTGGCATGCGCGGCAACTGGATTGGAGGGATTCATACATGAAATTGCAGGAACTTGGGAAGGGATTTGGGAGTGGATAAAACTTTCAGGGACTTTGGAGAGGAAAGGTATTTGGAGATGTGGCGGTAGATTTCAAGGTCGGAGGATTAAGGGTTGTTTTTCTTGAGTCGAGGAGTTATGAAAGCAGATTTGAGAGCGAATGAAACAATACTTGAGAAGAGCGAACCGTTAACAAAGTCAGGTAACATGGGGCCAGAAAATAATGTTGGTTGATCAGCAGTTTACTGTGAAACGGGCCAAGGAGGCAGGACGTGTGTATCAAGGACTGCATGAGCTCGGAAATGGCATCAGCAGAGATCGGAGAGAAACTGGGAAAATTTGAGTTCAGAGACAGGATACGATCTTCCTCAGAGAAGTTTGACCCAGTGGGCTTGGGGATGAATGGGAAGAGGTCGGGACGGCCTAACTGATGGTCTCAATCTTAGAGACAATGAGTTCCTCACACTTATTGTCGGAGGTCGGGGGTGGAGACTGGGGAGTTTGTAAGTGGTGATTTTTGTGTTTCTGGTACAGGGGGATCGCTTTTCAGTAAATTGGGATGTTTGTCTCTCTAGGACAGGAACTCACTTGTCAGTAAATTGGGATGCTTTTGTCACTGATTTTGGAGATTCACAATCAATGAATTGTGACAGCTTTTAGCTCTGCTACAGTCAGATAATCAGCCCCATTCAACGGTGGATATGTTCCCCACAATTATGCCTCAATATCAGCTTGAAAGTCTGGTCTTTACACCAAATTATGGACGGTGATTATTTGACATGTATAATTTTTTAGATATATTTTTTCTTGAAATTTTAGCGACATTGCCAATACAGCAATTACTACTCATACCTATGCCGGCATTAAGAATCATCAATTTTCTGCAAAACTGCAGTGCATGTAGGCCAGATATGATAGGGAACGGAGGTACTCTTTTCAAACCCACGTTACAAAAATCCAGCAGATTTATGCTGTATTGTTTCTTGTGCCAGTGCAAAAATGAACAGATGCATTTGCTCAATAATTCTGTTGGTTAGTTGCTGCCATTCGCGCCTGCAGGTGGTGCGAATGAGGAGCTGATGCAGTTGTGCCAGTGTGAGGCGAATTTAGCTACTCAATGCATTAACGCCAGGAACTAATTCTCCAACAGTTCTAAAGATACCGGATAATCCCAGGCTATATTGAATTTCTAGCCCTAATATGTTCAATTCATATCAATAACATTGTTTCCCAAACACTGAAGCCATCCATGGACAATTCTCACAATGCATAATGAAACCTGGGGTTTGTACTTTCATTATTTTATTTATTTACCTAGAATATTCAGCGGGTATTTAACAGCGTTGTTTAACTCCTCTCTGAATTCACTTTGAGTTGCTGCATAAATAAGTGTTGGTGCAGCAAGTCAACAGCTGAAGCATATTTCCGCTTTCCTGCAGGATAAATGTGGGATCACTGCAACCTTTGATTTTGTAATCATGTGTAAATCGCTCAAATAAGAACTGTATAAGATCAGTCATCCACAACAGGATGAAACTTACCGAGATGGCGAAGAGTAAAAATATGGTCTTTCTCTGCGGCTCTCCATCTCTGGGCCACTCTGATTCTCCCCAGTGCTCTGGTTCGGGAGTCTTCTGCGGGTCCTGCTGGCTGCTAGAATGTGTTTGACGGTCACAGCATTGAGCAAAAGGATCAGAAGGACCGGGAGACATCGTGTTAGAATACCGTCGAACAAGTCAAACGTTCTCCATACGGGTGAAGTACAACGGATTTCCTTAAGTTTACAATACCACGGAACTTTGACACTTCTGTACATCGGCTCGTGTATACACTACCAGGGAGCGTTGTTCAGACAGCCCAGTTCACAGACCATTGCAGTAACCCGGGACATCGTCAATTCTGTACATTGGCTTGTGTATAATCTACAATGGAGCGCTGTTCAGACAGCCCATTGCGCAGACCATTGCAGTAAACACGGGGCATTGTCAATTCTGGACATAGGTTCGTGTATAAACTAAAAGCGAGCGCTGTTCAGACAGCCCAGTGCATAGTCTATTGCTGCCATTTTTTCGTTGCAGCAGTTTATTTTCAGCTTCTGACAACAAATGGCCACAAATCGATGAAACGTGAAATAGACGGTGAACCAGAAAGAACTGTCTCTGGCTGCATAAATTAAAGCAATGCTGAGACTGCACATGGGAGTGATGCACAGGTAGCTACATGGAAAATGAATTGCCGGAATGTGGTTTAATATCACAGCGGTGAAACTGACGAGGAGATCCGTCAACGCCATGGACACGAGATACCAGGTGATACATCTGGGGAGACCGCACCTTCCTCGGGACAGGATCACAATCGCCACTAAATTAACTGTAATAAATTGAGAGAGAGAGAGAGAGAGAGATGAAAAATAAGAGTGAACTACAATAAATTGATATATTGTCCGGAATTATAAAAAAATTGCAGCTATGGTACTTGAAGCAATATAAACCGTTAATCATCCAGAGTGAAAGTTAGACAGACTGGAGAGCTCGGGTGAATGAAAGTTAATAAATTGCAATTAAAATAGTGATCGATAAATTAACAGAATCGATTCAACCAATTGTATACGTTTCAAATGGATTAAAAGAGTCGACTGTGCAATGATAATTAAAATAACAAGAACCTGGAGGGAAAGAGCAGCGTTTGTAGGAAAGATGTCAGGAGCAACGAATGTGGAAGTGCAGCAAAGAATCGAGCCCTTGGTCGGGTCGGGACAGAAGCCCGGGATTTACATGCTCCCAGAATAAGGATTATTAACAAACCAGTCACAAATTTCACTGTTTCAAACTGTTGACCTGAAGCTAAATGTTAATAAGTCGAATCGTTGAATTCAATCAGTGTATAATAGAGCAGTAAACCAATTAATTGATATGTTGGATTGAACAATGTTGTATTTATCTATCAATAGTTAAACTATTTATATTTATATGAAGTCCAATTTTAATTGCCGAAATTTTGCGGCAGTTTTAATTTAATTTAATTACTACAGCCATGCCTTGAATTCATGCCCCTTGGTTTTCACATAGTGTGTTCAACACTGAGACGGTCAGAAGTCTATGTTCACTATCGTTATCATCCTCCCATATGATCTGCAGAAACACGTTGCACAGAGTGCTGTGAATAACTAGCTACTGAGACCAAACAAATAACTATTGCTTTTTACGATCATTAACTTACTGTAATATTTTACCAGGGACAGTGGTAGCTGCAAGGGCACTGTAGTAAATGGCATATGCCAGACCGCTGGGCGGAGAGTGCATTTTCTTGGAGAAGCAGTGATATCTGTTCTGTACCTCATACGCGCTCTGATTGACATTCAAAGGATCCGTTATTATACCTTTTGTTAAACGTCTGGAGACACAAGTGGATAGAATCAACATTAATGTTAGTCACAGTTATTGAAAACAAATGTTAAGATACATCATGATTTGTACCAGTTAGATTCGTTTCACAATCAGATAAATCCAGTCAATGTGTTTCTCACTTTGGATTCAGGAGAATGCAAAATTTGTTGCTGCAAAATCCTAAAGCGAAACGCTGAATAGCTACAATGTGATCTGAGCACAGGAAACACATTTCAACTTGTTGGTGCTTTTCTTTAACGTTCCTCAGAAATAAAATTTAAAAGACTTGATATCAGCATGTAGCAACATTGCGAGAGGGATGGAGTACAAAAGCAGGGAGATCCTTCCGCAACTGTATAAGGTATTGGTGAGGCCGCACCTGGAGTACTGCGTGCAGTTTGGTCACCTTACTTCAGGAAGGATATACTAGCTTTGGAGGGGGTACAGAGACGATTCACTCGGCTGATTCCGGAGATGAGGGGGTTAACTTATGATGATAGTTTGGGTAGACTTGGACTTTATTGTTGGATTTCAGAAGGATGAGTGGTGATCTTATAGAAAAATTTTAAATAATGAAAGGGATAAACAAGATAGAGGCAGAGAGGCTGTTTCCACTGGTCGGGGAGACTAGAACTAGGGGGCACAGACTCAAGATACGGGAGAACCCATTTAAAACCGAGTTGAGAAGGAATTTTTTCTCCCAGAGGGTTGTGTATCTGTGGAATTCTCTGGCCAAGGAAGCAGTTGAGGCTAGCTCATTGAATGTATTCAAGTCACAGATAGATAGATTTTTAACCAATAAGGGAATTAAGGATTATGGGGAGATGGTGGGTAAGTGGAGCTGAGTCCACGGCCATATCAGCCATGTTCTTGTTGAATGGCGGAGCAGGCTCGAGGGGCTAGATGGCCTACTCCTGTTCCTAATTCTCATGTTCTTATGTATAACAGTTGCAGGATTACATGAAAGTCCCTTTCGACTGTTCAATTTTTCGACGGTCAATCCATATTGGTACTAGTTAAAATGTTATTTATGCATAGCCGAGACTTAACAAAGTCAGTATTCGAGCAGCTATTTACAAAGTGCGATTCAGAATTATTTTACTCGTTATTATCCGTTGGGTTGTAGGGATCGTCATTACTGGTTCCTTCTGCTCACAGGCGGCTTTACACGTGCCCAGATCAGTGACATTCCTGGCCTGTCTACTCAAAGAATTACCTGCCAGATCATGACCTTGCTGGCCTGAACTGATCTAGAGTCGATAGACTGTTGGAAAATGATCACCAATGCACCCGCTATTTCTGGGGCCACTTCCTTAAGTACTTTGCAATGCAGACTATCAGGGCACGGGGAGTTATCGGTCTTCAATCCATCAATTTCCCTAACACAATTACCTGACTAGAAAGGATTTCCTTCAGTCCTTCCTTCTCGCTAGATCCTCGGTGCCCTAGTATTTCCTGAAGGTTATGCGTGTCTTCCTTCGTGAAGACAGAACCAAAGTAATTGTTCAAATGGTCTACCACTTCTTTGTTCCCCATTATAAATTCACCTGAATCTGACTGCAAGGGACCTACATTTGTCTTCACTAATCTTTTTCTCTTCACATATCTATCGAATCTTTTGCAGTCAGTTTTTACGTTCCCAACAAGATTCTTCTCGTATTCTATTTTCCCCATTCTAATTAAACCCTTTGTCCTCCTCTGTTGAAATCTAAATATCTCCCAGTCCTCAGGTTTGCTGCTTTTTCTGGCCAATTCATATTCCTCTTCCTTGGAATTAACACTATCCTTAATTTCCCGTGTTAACCACGGTTGAGCCACCTTCCCCGTTTTATTTTTACTCCAGATAGGGATGTGAAATTGTTGAAATTCATCTGCGTGGTCATTAAAGGTCTGCCATTTCCTATTCACCTTCAACTCTTTAAGTATCATTCGCCAGTCTATTCCAGCCAATTAACGTCTCATATCATCGAAGGTATCTTTCCTTAAGTTCAGGACCCTCGTCCCTGAATTATCTGTGTCACTCGCCACCTTAATAAAGAATTCTACTTCATTATGGTCATTCTTCCCCAAACGGGGCCTCGCACAACAAGATTGCTAATTAGTCCTTTCTCATTAGACATCACCCAGTCTAGGATGGCCAATTCTCGAGATGGTCCCTCGACATATTGGTCGAGAAAACCATCCCGAATACGTTCGAGAAAATCCTCCTCCACCGTAAGGCTACCTGTTTGGTCATCCCAAAATACATGCAGATTAAAGTCGCCCTTGATAACTGCTGTATCTTTAAGGCACGCATCCCTAATTTCTTGTTTGAAGCTGTCCTCAGTCTCACTACTACAATTTGCTGACCTGTACTCAACTCTAGCGTTTTCTTCACTTTAGAATTCCGCAGCTCCAACCATACATGTTCCACATCATCCAAGCTAATATCGTTCCTTACTATTGCCTTAATTTCCTCTTTAATCAGAAACGCTACCCTACCACCTTATCATTTCTGTAAATGCTTCCTGAATGTTGAATTCCCATCCTTGGTCACCATACAGCCTTGTCTCCATGATGCCAATTATATCATATTCATTAATTGCTGTTTGTGCAATTAATTCGTCCGTCTTATTACGAATACTCCTCGCACTGAGGCACAAAACCTTCAGGCTTAATCTTTTAACTCACTTTGACCCTTTAGAATTTGGCTGCAATTGGATTTGATTTTTGCCCTGGCTTTCTCTGCCATCCACCTTTACTTTTATTCTTTCGCTTATGCGCCCAATCGAATTCCCTCTCTCTCCCGTCGCCGTGCCATATTACTTTAAACACTCCCCAACAACACGAGCAAACACTCTCCCTTGGACATTGGTTCTGGTCCTGCCCAGGTGCAGACCGTCCTGTTGAGTACTGATCCCACCTCTCACAGAACCGGTTCCAAAGTCCCAGGAAATTGAATCGCTCCCATTTGCACCACACTTCAAGCCACGTATTCATCAGAGCTATCTTGTGATTCCTACTCCGACTAGCAGGTGGCATTGGTAGCAATCCTGAGTTTGCGACCTTTGAGGTCATACTTTTCATTTTAACTCCGAGCTCACTGAATTCAGCTTGTAGGTCCTCAGACAGAGTGAGTCAGAGATAGACAGAGACTCAAACACATAAAGATATACAGAGCTCTCTAAAGACAGAGAGTGAGAGGCACAGATACATTTCACAATCCCATTTCTTTGTCAGTTGAGAGTGCGACAGAGTTACAGATTCAACAGAAGGCATTCGGGTAACACTGAGAAGGATGGGAGCAAATCGGTGTTAAATTCAAGAGTTACCAGAGGTGGGGTTCCAACCCACGCGGGTTTAAACCCATTAGATCTTAAATGCAGCGACTTCTACACTCGGCCATTCTGGATTTGTGAACCTTCACATTCTCTCTCTGTGAGAATCTGGGCTTAAGTTCCTCCCTCACAGACACACGCATACACACAGGTTTTCAGTGAGCACTTCAGAATATTTATATAAAAGTGACACGGGGGCAACTCACTACTCTTTATGGAGTAATGCAGTGGGAACGTTCACATTCACCTGAGAGAGCAGACGGTGCTTCAATTTAATATTTCATCCGAAAGTCAACAGCTTCAACAATGCAAAATTCCCCAAGAACTGCACATGAGTGCCAGCCAAGATTATATGCTCAAGTATCTGGGGTGGGACTTGAAGTCGGAAATGCTGCTGCTGAACCAAAGCCGATATCAAATGTCAGAACCGTCTTATTTCCTCAACGCTTTTGAAAAAGTTCCAGGGCATACCAGATTCATGGTGATGATATCCATAGACAGTTGCACATACACAAAGACATACATACAGATAGACAGACACAGAGACACACACCTACATAACCAAAAATATACTCGCACCAACAGACATGCACAGAGTGACATCGACATGTAAATGGATAGACAAGCTGAATCACTTTCGCTAATTTGGCCGATTTTTGCGTTTTTCTATCCGGACGTATCGTGAATATTGCAGATTAATGAAAATGAGAATAAAATATCAGTGTTGAAAGGTGTGGGACGTTATTCCACCAAACTCAGGATCAGTTCTGCAGGGATCTGGCTAAATTGTGAAATGGAATGAAAATTGCTGAAATCGTTAGTCAGCAGGATTCTAACCTGCACGGGAAAACCGCAATGGATTTCCAGCACATCGTCTTTAACACTAGGCTATAACTACTAGATTCCTGCCTCTTTAAATTTTACTCAGATAAAACTCAATCATCCATCTCTGCATCAGAACGCCACAGAGTCCTGAAAAAGTCTCCGTTTCCTAAAAAATTGGAAGAGCCAATCTCCACTTGCTGTATTTTTACGCTTCTCTGTTGCTCTGGAACTTTTAACATGAATCTATACAGAATAACAGAAGTACAATTCTACATTTCGAAAATTCTTCTTCCCGCGTGACAGGCGGGGATACTCACGACTACACGAACGAGGGACTGACGGGTGTAGATTTTGAGACAGCAGGAATCGAGCTGTGCAAAGAACTGGACACCATGAGAAAGAGACAGACACATTGAGAGGCAGACACAAACAGAGAAACAGGGAGAGACAGACAGTGAGCGAGAGAAATAGAGAGAGAGCGAGTGTGAAATTGAGAGGGATAGGCAGACTGAGTGAGACAAATACTCAAACATACACATACACAGAGATGTGTGTGTGTGCTCCATAAAGAGAGGGAGGCAAATGGTGATGGAAAGCCAGAGTCAAAGACAAAGACATGGACAAAGAGAGCGGCAAAGAGAGAGCGAGATAGTGAGAGAGATGATAAGAGAGAGACAGAGATAAAAATAGAAAATTATGGAAATACTCAACAGGTTAGGGACAGGATCTAACAGAGACAGGCAAAGAGAGACAGACAGGCAGAGACATAGACAGACAGTGATGATGTGAAAGAGAGGGACAGCCAGACAGAGAGACTGAGAGAATCCCATTGCAACAGAACTGGACACTGTGAGAAGGACAGGGGCAGATTGAGAGACAGAGACAAAAAGAGAAACAGGGAGAGACAGAGTGAGTCAGAGAGAGCCAGAGTGAGGGAAACAAAGACTCCAGCACGTAAACACATGCAAAGATCTCTAAAGAGACAGAGGTAGAGGTGAGGCAGAGACTGCAAGATACATATACACTTCTCAGTTCCATTTCTTTATCGGTTCAGAATGTCATAGATTTACAGTAAAGTGCAGATTCAACAGATTCTTACTGCAGTTGTTCAGGGCCTTGATGAGGCCTCACCTGGAATATTGTGTTCAGTTTTGGTCTCCTAATCTAATAAAGGACGTTCTTGCTATTGAAGGACTGCAGCGAAGATTCACCAGGCTGATTCCCGGGATGGCTGGACTGTCATTTGAGGGGATATTAGATTAACTGAGTTTTTATACATTGGAGTTTAGAAGGATGAGAGGGGATTTCATTAAAACATAAAGATTCTGGCGAGACGGGGCAGGTTAAATGCGGATAGCTTGTTCCCGATGTTGGGGAAGTCCAGACCCAGGGGACACAGACTTAGGACAGCCATATCTCCGTGGTTCCATTTATATCATATTCATTAATTGCTGCCTGTGCAGTTAATTCCTCGCATTGAGGCATAGTGCCTTCAGGCTTGTCTTTATAACACACTTTGTCCCTTTAGACTTTTGCGGTAATGTGGCCCTTTTTGAAAGGAATGACAAGCTTTTTGCGGTTACAGGAGGATGTGAGGGGAAACAAACATAATATATGGGGAAGAGTGCATCACCGATGGACAAGTGTGAGATCAAAAAGAATGGACATATTAGGGGAATATCTTTATCCGTGTCCCGGAAAAAAGGAAGCCTAACCAGAGGCCCTCACAGTGGGAGATGGGAGCAAGGATAGCTGCGGGTTTGACAATACTACGGAAGGATGTGTCCATTGAAATAAACCCTGTCCGAATCGAACCCACACATTACACCTACCAAGGGCGAGGATAATATTGTGTGGTAACTAGTCTGATAACTTACGTTATTCCAAGACTGTCGGTGACAGTGGGAAGAGCACACATGACATGCCAGGAAGACAATGACGTGAAATATAAGCGATGAGATTAATCAAGATATTGATGTTTACATGGAAGAGCAAGCACAATCAATTCCCCCTTACATGAAGATATAACTCAGCTCAAGACATAACAGTAAAATATATTAAGAGCTGAAGGATAAAGCAAAATAACTGGACAGTGAATACAGGATAACCTGAAAAACCCGCCCCCCTCTTGGTACTTGAGATTATACATCCATGGATAAGGATCCTTACACATAAACTAGTGGCACTACAGATAGAAATAGCCTTGAGTTGGTTGGTAATGTTATGTAACAAGTGCAAAGACAGGCGAGGGTTAGCCGAGCAAATTTACAAGATAGGGATTAGAATTATATCCCATGTGTTAGTCCTGGTGCAGCTGAAAGTGCTGTTGATGCTCCTGTGAGATTGTGCAGGCAGATACAAACGACGCAGAAAGAAGAGGTTGGCCAAGGTCCATAATCAAGAAAGCAGAAAGCCTTTGCTAGATCCAAAGAGGGTTAATCAACCAAAACGACGGCATGAATACCTGATGTGAGTCGTGAGTGCCCCAATCTTAGCGCCTGATCAACGAAACCGAGGCGGGAGACATAGGAATCAGGACAGGATAAGGCAGGAAAAGGAAAATTGTTGTTCATGGTGAGATATTTTTAAGGGCTGGTCACCTAAAGCCTACGCCGTCCTCAAATTGATATGGCATTCAATTCTGCCAATAATGGTAGATTTGTGGATATGTATCATGAGGCAACTATATCTGATGTGTAAGTTCAGAGCGATAAACAACTACATGCTTCTAGCTGAATAGAAAACAGCCTTGTTAACTATGTGATGCAGGCATGATAGGAAGGCGAATGACTTTGTAACGCGTTAGGCAAACAACCAGGATCCCCGAGCTTATGCACTGTACGTACAAAAAGAAATATAAGTGGCGTGCCAATATCCCAGGGAAATGGTCAGGGGTAGTATGTAAAGACTCCGCAAAAGGTGGAACTAAGAGCGATCCCAGGGATATGGAATTGGTATCACCATTTCCAGCAGATGGCTCAGAACATATATCTTGTCAGCTGATTATTTAGAATTAATCAGGGACCAAGAGAAGGGACTGAAAGGACAGATTGCAAATTGGAATTATAATTAATAATAATAATTGCGATGTTTTAAAATGGAGTGAACAGGTTTTTAAAATGCAACTCACAGCCTGTTTTTCAGACTGTGGGAAGCATGTGTGGGATGCCTTCGGCAGAGCAGCAGATGATCCAATTCATAGACCAAAGGCCTTGGGAGCTGGGCATGGACACAGATAACATAGGATTTTAATGGTATAACACGATAAGATATAATAAAAAGAATCATAACACCATTTATTTGGAATTACCAATTAAGGCATACAGAAGCCAGGTTGGAGGAATCGCAATATCAATCAATCATGTATTAATCAATCAGCATGTATGAATTGTAACTTGCGCAATTACATAATGCTATAATCTGAAACTATACAAAGTAGGATGTCTCTGGCAGTATCTTCGAGCATTCCTTCAAGGATACCTCCCCTGCCGGCTTGTATTAATAAAACCTGCATTAACTTTAAGGCTAACAGCGTCCGAGTGGTGATTTGAAGTTAACCCTAACAAGGTTAGCGAAATAAGGAGAGGTGCAGGAGCTCTAGGAAATTATAGATATATGGAGGGGTGTAGAGCTGGCGGAGTTTACAGAGATAGGGAGTGTGTAGGTGCTGGAGGAGGAGAGAAATAGAGAGGGGCGCGGTCATCGAGGGATTTGAACACGAGGCTGAGAATTTTAAAATCAGTGCTTAGCTGGGGCCAAGGTGCGGGGAGGCGGCGGGGTGAAGTTCAGCAACACAACACCCACACTATCTACCCTGCACTAACTCTCATCATCTGTTAAATCACCTGGAGTTCCAGCGACACTCCTCCCCGTCTCTCTTGGTATTTATCTACACACTGCCTCACTCAAAGCTTATCTCCCATTGACAGTCCATGTGAGTGCCCTCGTTGTCCCAGAATTGCTCCCTTTGGACTCCAACTGACGGTTCCCGTGCCTCCGCCGCCTCCCTCCTGTTCCTTGACGGCCGTAAAATTCAGGTTGTGTTCCAGTTAGCAAGCAAAATATCGGGTGGGAGGGGTCATATAAATGAAAATATGTGGCGGGCCGGAGGAAAAGGCATGGGGGGCCGTGTCCTGCTCACTGATCTTATGTTTGACACCCCTGATCTACCCTGTCAAGCCCTGTAAGAATTTTGTATGTTTTAAAATGAGATCACCTCTCATTCTTCTAAATTGTAGAGAATATATGCCTAGTCTAGTCAATCTCTCCTCACAGGACAATCCCTCTATCCCAGGAATCAGTCTGGTGAACCTTCGTTGCCATCCTCAATGGCAAGTACATCCTTCCTTTTGTAAGCAGCCAAAACTGTGCACAATACTCTAGGTGTATTCTCACCAGGGTCCTATATAATTGCAGTAAAACTTCCAAGAGCAGGTTATTATTTAAATGGAGAAAGATTGCAAAAAGTGCCGCAGTACAGCAGGATCTTGGGTTACTTGTGCATGAAACACAAAAGGATTGTATGCAGGTACAGCAAGTGATCAGGAAGGCCAATGGTATCTTGAACTTTATTGCAAAGGGGATGGAGTATAAAATCGGGGAAGTCCTGCTGCAGCTATATAAAGTTTTGTTGAGGTCAATTCTAAAAAATTGCATGCAGTTTTGGTTTCCATATTTACAAAAGGATATAATTGCTTTTAATTGCTTTTCAGGTAGCTCAGAGAACGTTCACGAAGTTGATATAAGGGATGAGGTGGTTGACTTATGAGGAAAGATTGAGTAGTTTGGGTCTCTACTCATTGGAATCCAGAAGAATGAGAGGTGATCTGATAGAAACGTACAAGTTTATGAGGGGGCTTACAAGGTGAATGCAGAGCCGATGTTTGCACTGATGGGTGAGAGTCGAACAAGAGGCCATAATCTTAGAAGAAGAGGCCGCTCATTTAAAACAGATGAGGAGGAATTTCTTCTCTCAGAGGGTTGTAAATCGGTGGGACTCGCTGCCTCAGAGAGCTGTGGAAGCTGGGACATTGAATACATTTAAGACAGAAATAGTTTCTTAAATGATAAGGGGATAAAGGGTTATGGGGAGTGGGCGGGTAAATGGAGTCGAGTCCATGATCAGAGCTGCCATGATCTTATTGAATGGCGGAGCAGGCTCGACGGACCGTATGGCCTACTCCTGTTCCTATTTCTTATGTTCTTATGTTTACTATTATCCTCGAATCCTCTTGTAATGAAGGCCGACATGCCATTGGCTTTCTTAATTGCTTGCTGTGCCTGCATATTAACTTTCAGTGATTCTTACAAGGACACCAAGGTCTCTGTGAACACCAACATTTCCCAATATCTCACCATTGCAAATCGCTATTTCCAGTGCACTTTGGCTAAATTACAACTTAGCTTCGTAAAATTGTTTTTTTCTCAATTGAGAACTTTTATCCTGGTCTATCTTTGTCCTTTACAATAGCTACCCTAAATGTAACTGAATTACGATCACTAGCACCAAAATCCTGTCCCGCTGATATCCCTTCCACCTGCCCAGCTTCAGTCCCGAATACTAAGTCCAGAACTTCCCCCTCTCTTGTTGGGCTTGCTACATATTGGTTAAAACGTTCTGCTGGTTGCTGACCCCTCTATGAAGTGAAATAGGTCCTTCATATCCACTCTATCCAGGCCCCTCATATTTTTATACACCTAATTAACGTCTGCCCTCAGCCTCCTCTGTTGCAACGAAAACAAACTATTAAGAGAGTTGGTGGGCTGGAGGAGGTTACAGAGATAGTGAAGGGCGAGACTCAGGAGACATTTGAACAAGGGAATGTGTATTTTAAAGGCTGATGCCACCAGCCATCTCACCCAGCATCGAATGTGACACTCTACTAACAGCAAGGATGTTACTTTAACTACTACAAATGCATAATGAGGGGAAATCAATCTCTGTCCCTTTAACTAACAGCGAAATGGAAAGAGGGACATGAATGACCTTTTAACACCTAGACACTTGGCACTGAAGTGTCTGACACTCATAATAGGAACTCCAGGAAAATAAAATACTGACAAATGTTCAACTGTTTTGTTGACAAAATAAATCTCGATTTAAATTTTAAAAGATGAATGGTTTAAGAGGGGTTCACGCAGACTCATCTGACAATACAACACAGGATCCACCGCTCAAGCACCGCGATTGTTTGCAGAATACGCTGCTCTGTTGGCCCTCCGGCCTCTGAGATATCTTCCTGTTGGTTCCCTGGGCAATCAATTACCACTCGCCAACATTATGCTGCCACATTAAGTTGAGGGGCTAGGAGGAAGAAATAAATGAGGTCGTGAATCTGAGTTGATAAATATCATTAGAGAGGCACTATAACGTAATGGGTACAATCCTAAAGTGGGTGCATGAACAGTGAGACCTGCGGGTATGTGTGTACAAATCGCTCAGAATTAGAATTTTGAAATCAAGGCTTTGGTTAGCCAGAAGCCAAAGTACGTCAGCGAGCACAGTGTCGGGAGGTCAGCTGGACGTGCTGAGAGTTAGGGCACGTGCAGCCGAATTTTGCATCAACTCTAGTTTATGTAGGGTAAAAAGTAGGAGAAGTGCATTGGAATAGTCAAGTCCAGAAGGAACAAAGTCATGCATGAGGGCTTACGCAGCGGATGAGCTGAGGCTATAGCGGAGTTGGGCGATGTTACAGAGGTGAAATTAGGCAGTTTTAGTTATACTGTGGATATGTGGTCAAAAACATATTTCAGGGTTAAGTGTGACACCAAGGTTGCGAACAATCTGGTTTATGCTCAGACAGAAGTTGGGGGGTGGGATGGAGTCGGTGATTAGGGAACGGAGAGAGTGGCAATGACAATTACAAATATCAGAATATTTCACAGGTTATCGCATGCAAAAGGTGTGGATGAGTTTTTAAAATTCAATTGCTTCCAAAAACACGTTACACCAAGTAACGGATTTCATATCTTCTGCAAGACAGTTCAATAAAGGTGTGGTTCAAAGGATTTCAGCTGAGTTTAAAGTGAGACACTGCAGTTAAGTGTACAACAGCCAAAACACATATAATCAACTGGAACAAGTTTGGGGTTTGATAGAAGCGAACTAGTTGAGAAATGAGATAAGTTAGAATAAGAAAAAGCACTAAAATGGAACAGTCGGTAACAGAACATCAATTAGTCTCCTCTGATCATGGGGCAATGAAATATTTGACACATTGTTTGAAACAAAGATAACTTATTCATCATTTATACGCAATACTAATCTCCAGCTCAGCTATAGGTGTAATTAAGATCATCGCAAACAAACAAGTGCTCCCAGAATGAATATGGTTCAGTGTCCAAAGCAATCCCGTTATATCCTGTTCTCTTTACAAATGCAGCCTTTCTCCTCGCCCATTGAAAACTGAGATGAGGAGATATTTCTTCTCTGATGGTTGTAAATTTGTGGAATTCTCTGCCCCAGAGAGCAGTGGAGGCTGGGACATTGAATATATTTGAGGCGGAGATAGACAGATTTTGAGCAATAATGGAATAGATGTTTTTGGGGAGCGGGCAGGGAAGTGGAGCTGAGTCTATGGTCAGACCACCCATGATCATATCGAATTGGGTGCAGGCTCAGTGGGGGTCCGGGTGGCACACTCCAGCTCCTATTTCTCATGGTCTTATGTATCCAACGTGCACCGCGGGGGAGAATGTGCTTCACCCAGAGTACAGGAGCTCAGTGCACAGGCGCGGTACCTGGCTGCATTTGGGGCATGCATGGTGCGTGTTATGGCAGCGAAGAGACGTCATTGACAGACTCCACAGAAGTTTCCTTTTCTGTGGAGGGGAGAAACAGACCAGCGGGGAGCTTGCCAGGCTTCATACAGAACCGGTGCCTGCTGCGTGCCCGGCAAACGAAATGCAATATCGGTGGTTGCAGCTTCGCTGCTTTCTCCCAGTCACAGGCCATGACTAACGACGGCCATCTTCGTGCAGGAAGGTAGGGTCAACGCTCCGTCATCTTGATTCAGTGAGTATCACTGTGCATGCGCGGCCATGTTGGTGCAGTGACGAAGTGAACGCTCTCAGTGTCTGGCATTGAACCCAGCCTGAGACAGCACCTTTAGGGCAGGAGAACCAGTGAGTGTAGAACTGAACCCAGGCAGAGTCAGCACAATCAGTGGAGGGGAACCTGTGAGTGTGGAACTGAACCCAGCCAGAGTCAGTCCCTTCAGGGAAGGGGGACCAGTGAGTGAACAACTGAACCCAGCCAGAGTCAGCACCTTCAGTTGAGGTGAACCAGCGAGTGTGCAACGGAACCCAGCCAGATTCAGCACCTTCAGGGGAGGTGAACCAGTGAGTGTAGAAGTGAATCTAGCCAGAGGCAGCACCTTCAGGAGAGGGGAACCAGTGAGTGTAGAACTGGACCCAGGCAGATTCAGTGCCTTCAGTGGGGTCGGGTAGGGGAACCAAGGAATGGAACTGAATCCAGCTGGTATCAGCACTTATGGGGAGGAGAGGGAGGGGAACATAACTACATAAGAAAAAGGAGCAGGAGTCGGCCATACGGACCTCGAGTCTGCACCGCCATTAAATACGATGATGGCTGATGTTATCATCGACTCGGATCAACTTGCCTGCCCGCTCACTTTAACCCTTTAATCCCTTATCAGTTAAGAAATTGTCTATCTCTGCCTCAAATTTATTCAATGAACCAGTTTACACAAATCTCTGAGGCAGCGAATGCCATAGATTTACAATCCTCTGAGAGAAGAAATTCCTTCTCATCTCAGTTTTAATTGGGCGGCCCCTTATTCTAATTTCATGCCCCCGAGTTCTGGTCTCCCACATCAGTGGAAACGTCCTCGCTGCAACCACCTTGGCAAGCCCCCTCATAATCTTATACATTTCCATGAGATCATCTCTCATTCTTCGCAATTCCAATGATTATAAACGCCAAGTCTCACTTAACCTTTCCACATATGTCAACCCCCTCATCTCCGGAATTCAATGAACCTTCTCTGAACTGCCTCCAAAGCAAGTATATCCTTTCATAAATATGGAAATCAAAACTGGACTAAATATTCGAGGTGTGGCCTCAACAATACCCTGCATAACTGTAGCAAGACTTCCCTGCTTTTATAATCCATCCCCTTTGCAATAACGACCAATATACCATTGGCCTTGCTGATCACTTGCTTTACCTTGATACTTAACTTTTGTGTTTCAAGCACATGTACCCCCATGTCCCGCTGTACTGCAGCACTTTCCAATTTTTCTCCATTTAAATAATAATTAGTTCTTTGATTTTTTTCTGTCAAGGTGCATAACCTCACATTTTCCAACATTTTACACCGACTGCCAAATCTTTATCCTCTAACTTCGCCTGCCTATGTCCTTTTGAAGATTTGTTGTGTCCTCACGCATTGATTTTCCTCATGCTTTTCCATCTTTGTATCGTCAGCAAACTTGGCTATGTTACACTCGGTCCTTACTTCCAAGTCGTTAACATAGATTGTAAATAGTTGGGGCCCCAGCATTGATCCTTGTGGTAGCCCAGTAGTTACTGATTGACAACCCGAGAATGAAACATTTATCCCGACTCTCTTTTTTCTGTTAGATAGCCAATTCTCTATCCCTGCTAATATATTACCCCTAACCCCGTGATATTTGTCAAATACCTTCTGGAAGACCAAATATACCACAGCAACTCGTTCCTCTTTATCCACTCTGTTATTTACATCCTCAAATAATTCCAGCATATTTGTCAAACCCGACTTCCCCTTCATAAATCGATGGTGACTCTGCCTGACCGAATTATGCTTTTTCCAAATATCCCGATACTGTTGCAGTAATAATGGACTCAATGACAGATGTTTGGCTAATGGTCTATAATTTCATGCTTTTTATCTGCCTCCTTTTTTAAATAGGGACATTACATTTATGGTTTTCCAATCTGCTGCGACCGCCCCAGAATCCCGGGAATGTTGGTACATTAGAACAAAAATATCCACTATTTCTGCAGCCACTTCTCTTAAGAACCTAGCATTTATGCATCAGGTGCAGGGAACTTCTCCACCTTTCGACCCATTATTTTACCTAGTACTACTTCATGAGTGATAGTGATTGTAGTAAGACCCTCCCTCCCTATAGCCCCTTGAGTATCCACTATTGGAATGTTTCTCGTGTCTTCTACAATGAAGACCGATGCAAACAAATGTCAGCTTCTCTGCCATTTCCCTGCTGTCTATTATAAAGTCCCCATCCTCGTCCTCCAGCGGCCAACATTTGCTTCAGTCACTCTTCTCCTTTTTTTGTAGTTGTACTCTTACTCTTACTGTCTGTTTTGATATTTTGTGCTAGTTTACCATAATAAAATATTTTCCCTCACTTAATTATTATTTAGTCTTTTTTTGTCTGGTGTTTAATAATTTTCCAATCCGCTGGCATCACACACGTCTTGACCACATTGTATGCCTTTGTTTTCAGTGTTTTACCCTTTGTTATTTCCTTCGTTAGCCAGGGATGGGTATCCCTTCTCTTGCACTCTTTCTTTCTCATTGGGTTATATTTTTCTTGCGATTTATGAAATATCTCCTTCAATATCTGCCACTGCTCATCAACCATCCCGCTGTTTAGTCTATTGTCCCATCCACTTTATCCAACTCTGCCCTTATACCTCTGCAGTCTCCTGTATTTAAGCTTCGGACCGTGGTTTGTGAAACAATTTTCACACCCTCCAACTGAATTTGAATTCCAACCATATTATAGTCGCTCATTACTGGAAGATCGTTTACTGCGAGATCATTTATTAATCCTGCCTCATTACACAGATCTAAGACAGCTTGCTCCCTGGTTGGCTCCACAACATAATGTTCAAGGAAACTATCCCGGATACACGCCATGAAGACCTCCTCAATGCTACCCTGGCCAATTTGCTTTGCCCAATCTATTTGAAGGTAAACATCACTCATGATTATTGCTGTTCCTTTATTATAAGCTTCCTTTTTTTCTTGATTTATACTCCATCCAACAGTGTAGTTACTGTTCGGGGGCCTTTAGACTACGCCCACGAGCGACTTTTGTCCCTTTATTGTTCCTTATCTCCACTCAAACTGAATCAACACCTTGATGCTCTGAGCCAATATCATTTCACAATAAGCCTGAGGATTGTGAGGATTTTAGCATTCAGCAAAGGAGGACCAAAAATTTATTTTACAAAGGGAAAATAGAAAGTATGATTAATCTAAAGGAGGCATAAACCAAATTGTAAAAACTTCTATAGCTATGTAAAAAGGAAAAGATTAGCAAAAGTAACCGTGGTACCCCTAAAGTCTGAGGCAGGGGAAATTATAATAAGGGAATAAGAAAATTGCATCGAAATTAAACAAATACTTTGCTTCTCTTTTCATGAATGAAGATATAAAAAAAACTCCCGGAAATAGTGGATAACCAAGGGTTTAGCGAGAATGAGGAACTGAAAGAAATTAATACGTTTATCAAAAAAGTACTGGAGACATTAATGGGACTGAAGCCGATAAAACCTCTGCATCTAATGACCTGCATCCTAGAGTTTTGAACGAGGTGGCTATAGAGATAGTGGATGTATTGGTTTTGATCTTCCCAAATTCCAAAGATTCTAGAATGGTTCCTGAAGATTGAAAGGTAGCTGGTGTCCCACAGTCAATCTCATTCAGGAAGATATCTGGCTTTTATCCTGCTCTCTCTCTCAGTCTTTCGCTCTCTCAGGGAAATATATGTACACTGAGTAATGTCGCTCAGTTCCCTCTCCCTCAGGAAGATACTGTCACAAAGATGGTATCACTCCTACGGGAGTTATCCGCCTGTCATCAAATCGCAATGTGACGCTCAATTGTTGTATTCACTTTGTTTTACAGTTTTGAAAACACTCGCTATAAATTGTTCTTCGTGTAATTGTTAATAAATCTGGAATGGCAAATGGACTAAGTTGGACATATTGCTGACTTTCTTTCTCCGAGGCTCATCCGCACCGTTGCATTTAACCTGCAATGAGAGTTGCGGTCTAAAATACGACATTTCGATACAGTTGCACTTCCGGTTCTAACTGCAACTTCTGATCTCCAATTGACTCGAGACAGAAATAGGACTGAATGGAGAATAGCGCAATTCTAGAATGACGAAGATGATGACAATGATGCATAATAATAGACGCAGAAACTGCACAATACTGGTGACGCCACATTTGAAAGACTC
Organism: Pristiophorus japonicus; assembly: GCF_044704955.1. Lineage (NCBI taxonomy): Eukaryota > Metazoa > Chordata > Chondrichthyes > Pristiophoridae > Pristiophorus > Pristiophorus japonicus. The sequence continues at coordinate 65,494,579 of NC_091999.1, forward strand.
AGTTCATATTTGGTGACCTAATTATGAAGAGAATATTTAATATAGACATATCGATTCATTAATGTCTAACCAGGCAAGTGGCAGAGTACTGATGAGAAATGTGAAAAGCTAGAGCTGCTTTTGCTGCAACACTGCAAATTGAATCTAGCTTTCGATATTAAGAAGACTATTAGAGTACAAATAGCGCGCAGTAATAGGTGGCGACCTCAGCAGGCCACAGTTTGAAGGAGGTTGAAATAAAGCTGGCTTTTGCGGTGTCCAGTGCAGCGGATAAATGGCTTCGAGCAAAATCCGCTTTAATTTGGTAATTGCCTGAAAAGTTGCGAACGCTAAACTCGGGTTCTTTGCGAGCGTATTGTCGGGACCACATTCAGCTATCGGGAGACTTGGTGGTGAAAGAGATACAGTCTAAGTTTATAATATTTCTTTTTGTCCAACTCACTGTCGGAAGCGTCTGTCTGACAGAGATTTGTTGGCTCAGACCTGCATTACATGAATAGCAACGTCAAAAACTAAACACGTTTAAATTCACAGGTGACCCCAAACCGTGTCCCAGAATAAGTACCTGTAAGTACTGCACCAAGCACAGCGCAGATAGCGATTAACCGATTGCTGGTCCGCCGTGTGTTTATTACCTTTGTAGCACATGGATACTGGAACGAATTGGCCACAGAAACAACCCGCATGGAGGGTCAGTTGTCGCGCTCCAGTGTCCCCCCACGTGTGCCGCGAGTCTCTGGGGAAAGCACGGCTGGCAGTTGCCAGCCAATGACAAAAGGAATATTCCAACTGCACAAACCGCAAATACACAAAGGCCAAACAGGACAGCGATTTTATTCAGAAGGAAAGAGCGATTGGTTCTCGGGCATCAATTTACAATGTCGTGATTCGTTCTCCGTGTTTGAGTGTGAACTTGCTGACATCGTTTTCACTGCTCCAAAATATGAACTTTCATATTAGGTTATTTAAAAATAGACCATTAAAGTTCACTAACTTATTCTATATGAACCAGCGTATAGTTGAGTGCAGCTGAAAGTAATAATTTAGACGGTATATTTGAATGAATATTGAGCCATTCCTTGGTGTTAGGTCCATGCGATGCACCAGGATTTTTAGGGTCCTGGGTGAATTTCACGAAAAGTAAACAATTCATATCTAAATAACGGTATTTACCCTGTAGATAATTCTGTAAAATTTTTAATTTGCCGCCTGTTCATCTCGACCTTTTTTTTGTATTTACCTGCGAAATTATTTCTACAATGTATTACATGCATTTTTCAACGTGATAAAGGTTCTCTGAACAACCATACACCTTAACAGGTTTTTACCCGTTGAGGTAATGGTGGACCCATTTGTTGACGTCGAGTTTAATGCTGCTTTAGCCAGTACTGATAGGTCACTTTCTAACAACTCGGAAGATAGCATTTCCAATAATTCAAAAACATTTCCATATCTGTCATGTACAGGACTCAGTTTCCTATGTAATCGGTGCAGTTCTCTTACCACAGGACTCTCTTGGCTTATTGGTTTCCATAGGTTTCAGACAAGAACATCGTCCAGTCTGAACCCGTGAGATAGGATTATGCGTTGGAGACCCAACTGAGTTTTTCAACAACTAATAACCTGACAGTGCGATTCAACTGTTATTGACAATATATGATCTAAGCTTCCCCACTTTTTATTTCGGTTATTCTTTTTCGATTGACATTATTTCAAAAGGCCTGTTTGTTGCACTCCAGCTCACAAGTCACCAGAAGATGGTCAGAGATAAACACATCCAATCAGAATGTAAATGCATGTCTTGGGCCCTCGACGGACAGCACCGCGGTATTCAGCTTCATGGCATAATTGCTTGTCCTTCCCATTCTCCTTGGCCCAATCATGGTATTGGGTGTGACTGGGAATTCACTGCACTGTGGCACATTCTCGAGCCTGCTGCATCATTTAATAAGACCATAGCTGATCTGGTACTTCAGCTCCACTTTCCTGCACTGTCTCCATCTCCCTTAATTCCCTTCATATCCAAAATGCATCGAGCTCTGTCTTGAATAGACTGAAAGACTGAGCCTCCATAGCGCTCTGCAGTACAAAATTCCAAAGTTTCACCACTCAATGAGGGAAGACATTTTCCTCATCTCATTCCGAATGGCCGACCCCTCATTCTGTGATTGAGACCGCTGGATCAAGAATTCCGAGCCGGAGAAATAATCCTGCCTGCATCTACCCTGTAGAGTCCTGCGCGAATTTTGTAGTTAAATGAGATCACCTCTCATTCGTCTCAACTCTAGAGAACATACGCCAAGTCAACTCCATCTCTCCTCACAGGACAATCCCACCACCCCAGAAATCAGCCTGGTGAACCTTTGTTGCACTCCCTCTATGGCACATATATCCTTCATATTTGAGGTGAACAAAACTGCACACTGTACTCCAGGTGCGTTCTCACCAGGCCCCGCCATAATTGCAATAAGATGTATTTTGTCTCATACTCAAATCCTATATAAGTAACCGGCAACATACAATTTGCCTTGTAAATTGCGTCATGTACCTGCAAGTTAACTTTTAGTGATTTGTGTAGAAAGACACGCCTCTGAACATTAACATTTTCCAAACTCTCACCATTTAAAACATATTCTGCTTTTCTATTTTTTGAACTAAAATGGATAGACACATAGAAAGAAACATAGAAATTTACAGCGCAGAAGGAGGCCATTTCGACCCATCGTGATCACGCCAGCCGGCAAACAGCCGCACCGCCCTTCGTCAGCACCCCAAAAGGTTACAAACAAACCCATGAACAATAACATAACAGCATGTAACATCCAGCCCAACCAATCAATCCCACACGTTGCAACACACCTCTTACGAACAACATCTACACTTCACCACAACTGGAACCATGTGATCTCCTGGGAGAGGCAAACACCAGATAAAAACCCAGGCCAATTTAGGGAGAACAAATCTGGGAAAATTTCTCTCCGACCCATCCAGGCGATCGAAACAAGTCCAAGAGATCACCCTGGCCATGTTCGATTCCCTGATTTACTCACCATTATATCTGTGAAGACCATCAAGAATTCATCTAGTCTAACCCCAATTACCAGCTCTAGGTCCGTAACCCTGGAGATTACGGCACTTTAAGTGTGCGTCCAACCACCTCTGAAAAGTAGCGAGGGTTTCGGCATCCACCACTCTTCCAGGCAGCGATTTCTAGTTATCCACAGACCTCTGTGTCTCGAAGCGTCCCCTCAAATTCCTTCTAAACCTTCCACCAACCACCTTAAAACTATGCCCCCTCGTAATACCCGCCTTCACCAATGGAAATCGATCCTTACTAAGCACTATGTCTAGGCCATTCAATATTTTGTACACCTCGATGAACTCTCCTCTCAAACTTCTTTGGTCCAATGAGAACAAACCCAGCCTATCCAATCTGTCCTCATAACTGCAAGATTCCCCATTCCAGGCAGCATCTCAGTAAATCTACTCTGCACCATCTCTTGTGCAATCACGTCCTTACTATAATATGGCGGCCAGAACTGCATGCAATACTCCAGCTGTAGCCCAACTTAAGCATTATACAATTTAAGCATAACCTCCCTGCTCTTATATTCTATGCCTTGGCCAATAAAGGCAATTATTCCGTTTGTGTTCTAACCAACTTATCCACTTCGCCTGCCACTTTCAGGGATCTGTGGACAAGAACGCCAAGGTCACTTTGTTCATCTACACTATTAAGTGGCCTACCGCGTGATGTGTATACCCTTGTCCTTATTAGCCCTCCCAAAGTTCATCACCGCGCACTACTCTCAATTAAATTCCAATTGCCACTGCTGTGCCCACCTGACCAGCAGATTGATGTCGTCCTGCAGTCCATGACTTTCCGCTTCATTATCAACCACACAGCCAATTTTAGTGTCATCTGCAAACTTCTTAATCATATTTCTGTATCCAAATGTAAATCGTTGATATATACCACAAAAGGCAAGGAACACAGCACTGTGCCCTACGGAACCCCACTTGAAAATCCCTCCAATTGAAAAAAACATCCATCAATCATTACCCTTTACTTCCTACCTCCAATCCAATTTTGCATCCAACTTGACAGCTTTCCCTGGATCTCATGGGCTTTAAACTTCATGGCCAGTCTACGAAATTGGTCCTTATAAAAAGCCTTGCTAAAGTCCATATATATACTACATCTCAAGCTTTACCCTCATCGATCCTCTCGGTTTCCTCCTCAAAAAATTCAATCAGGTTCGTCAAACAAGACCTCCCCTTAACAAATCCGTGCTGACTGTCACTAATTAATTAATGCCTATCCAAATGCAGATTGAACCTGTCTTTCAGAAAATTTTCCAATAATTTTTCCACCACTGACGTTAGGCTGACAGGCCTGTAATTGTTCGGTCTATCCCTTCTTCCCTTCTTAAACAAGGGTACTACATTAGCAGTCCGCCAATCCTCCGGAACCATGCCCATTTGCAAAAATTAATGCAAAATGTTGATCAAGGCCTCTGCTATATCCTCTTTTACTTCGCTCAAAAACCTGTGATGCATTTCATCCGGGCCTGGGGACTTATCTGCTTTAAAAGCTGCTAACCCCTTTAATACTTCCTGTCTCATTATATTTATTTAATTCAGAATATCACACTCCTCCTCTATAGCAGCATGCGCATTACCTGTTTCCTTTGTGGAAACAAATGAAAAATATTTGTTAAGATCCCTACCAACATCTTCCACCTCCTCACAAAGATTATCCTCATGTTCTCTACTAGTACCTATCCTTGCCTTAGTTACCCCCTTAATATATATATAGAACATCTTAGGGGTTTCCTTAATTTACTGGCTAATAATTTCTCAAGCTGTCTCTTAGCATTCCTAATATCCTTTTTTAATGTTAACTCTTATCTTTCTATATTCCTCTAAAGATTATAAAGTATTTAGCCATTGATATGACATAAGCGTCCCTTTTTTTCTTAATCCTCCCTTGTAAGTCCGTCTACATCCACGGGGTTCCAGAATTATTTTTCCCAGCTTTTTTCTTTAAAGGTAGATATTTGTCCTGAAACATTCGGATCACTTTCTTGAGTGCCTCCCACTCTTCCAACACCGATTTACCCACAAGTAGCTGCTACCAGTCCACTATGGCCAAATCACTCCTTAATTTAGTAAAATTAGCTTTTCCCCAATTCTGAAATTTTATTCCAGGCCAATCCTTGTCCTTATCCATAATCAACTTGAATCTGAATGAATTTTGTTCACTGGCACCCAAATGCTCCCCCACTAATACCCCTTCAACTTGCCCAGCTTCATTCCCCAAAACTAAATGCAATACCGCCCCCTCTCATCTTGGGCTTGCTACATACTGACAAAAAAAATTCGCTTGAATTCATTTCAAGAATTCCGCACCCTCTATACCCTTCACAATAAATTTGTCCCAATCAATATTTGGATAGTTAAAATCCCCTACGATTACTACGCTGTGGTTTTTAGACTTCACAGCAATTTGCCTCTATATTTGTTCCTGTATCTCCCTCCCACTGTTTCGGGGTCTATAATACACTCCCAGCAGCGTGATCACACCTTTTTAATTTTTCAATTCGATCCATATGGCCCCAGTTAATGATCCCTTGGAACAAATCATCCCTCCTCACCGCTGTAATATTTTCTTCAATTAGTACAGAAAACCCCCTGCCCCCGCCACCTTTTACCCCTCTCTCTATTTTATCAAAAAAGCCTGACGCCAGCAATATTAATCTGCCAAACATGTCCCTCTTGCAGCCATGTTTCTGTAATGGCTATAATGTCATACTCCCAAGTGTCTTCCTGTGCATTTAGCTCATCCGCCTTACTCACTGATGTTATGTATTTAACCTCTTGTAAGCTGTATTACACTACCACCACAGCGCCTATCTTTTGCAGATCTAAGGGATCGCAGCGTCCCTTTGGAGCACGGTATATAAGCCTGCAATTAAGGAGGTGCCTGCACTCTGGAGTCGTATTAAATGAGCTATATTCACACTTGCTCATTGTACACAGTACTCAGTTTCATCCTTTAATATGAATGTATCAGCTATACTTCTTGCATTAAAGTATATACCATTCAGCACAGGAAGATATCCTTGCTTACTACATACTGAGCTCTCTTTTCTCTGTGTTACAAATTCCCATTGTAGATTCTTGCTATCCAACTCTTCATTTACTTCCTTCCCTTTTGATATTCGTTCTCAGATTCCCAATCCCCTGTCAGGGTAGTTTAAACTCTCGCCAACTGCACTCACAAATCTCCCTGAGAGGATATTGGTCCCTGTGTTGTTGTGGTGCAATCCATTCGTTTTGCAGAGGTCCCATCTCCCCCAGAAGTGTTCCCAATGCCTCAAGAATTTCAAGCCCTCCCTCCTACACCAATTTTCCAGCCATGTGTTCATCCTCACTATCCATTTATTTTTGTACGCATTAGCACGTAGCATCGGTAGTAACCCGCAGATTATTTCGCTGTAGAACAGTTACAATAAAGGCCGATGAACTGGAGTGTTCCAGATACAACAAAATTAGACGTTAGATATGAGAGAAATGTGATTTTCGCTAAATTTCAAAGGATTTCCTTTTTTCCCTCTGTGGCCTTTCTGGATTTACAGGCCGGTGAAGAGGGTGATGCACATCTTCCCTCTGGGAGCTTGAAGAGTTGTACTAGAAAATTACTTTGAAAGCACTGCAAAGAAATAGGGCATTCGACCAACTGATCTATGCTGGCCTTTATGCTCCATAGGAACCTCCTCCGAACATATTGTGTCTATACCTCATAACATATCCTTCTATTTGAATCTCCCTCATGCATTTATATAACTTCCCCTTAAAATGCATCATCTCAGGTCCCAGAACGTTATTTCATGGAGTGAACATTTGACTTATCAGGATAGTCTATAAACAGTTAAAAAACTATTTGGTCCTTGATCAAGCACCGGTAATATTTACAGCGCGTCACTTGTTGCTACAACCTCCCCACTCACCCTTTTCCTTGCGGATGGAACCTCTTATAGGAGTCAGCATTTCGTGATGACTCACCACGCAGTAGAACTCATCCCCTCCCAGCCATATTCATGTTGAGATGGTTAAGTTGCTGATCACGCTTTTGGGATGCTCTCCCGGTTGGAGGGAAATCTCTGATTTCAAATTCTCCTGCTCTTGAGTCCAGGACACGGTGACGCCATAAGGAGCATTAGACACAATGCAGGTAATGATCACCGTCGCCTCCAGTAAGACATGTTCTCGTGAAGGTTGCGGAAGAGTGCTTTTCGTATCTTGCACGATGATTCATCAGTGAAGTAGAAATGAAAGTCACGCTCATCTTCATCTTCAGAGTCAGGCCACCAATATTCGGCCTAAACTCTCTCCAGGAGATTATATCCTCTTAGAGATATCAATCTCTCGCTGATGAATAAACACCATCGTTATTGGAAGGACCATAAATTGTCAATGATGTTCAGAAATCCTTTAACATTTCCAACGTCGACAGATTCTTGTGCCCGAACGCGTTTCCGGTCAGTGTAATGGCTCCACCACTCGGGCCAAGAGCTCGACATAAAAATCACACGAGTTCAAAACGAGTGCCAACCCAAAACCAGGATTTTATTTGCAGCAAGAAACAAAGTTTATCTTCTCGTGTCTTGTGATTTTGGGGGCGGTGAAAATGTGCAGGAACCAGTTGCAGTTCCCAACCAGAGGAGAAGTGAAAGGTCGTTTAAATGGAGTTCCAAGGGGTCTTCTTTGGTGGGTTATAATTTGCAATATGGATGTGAAGTCGTTTGTTTATCTCTATCAATACTGAGCGTTCCTGTCTCTTTCGAGAGAGTCAGTTGGAAATATAACCGCAGGGCAGTAATAGCAAAATAGGAACTGGAGAAGGCCATTCAGCCCATCCTGCCTGCCGTCTTTCAATTGGATCATGACCTGATCTACACCTCAACATTATATACCCGCCTTTTGTGTCTCACTGATGATGACCTTGCCTCAGAAAGTTTTACCACATTCAGTTTTGAAACCTTCACTTGACCTTTAGCCTCAACAGCTTTTTGGAGAAGAGTGTTCCAGACTTAAACTACCCTTTGTGTGAAATAACCGTTCTTGACAACTTCCTTGAACGGCCTACCTCTCCGTTGAGTATTATGTCTGTTGTTCTGAACTCCCACACCAGAGGAAATAGTTTATCTCTATCTACCATATCAGTTCCATTTATCAACTTAAACACCTCAATTAGCTATACTTTAACTTCCATATTCAAAGTAATACAAACCTATTGTGTGCAACCTATCCTCACAATTTATCCATCTTTGCCCCGATATGATTCGTCTTCATTTGCAGTGCATCCCCTCGGAAGCGAGTTTATCCATCCTGAGGTGTTGTCCCCAGTACAGATCACAGTATTCTAAATAGTACAGATGCCCTTTCTAGCAGTGGGCCCTGAGACAGTTACCAGCAATGGATTGCAGACACCTACTCTCGTTCCGAATATGATCAGGCAACTCAGGATAAAGCTGAAAAAAAGGGAACCTCGCTCACAGTCTGGCATCAGAGCAAAGGGGAACCTTTGGTGAAGTGATGGAGTCATGATCCATGAGGTATCCATAGTCAGGACATACACTGAAAGGAAACACAAACTGTATGATTGGAAATGAGAAATAATTCTGTGCTTTTTAATAATTTCTATAAAAGCTCTGCGACCCGCAATCAGAATGATCCGGAAATTCACGGGATTGCGTATCTTTCCGTGAGATCTAGTAATGTTTCGGCTTTGGGTGAATCCTTGATGAGAAACCTGGCAGGTATCGACCCGAGCGGGCGAACCATTCCTCGGTGGGAAATATCAGCCGACTGGTCGTTGAGAAGTTCATATTAACTTTAGAGACAGGAGAGGTGATGATGTGCGAATACATTAATTGTCCATTCCTCAGCCAATTGACCATCACTTCACTTGGGCGGAAATCGATGATTGAACACACGAGGGTTGCAGATCTGCTTCTGGCGATTTCTTCAATTGAACTCAGGGTAAGGAAAACACTTGGAATGCTGCACCACAGTATCTGCAAGAAAATACATTTTATTGGGATTATTTGTTGCAATCCAAACAATTAAGAACTGTTAAGCGATTTTTAACATAGAATCTACAACGCAGAAACAGAACATTCGGCCCAACAAGGTCGGGGTTTATGACGCAATGAGCCTTCGTTCACTCTACTTTCTCTCCCAAATGTACTTATCTTAATCCGCCTGAAACGGATCGATGCTATTCGCCTCAAGTACTCCATGTGGTCGCGACTTCCACATTCTACCAACCCCCTGGGTAAATACGTTTCTCCTGATTTCACAATTGGATTTATTGCAATTATCTTACTATAGCGGCCCCTGGTACCGGGCTCCTCTTCAAGCAGAAATAGGTTCTCTACCTCTAACCTTTCAAACAACTTCATAATTTTAAAGACCTCTATTCGCCCAACCCTCAGCGTTCCCTTTTCTAGAGAAAATAGCCCCACCTGGTGCAATCACTTTTGTCAGTTACAATCTTTCAGTTGCGCTGTCGTACTTGCAAATATTTTTGGTGCACTTCTCCAATGCCTCTGTATCATTGTTACAATATGGAAACCAGCAGTATGCACATTACAGCAAATATGATACGGAGAATGGAACTGTGTACATTGCTCTGAATGTTAGGTCGAGCACAGAGAGTGGGGAGTTCGAACCCACCGGGGGGCAAAGATTATACCCAGCGGGCGGGCTGGGTTCGAACCTAGTGAGAGGCAGTGTTAGATGCCGAGCGAGGGGCGGCGTTGAAACCAAGCGGGGAGTGGTGTTGGAGCCCAGCTTGGAGTGGTGTTGGAGCCCAGCGGGAGCGTCATTCGAGACCAGCGGGTAGCGGAGATCAATCCCAGCGAGGGGTGGCACAGGATTTAACAACGGCGGCACCGTGGCCCAGAAGCGGCACAGTATATAGCAACAGCGGCGACGTGGCCCAGGAGTGGCGCAACATAGAATAACAGAGGATTTGTAGCGCAGCATTTAACAACAGCGGGATCGGGGCCCAAGGGAGGCGCAACAGTGCTTGATCTGCAGTTGTCTTCGTTAATCCTTGCCACTGGACCAATAACTAGATCTGTCAAGCACGTGTGGTGGCTGCTGTGCAATGGCCACCACACGTTAAAGAAATCTAAGCACAGGCATCTTCCACCCTTTAAGATGTAACTCATTGTAACACCTGTGAGCCCATCCACTTTGGTGTGAACAGCGTCATCCTCGTCACGAGGGTTTGCCTAGTAGCAGTAAATGTGATATGGAGAGCAGAACTGAGCACAATACTGTGTGTGACATGGAGACAAAACTGTAATCAGTACGGGAAGTGTGACATGGAGACAAACCTGTAATCAGTTCTCTAAGTGGTATATGGGTCCAGAACTGCGCACATTGCTCCAAATATGATATGGAGACCAGACCTGTAATCTGTACACTCAGAGTTATATGGGGACCAGAACTGCGCACAGTGCACCAAGTGTGATATGGAGACCTGAATTAGACGCAGTACTCCGAGTGTGAAATGGAGACCAGAACTGTGCACAGTGCTCTAAGTGTGTCATGGAGACCAGAACTGTGCACTCTAAATCTGGTTTAAGCAAGTTGTATAGAAAACAATATAATTTCTTTGCTTATCACAGTTTGCATCCCTGTAACCCAAAACACTCGCCTGGCATTTTGATGTTCCAGACTGACCCATTTCGTCGAACCACGCAGTAGATTGTGCTGCTGCCCACCTCTGAGTCGGTGATGGTTAACTGGCTGCTCAGGATGTCGGCTACCTTCCTATTGAGCAGTGACGGGTAGGTCTTCAATCCAGTGGTGATTTGCTCTTTATCTTTCTTCCAGGAAATGCTGGTGATTTCCGGGAGGTAGTCCATTGCCAAACGCCCGTAGGTGATAGGGCCGTTGATGTTGAGTTGGTCACAGGAGAAAAGCAGGCGGTGTCGCTGGAAAAGAATGGCAAATTGCACAAGTTCGAATCTGCAATGCTGGTATGGTAACCAAACATCGCGAAATTTGACTGCAGAATGAAATAATTCCGTCATTTGCTGATCAAAGCCTAAATCAGCATTTGAGTTTCTGTGACTTGTGTGACCTGATGTGAAACGGCTCCATGTAACTTCAGTCTTGTACATAAGAAACATCACGAGTCTTAAATGGGTATACAATCCTGGAGACGCCTGTGTACTGAGGGAATGCCAGAATATGGCATTGGGGATTTCCTCCAGCTCTTGATCTCCTCTTATGGTACACTTCCCTCAAGCTCGAACCATTTGAAGATTAGATTCGTTCATATCCTGTGCACCGAGCTCCTCCCGACATCCTTTTGCTATCACCTACTTATTATCAGCACAGAAGAAGACCATTTTATGATAGCAAAATGTCGCCATCTCTGCACTTTACGATGCTGCATTAAAACTTACCATCTAGGCAAGCATTTGGCCAATTCTCAGAATCATTAACAGCCATCCTGAGGAAACATTGATATCTCATTCTGTGGCTGGATGCTTGATTGTATCTGCTTATGCCCCTATGCATCATATTGGGTCATTTAACGAGGTAAAAGGAGCAATATAAATGCAAGTTGTTGTTTTCAGGAGATACATTTGTTTCAATAGCGGCAGGGTTAGTTCTCCTAACCACACAACTAATACGGCTAGATTCCGGCATGTTTATGAAGCATGACCCAGAATTATAAGATAATAACATTTTGCAGCACAGAAGAAGCCTTTTCGGCCCATCAGGCCTTTGAAAGATCTTTCCAACAATCCTGTTTTCCTTCCAATTCCCAATCTTCTTCACAATAGTTCAGTTTTATCAAGATATTATGGATTCTGCATGCAGCCATCTTTCTAATATGACATCCCGTGTCCAAACAGTCACTAGTGTATAATAATAGAATAAAACCTCTCCATGTATTCTATTACTGCTGATCAATCTCTGCTTTTAACTCACCAATTCACTAACATGGGGAAATATGTTTCCAGAATCCCTTCATAAAACCCATCATAATTACAACACCGCTCTATAAGACCTCATAAAAATCTTCTTTGTTCCCATGAAAATAAAGGACGTTTACAGTAAATGGATGAAGTCTCTTTAAAATTGAAGTGAATTATTCAGCCCATAATGTTTGAACAGCGAAATTCTGCACAGCCTGATTTCTAAGATTCAAGCTTTTGATGAAATTAGATTTATTCAAGTCTATCTCTTTCCTTCACAGAATTGGAGGAAGAGCGATGCGATGTGATTTGTGCTCTAACCCATGCTACAGAGTGGATTACTCCAGCCCTCCCTCCTCCCATTCGCTCAACTAAATTTACAGAATTCAATAAAAATCCAAAATCGATTATATGGAGCGATGCACTTGAAACGGTCCATTTCAATTTTACAAATATTTCTCCAACCTCCCGCCAGTGAGAACAAGTGCTGCTTTCTGAGCCGTTACAGGCAATTCTTGTTGCTGTTTGTTACGAACGTAATCTAAACATCACGATAGGTTTCTGCTCTAAAAATCTAATAATGACAATCCAGTAGCATTATAAATCGATTGTTTATCAGTGGCATCTACGCACGGAAGTACAAAGACTAATTAACGTGCTTTCTGTTGATATGGGCAGATTACTCAAATAGCTGTGGCTTATTGGTCTGACACTGGACGCTCGACATAAGTGGGAAGTAACAAAGAGGGTGGATGATGGTGTTGAAGTAGATCTTGGAAGCATAGACCTTCAAGTGGCACTTCATCAAGTATCTCATAAAATACTTACTTGGGAAATAGAAACACATAGGATTAAAGGGGTAGAGATATCTTAGGTACTTAATTTGCTGAGGGAGAGAAGACAGAGAGTAGTGGTGAAGGAATGTTTTTTCTGACTTGAGAGAAGTTGCGTCGCCCATGAACCTGTATAATCAACAGTGCTTTTCTTACATTACAGACTGGTGAAATGGGCAGAAATGTGGCTGATGCAATTTAATGCAGATAAGTAACAGGGAAAGAAAATATAATCTAACTGGTACTATTTTGAGAGAGTGCAAGAGCAGAGGGAACTGGGGTGCTTATTCACAATCATTAAATGTGACAGCGCCAGTTGATTACATGGTGAAGAATGTGTATGGGTTAGTTGGCTTTGTAATAGGGCCATTGAACACAGAAACACGGAAGTCATACTCACCCGTTACAAATCACTGGTTAGGCATAGGTGGAATAGAGTACACAATTCTGACCACCACAATTTAGGAAGGATGACAAGCCTTGAAGTGGGTTGAGAGGAGGTTGACAATGATGGTAGCAGGGATGAGAAACTTCAGGTATGTGGATAAATTCGAAAAGCTGGGATTGTTCATTTCAGGAGATAAGGTTAAACGGGTGACCTTATAGAGGAGTTTGAAATTGTGAGAGCTTTTGTCACAGTAAGTAAGGAGAAATTATTTCCTTTGTCGAGTAGGTCGGTAATAAAAGGAAACAGTTTTAAAATAATTGGCAAACGATCTAAAGGGGAAATTAGGATTTTTTTCAAAGAAAGAGTTGCAATTTCTGGAATGCACTCAGCAACTGGACGTGTAATTGTGGAGAACTCATTGGAGTGTTACGAGGAAAGAGCTGGGATTGGAATTTGGACAGCGACAGGCAAAACGGGCCAAAGATTCTGTGCTCTGAGATTCTTAGTTCCCATATGACAACTGATTGCGAAAGTAAAAGCCCATGGGATCCAGGGCATAGTGGGAAGTTGGATCCGATATTGTGTCAGAATATGAAGGAAAGGGTTATGTTTGATGTGTGTTTGCGGCACTGCAAGGCTGCTTCCAGTGGGATTCCGCATGTCCCTTGCTTTTTGTGATATATATCAACGATTTGGACTTGAATGTAGGGAGCATGATTAAGACGTTTGCAGATGATACTAAAATAGGCGGCTATATGCTTGATAATGATGAAAAAAGCTGCAGACTGCAGGAACATATGAATGAACTGGTCAGGTAGACTGAAGAGTGGCAAATAGATTTCAATCCGTAGAAGTGTAAGGTAATGCATTTGGGGAGTTCGAACAAGGCAGGGAAATAAACATTAAATTGGAAGACACCGGGAAGTGTGGAGGAACAAAGGAACCTTGGATTGCAGGTGCACAGAACCTTCAAGGTAGCAGGACATGTAGATAAGGTGGTGAAGCAGGCATGCGGAATAATTGTCTTTATTACTCAGGGGTCGAATACAAGAGCGGGGAGGTTACGCTTCAACAAGTGTAGAGAAGGTGATTACGAGGATGTTGCCCAGTCTGGAACGTTTTAGCTATGAGAAAAGATTGAATAGTCTGGGTTTGTTTTCCTTGCAACAGCGGAAACGGAGGGGCAATCGGATTGAGGTGTATATAATTATGAGGGTCCTTGAAAGAGTGGATAGTAAGGACCTATTTCCCTTGGCAGAGGGATCAACAACCAAGTGACATCGATTAAACGTAATTGGTAAGCAATTTAGCGGAGGTATGAGGGGAAATTTCTTCACCCAGAAGGTGGTGGGGATCTGGACCTCCTTGCTTGAAAGAGTGCTGGAGGCAGAAGCCCAAATCACATTTAACGGGTGCTTGGGTGTGCACTTGAAATGATGTAACCTGCAGGGCACGGACCGAGAGTTGCAAAGTGGGTTTCAGCTGGATAGCTGGAAAGCCGAATTGGCATTCTTCCCTGCTGTAAATGTCTACGATGATTCTATGATTCTGCTTGACTCAGTGGAATTCGTTCTCCCCGATTTAATTAGAAGAAACGATTCATAATGTTGTACACATCGATCAGATCTATGTTAATTGTTTGTTATCAAGCAAGAGGAAATTATAAATAAAGAGCCTGAGGAAGTTGACGCAAAGGATTCAGTTGGAAACCATCACACAGCCTGAAAGAATATTGTAAATGACAACTCATCGCAAGCTCACTATACCTCGTTAAACGTATCAAATAAGTGCAGGTCAGTAACTGTGTGTCGTGTGCTTTGACCCACTCCAATAGATGCATCTCAACCGAGTTTGTCCCTCTGTAACTTAAATAATACATTTTACCGAAATATTGCTTGCACACTCAAGGTTCCCATGATGTTTATTTGGAGCGGAAGGCTCGACATTCACCATTTAAATTGTCCAAATAACCTCCAGGCTCCCATCAGACAAGAACAGGTGCTGCTTTCTGGAACGTTACAGTCACTTCCTGAAACTGTTTGCTGTGAAAATGAGTCACGATCCGGCCACTCTCATTCAATCATTTTCTGATACTCAGAATCTTTAAAATGGATCAATTCATTAACAATTGGGCAGGTTGTTTAGCAATAAGGTTAAATTCAAACAGTGCGGGTTTGTTTCTTCGGAGCAATGGAACGTTTTATTTTTATTTATCTGTCTCGAGCTCTCACACTTTATTACGTTGATGAAGATAGACATTCCTTGAACAACACTGGAAAATTCACTCTCAGGTCTGTTAAAGTACTTATAATAGAGATTAAAGCTCCCTTTGCAAGGTACTAGCATGCGCTCTATGGTCAAGTATAGCAAGAGATTCCTTCTGTGCAAAGCCAATGCTACACTGCACTTTCAAACACTCCAGGTAAGGTTAAATACAGAGTAAATCTCCCTGTACACTTTCCCATCAAATACTCCCCGGGCCGTTACTGCACGGGATAAATGCAGAGCATAGCTCCCTGCAGGCTGTCCCATTGAACTTCCCAGGGCAAGTACAAGACGCGTCAAATACATTGTAAATTCTCCCTCTATACTGTCCCAACAAAGGCTCACGTGACAGTTACATCACGGGTTAAATATACAAGCCCCCTCTACATTGCACATCGAACAACACCAAAGGCAGGTACGGCACGGGTTAGAATCCGATTAAAGCTCCATCTGTCAAAGTGTTTCGGACTGTTTATTCTGAATATCACAAACTTGGTTCACTGAACCCATTCCCGAGTCGCACCCTCAAACTTAAATTCAAACTTTCGCAATATTCACAGATAAAATCTTCTGAAATAAGTAAACGAATTGGACTCCATGAAACACCCGAGGCAAGATTACAACCCGTTAAGAGGACTCCTGATTCTCACACAGAAAGATAGGCGCACAAAAACAGAGCAGGCACAACCGGTGCAACAATCGTGTGCTCAGCAGATAGATCGGTTCACTCTGTCAAGTTTATCAAACTGATTTCTAATTGATCTCTTCTCAATTTCCGACTATCTTAGGTCTGCACGTGCTTTGAAATTAAACTTTTATTAATTTGGAAAAACTCGCTTCGACTTCCAGTTATTTCTCACTCCCTGTCTATAACATTACAAACCGTGGAAGATTTAGTTTCCAAGAAAAACAAATTATATCAGATTTTCTCAAATCGGGAGACATTTTCACTTAAAACCGATTACCCACAGGTTTACTATAAGTTCATAACTAAATATAACCTGTAAAATCATCGATGCGTCAATCATTAAAACCGATGGAGACAAGTTATCGACCTGAGCACGACTGAATAAGACAGAGTAAGACATGAATTGTTTACTGAATGCATTTTAGATATAATTTAGCATTCTCTCCAACCCTTGAAATTTTGCAGTAACTGTAATCCTGTCCAGTTTGCAACGCAATTGTGAAAGGTTGTCTATGTTTAATAAATTTGCACTGATATTATATTTTAAGATAACATTGAAGTTAGCTGATGTTATACAGAATTATAATAAAATGAGTTTTTATTCATTTTAATACTGTTTCTAACTGTTAACTTGCGAACAATTACGGTTTCAGTTATATGAACATGGCACTTATCAATATTAAAATATTATTAATCATATTAATAGAAACAGACATTCAGACAAATATATTATTTTTTATTAAATTACAATGAAAACGTTAAAACGGTCACTAATTGCAACACATTCCCGCCCTCGATATGCACACTTCTAATCTGCATGTTACTGAACTTTCTGATAGAACATAAACTCGATATTTTCTCAGACTGCATTACACATGATGGATTTAGGAGTGGACTATTTTAAATAGTTCAAATTCTGGCCCTGGTTAGAACTCACTAGCTACCGATGGGCTGTAATGTCGTGTGTTTACTCAATCAGGGCCCTCCAGTTTAAACATTATTCTCAATCATAAATATAAAATAATGTTTTATGAAGTAAACACAACACGCAGTCAGTAAAGGGCCCCGGCTGTTTAATAACACAGTCAATCTTTTTATATTATACTCCCGTAATTAACACAATATGTGTAAATTAATTATTAAATATATTCTGCTATTTATTGAAACTACGTTCGAGAATGATAAATATAAATCTGGCGGGGAACAAATCATTCAGACCATCTGCGACACTGAAATGCAATGAGCAAATGGAGGAGAGATTTTGTTGATAAATTTAACATGAATGAAAATTAAATATAACTCTCAGTAATAATCTGTTCACTGTCTATAATTCTATCCCATGTGCAGCACAGTTATTTGGGAGACAGGATGTTGTTATTCAATTCAAAAATAACAATGACCTTTTGTAATTAATTAAATCTGCTTGAATTTCAATGGCTAATGTGCCTGTCTCCAGCCTTACGCAATTTAAATACAATCATATGAACCATGCTTTGACTGCCAGCGACACAGTAATGCAATGAATAAGTGGAGGAGAGATTGTATTGATCAATTTATCATGATTGAGAATTAAATATATCTACCAATTGGAATCTGTTCACTGTCTATAATTCTATCCCGTGTGCAGCACAGCTATGGGGGACAGGATGTTGTTATTCAATTCTTGATCTTACGAACGATTTCAGGTTAGTTTAATGCTAATTTGCTCGCTATCAAACAACAAATAATATGGACGAAATTACATGGTTTCGGCTGAACAGTAAGAATTATTAACCCGATAGATCTATGATATTTACAAACTGCAATTTATAACTCACATGCAATTGAAAATCTGCGTAAAGCAGGGAGATAACAATATATTTTAAACATTTATATTGTTATCTCATTAAACTGTGGTGAAATCAGTCCGCCATTAATAAAATAATTTGGAACGTAATCAGAAATTGTTTCCATGCTCTTATTTTTTCCGCTGACGTTACCTTTCACCAGTGCATAGCAGAATTGTGGAAGTCGAATCATGTTTAATGCATTAATATTAATGCTGTACTATCTTTAGTGATACAGGGCAATATTACTGCATTATAATAGTTTCAGTGATATTAATTCAACTCTCTTAAACCTGCACATTTTTAGTTGAATAGTTCGTTTTTACAGTAACATTTCACGTATGTGTGCACCTTAAACCATAGATTAATAGTTGAATCTGTAGTTGTTACTTAAATAAACAGATGGAGTCAATTATTTGATTTATAAAACCTACTTGTTGTCTGCCTACAATAAACTTTCAACGGATCATAAACACCTGTAGCAGTTCGATGTCACTGAGATTAAACATTGCACAAAAGCCAAACAGTTTCACAAAGTTTATTATTCCAATTCATCCAACCACACACTCTGCGAAGCAGATAAATAGCAAATCCCAGCACTGAGGGGCTGAATCCCGCAACTGGAAGGTTTGTGAAAATGAAGCTTAATTCTATAAACCCTTTCAGGATAATCAGATGTATTTTCTCCCAAAAAGAACTCACTATAGAATCCACTGATTCCATCTATCACCGAACAAATTAATTATTGAATTGAGCAGATATAAATAATAATCACAGCAGATTTGTGAATAGAAGGATCATGCTTATTAAAGCTGCTTCAAGCTACAAAATTGTTAATCAAGTGGTTATTAATTGCAGTAAGATTTCACATTTTAAATACGACCGATAGTTAACATTACATTATTAGATGACAATGGTAAATATCTGAAATAAAAGATGGTTAAAATATCTGAAGATTATTTTTGACTGCTAAAGATATCTGGGTTGTGCCTAAAATCTCATTTCAGACATATTGAAGCATAATATTTATATTTGGACAGAAAAACGGAACTCATTAGATGACACCAAGAGTAAACATTGTTGAAACACCAATCCATTTAACAACCATTGGGCATTAAAAGTAACCCAGGTGCACATTCCGATCAACAGATAAACACCAAATCACATCAATCAGGGGTTCAATCGCTCACCATCATTTTCTGTGGAGAAGCAGTTTAGTTCCATAAACGTTTTGCAGCAGAATCACATGAAACATTGAAGAAAATCTCAATACAGAACACAGCGAAACCAAGTTTCATTGAATGAATGAATTATTGAAATAAACAGCAATATAAAAGAAAGACTTAAATCCAACAGTTACCCAATGAGTGTATATTTTTTTTTACATGCAGTTACTGTCACTATGGTCCCCTGTCCCCACTCCGCGAGAGAGTACCAGCCAATGTCGCTTCCACAGTAATAGATGCCGGTTTCTTCGGTCCTCAGATTCTTCATATCCAACATGAAGATACTATTTGAAAGGTCTTTCGATGCACATCGGCTCGCAATCTCTGGGGCATAATAATTCCTCGATGGACTGTCGTAGTAAACGAGCCACTTCAGCCCCTGTCCGGGAACCTGGCGGACACAGCTCTTCCAGTCGCTGCTAAGACTGAGCCCGCTGGATTTACAGTTCAAAATCAGAGTGCCTCCGGGAATCGTGGTCTCTGCCTCGGGCTGAATCATCACCACATCCGACTGAACACCTGTGAAAATAAAACAAATACCCCGAGGATTAATCCTGGAGAAATGATTCCTGACGCTGTAACATTGCAGAGAGAGGCAAAGACAGAGACAGAAACATTGAGAGACTGGAGAAAAAAAACTACTCACGAGTTAAAAAAAACATCAAAAGAGTAAGAAAAATCGCCGACCTCATCCTCCTGGTAAAGTGTGGTGAACAGTTCAGGCAAGAACTCACTGAGGAAACCCACTCCCGGACTGTTGTATTGCAGTCCCCGTGATTGGCAGTTAAATACCCGGGAGATGAGGGCGATGCTACAACTGCCACCTTGTGATTCCCTGATAGAGGCGGTTTCTGAATCCACATCACACCTTCCACATCACCAACAGAATGGACACGGAGCTATTATTAATGGTGGAGTGTGTATCTCTCTCCAGGGAGAGTCATTTCGCGGTATGGTTTCAATGCAATATGTTATTTGGTAATAAGTGGTAACATTACATTTGATAAATTGTTACGCATTACTTCTTGGACTGAAATCACTTTATTTTCGCACTCCCTTATAGTGGATGTCAACATCGAAGTTGTAATTACATTATCAGGGTCGAAGGACACTGCCAGCATGTGTTGCTCCATCTCACGGTACATATACCCTCACGCTGTACAAATAAATTATCCCCTATAATATGAATTCCTTTTTCTTTATAACTGAATGCGGGAGATGGCTGAAGTGGATCAACATAGCTGTACAATTTGGGTCGAGAGATGAATACAAACCTCTCAAATGAAACATGTGTCTCTCATTGCTTTTCTCTAATCGCCCCTGAGTCTGGGACCCTAAGACAGTCCTTTATAAAATTAGTTGTTAAATAAGTCCGCTTGCCTTTAAATTAAGCAGCGAGTTCTGGAGAAACATAAGAAGGTGGGACCCGCCCGCTTCAGTTCAGCATTTTAGGAGAGAAGCTGGTGAATCAGATCTAATAATGCGATCAGAAAACCCCAGCATCCAAATCCTTGCAACGAAATTTAATAGCAGCCGAATGTGTAACATACATGGGTATCAGGAACCCAGTGCGGCAGGACATAGAAGTATGTTACAGAATATCACAGAAATAAATGCTTCAGCTCCCGCTCAAACATTTCTCTACCCATTGGTAGCCGGGCTGAGAGGGGTGTTCAGATCCAAATAAGCCAATATTACATTGCACAGAGCGCAGCTGCTAAACAGTAATAAGGGAGATTTTAGTTTAATCAGGAGCAGAATTATGTGAGAATATTCAACGAAGGTCAGTGGGTTCGAGGAAATGCCACCTCTGTTTTATTTAGTTTGCGATTCCGACTCATCTCATTACAGTGTGGGGTGGGATCATTAAACCACTCTGCAGAACATTATGCTGTAATGAATAAAGGGAATGGATGATCTAGAAATGTCTTCATTTTGAAATAGTTTTAATTAAACACCATATGAATCAATTGATTGTTTTCTGCTTAAATGTTATAATGTTATGCGCATGGGCTTTAACGAAATTCATTCATTTGAAGTTAAACCACGTAAAATGCATATTTTTTGTAGGACAGCTACTTAATATTTTAATGCTCAAAAAGTTAAATCCCATCTTTCTCCCATTCTTGTTCACACTAATCTGACCCACACAGTTTTTGGCAGCAAAGCAGGCGCATGCCGTCAGCAAGGCTCCAACACCCAATGTAATTTACAGGAAGCATCTGGGGTTCTGTGCAGTACATCAATGATCTGTTTCCTCACTACTGACCGCTTGACTGAAAGCCAACTTCAAACCCTTTACATTGTGAATGAGGCCTATTTAGTTACAAATCTATCCAGCAACAGTACTTGAGTTAAGTTTATTTTTTTATTTGTGTACATGCCTGTAACTGTTCTCATCTCACAGGAAAGGAAATATATCCAACGTCTGAGACATCATGTCAATACCAGCAATCAGTTGGATCACATTACAATACTGCAACAGATAGATAGCTAGATGGATAGATACATAGATAGATAGATAGATAGATAGATAGATAGATAGATAGATAGATAGATAGATAGATAGATAGATAGATAGATAGATAGATAGATAGATAGATAGATAGATAGATAGATGGATAGATAAATAGATAGATAGATAGATAGATAGGTAGATAGATAGATAGATAGATAGATAGATAGATAGATAGATAGATAGATAGATAGATAGATAGATAGATAGATAGATAGATAGATAGATAGATAGATAGATAGATAGATAAATAGATAGATAGATAGAATAATGGATAGATAGATAGGTAGATAGATAGATAGATAGATAGATAGATAGATAGATAGATAGATAGATAGATAGATAGATAGATAGATAGATAGATAGATAGATAGATAGATAGATAGATAGATAGATAGAGAGATAGATAGATAGATAGATAGATAGATAGATAGATAGATAGATAGATAGATAGATAGATAGATAGATAGATAGATAGATAGATAGATAGATAGATAGATAGATAGATAGATAGATAGATAGATAGATCGATAGCACCTCAGAGGTAGGATATATTCTGAAATAAATAAGTATGCATATTTGCGAAGATGGATAGGTGGATGCAGCAGCTCAGGTATGATGGATAGTTCTATGCCCGAATATGTTTTTTTGAATGGATTAATCGATGCATAAATGGATGAATGGACGGGGCCTAAAAAGTGTTTTATAAATGGTTCGCCCTAATTCATTGCGTTTGTACTCTACGCCTCCATTTATAAAGGCTACAATCCAATATTCTTGGTTAAAAGCCTTATGAACTTGTCCTGCCACATGTCAATGGACTCCACTATGTCCCTCTGTTCCTGCAAACCATTACAATTGTACATTTCCAGGGACGATGCAATACAAATATATATCTGATCTGTGCAAATTAACAGTCAAGGCCTTGTGTCATATAAACAGCAGCATTGTGCAGTGCATTAATAACAGAGATTTCGCCCAGAGAAATGTAAACAGTGATATGGACGCGTGCAGTAATAACTTAGAAAGTGTCTATTGTAATATAAAGAGAGTAAAGGTCTAGTCTAGTATAAACAGCGACAGGGTCTCGTGTTATTTAAACAGGGAACGGGTTTACTCCATTAATAACTGAGGCAGGATTTAGTGTAATATAAATAGAGACATAGCAGCACTGGAGAGTTTGCAGAAAATATTAACAATGATGGTACCAGTAAGTCGCGGTTATACCTCTCACGAAAGGATGTAAAGGCTGGCTGTCTTTTCTCTTGACAAGGGAAGGCTTGGAGGTGATTTAATAGCGGTCTTTAAAATTATGAAAGGTTTTGATAGAATGGTTGCAGAGATTATGTTTCCTCTTGTGGGGAAGAGCAAAAGTAGAGGCCATCAATAAAAGAGCGTCGCCAATAAATCTTACGTGGAATTTAGAAGAAGTCCATTCATCCCATTGAGCCCGTGTGACTCTCAGCTAGTCCCACACCCGAGGCCGCTCCTTGTAGCCTTTCACGGTTTTACTTCAGATACTTATACAATTCTATTTGAAAGATAATGTTCAGCTTTTCAGGCAGCGCATACCAGATGAGCACTCACTGCATGAAAACGTTTTTTCCTATGTCGTCTTTTGTTCTTTTGCCAATAACATTAAATTTGTGTCCTCTTGTTCTGGACGCTTCGAACAATGGGAACAGTTTCCTGTAATTTACTCTGTGCTAAACCCTCAATCAGTGGTGAGAACTCGCTAGCATGGAGAGCGATTTACATTGAAGGGAGGTTAGCTAAGCATATGTGGATTAAAGGGAATAGAGGGTTATGCTGATAGATTTAAATAAGGAAAGGTGGGAGGAAGCTCGAGTGGAGCCTAAACGCCGGTATTTACTGTGGACCCGAATGACCCTTTTCTATGCTGTTTATTCTACGTAATTCTACATAATATCGATGTAATATTCCCTCTGGTTTTTAGCAATTCATGGTGAATATCTGAACAGAGGTTAATGATTCGTATTCCACTGGAAATTGTATAACATTATATAATCTATCAAAATACTTCATTATCTTGATCATCTGTATCACATCTCCCATTAAACTTCTATGAACTTTCTGATTTACTATAAATCTTTTTCTATCCCATTGCAGCCAATTTATGTCCTCCTCACTGTTTGCTTTCCAACCGATCATCGTATTTTCAGCAAACTTAGATGAATTAAACAAGGTACCCTCATAATTTTAGTTACTTGTAGAAGCTCTTATTCTTTTGCTAGTTTATTGTCATGTTGTATTTTCGCTCACTTTATCAATTGCCTGGTCATCTTTTGCTGAATTCTAAAATCCTCTCAATCGCATGGCTTACTACATTTTTTGGCAACATTCTGAACCTGTTCGTTAATCTAATATAATATTTAATGTTCCCTGTGAGCCACGGTTGGACCATTTTTCCTGTGGGGTTTTTATTCCTTCAGGAAATGTATCTAAACTGACGACTCTGTAAGATGAGCTGAAGGTGAATTTTTAACAGTAATGTTTGTCATTTATCCTTGAATTCGTCCTGAACTCTTGGCCCTCAGTTGGTTCGCTCTCGAAAACTCCTCTAGGTGAACTTCACTAACTTCATGCAAGTTATTTATTTGGAATTATCAATCATGTTTAAAATCAACTATGGCGCCTGTAATAGATGTTGTTCATCAGCAGGTGGTGACAATGAACTTATTTAATCATGAGTCATGATTATTGATGATATGGCCGAAATTGCTGAGCAGATCAGCAACTGCCTGCACTGTCAGAACAAGTAAGATCATTTGATCAATATTAATAACATTCGCACTACTGCGCAGGCAGTCCAATTTTAAGAGATCATTTATTCTCAGCAGCAATCTGAAAAAGAAATAAAGATTGGATATATTTCAATTCAAACCTTAGGAAAGATGTCAACGCTTTGGAGAGGGTGGAAAGGAGATTGACACGATGGAGAAGGAACATCCATTATGTGCATTGTTCTTATACCAGAGAAATTTATGGGGAGAATTAATAGAGGTGTTAAAATTATGAAGAAGTTAGATAGCATTGAAAAATGATATGGATTCCACCGGCAGGTGTGTCGGTATCCCAAGGACACAGATTTAATACAATTCACAAAATAAGTCCAGAGGGAAGATAAGGAGATTTTTTTTAATAGCGTGTTGCAATAATCTGGAATGTATTGGCTGAAAGGGTGGTGGAATCAATTTCAATAAAAACTTTCAAAGAGGGACATGGATATATATTGGAAATCTAAAGATGGTCAAGTGAAATATAAACAGAGACAGGGTCTAATGTCATGAAAGTGAGACAGGATCTAGTGCAGTAAATACTGAGACAGGTCTAGTATAATATAAGCACTGATAGGACCTATTGTAATATAAAAAGAAACAGGGTCCGAGCTAATGTGAAGAGAGACAGGATCTAGTGCAGTAATAAGTGAGACAGGGTCTAGTGTAATATAAACAGAGACAGGGCCTACTGTAATAAAAAGAGAGAAAGGGTCTACTGTAATATAAGTAGAGGCAGGGTCAAGTGTAATACAAACACGGACAAGATCTTGTTTAATATAAACAGGGACAGGGCCTGGTTTAATTTAAATAGAGACAGGGTCTAGTGCAGTAATAACTGAGACGGGGCACTAGAAAATTTGAAAATAAACCTAAGGGTGAACACTTTGACACAAGCAGCCTGAACATTAAATACCACTCCAGAAGCGGCGGGACACCTGCAGCTGACGCTGTTGTCGCTTGACGATGCTGCTGGGGTCAAAACCGAAATTTGGATCCGGGGCGCTACCGGGTCGTTACACAGCTAGATGATGTCACGATGTTGGGGAGCGGTAGATCGTGGTGCTCGAGGCTGCCACGGATGGAAAACTCAATGACAATTTTGTGGGCATCGTTACTCTCGCCGTAACCGGTCATCAAGCTGATAGTGTCCCGTTACTATTCTCCCCCCCCCCCCAGCCAGATGTGCCAACGGGAGGGGCAACTGAGGCCAATTTCTCCCCCGTTATCTTACATTAGTATCTGCATCATTTATACTGCATTAGATCCTGTCTCTGTTTACATTATATTGGACACTGTCTCAGTTATGACTGCACTAGAATCTATATTCAGTGCCACAGACCCTGTCTCTGGTTATATTACACTCAAACCTGACTCGGCTTTACTGCAATAGAACCTGCCTCAATTTATATTACACTCAGAGCTGTTTCTTTCAAGATGACGTTAGCTCCTGCCCTAGTTCTTATTGCGTTAGATCATGTATCTCTTTATATTACACGAGACCCTCTCTGTTTATATTACACTACAACCTGTCTCTGTTTATATTACACTAGACCCTCTCTGTTTATATTACACTACAACCTGTCTCTGTTTATATTACACTAGACCCTCTCTGTTTATATTACACTACAACCTGTCTCTGTTTATATTACACTGGACCATGAATCTGTTTGTATTACATTAGACCCTGTCTCTGTTTATATTACACCAGATCATGTAAATGTTCTGCATCACACTAGACACTGACTCTATTTATTTTACACTAGTCCCTGTCTCTCTTTTTACTGCACTAGAAAGTGTTTCTTTTTACATGACATTATACATTATCACACTTTTTACTGCACTAAACCTGGTCTGTATCTTTATTACACTAGGCCCCGTCTCACTTATTACTGCATTAGGCTATGTATCTGTTTATATTAAACTAGAACATGTCTCTGCATATATTGATCAACACCCTGTCGTTGATTATATTACACAAGGCCCTGTCTCTGTTTATATTACACTAGATCCTGTCTCACTTATTACTGCACTGGGCATTGCCCCAGAAATCGCGGCCTACCCTGTCCATACGCAGTTTCTACAGACCTGGGAAGACATCGTTAATGTCGGTTTTCAGTGCACAATATGGAAGCGCTGAAAACCAGCTTTTCCGATCTTTCAAGCTGGAGCTTGAGAGATGATCCACACGTCGGGAGCGAAGACATATGCTTGGGCAAGATTGTGACATTTATCCGTATCTTTCCCAGAAAATGTTCTCAA
Organism: Pristiophorus japonicus; assembly: GCF_044704955.1. Lineage (NCBI taxonomy): Eukaryota > Metazoa > Chordata > Chondrichthyes > Pristiophoridae > Pristiophorus > Pristiophorus japonicus. The sequence continues at coordinate 65,521,391 of NC_091999.1, forward strand.
AATTCTTGCACCTGAAAAAACAGGCACACAGCCTTCTTTTACAGGCGCAGGTGCTTAGAAACATGCACAACTATCATAGAATTAAATGAAATAAACACATTTTATTGTTAGAATCTGTGCCCACTAAGGTAAGATTATTTTTCACCCAAATTACAAAACTGTTTAAAAAATTGGAAAAATTAATATGAGTTAAGTGAGGTCTTTTTTTTATTTTTTGTTAGTGCGTTTGTTTTTTTTTGCAAGGAGAACGCGTAACCATGGAGTTCTCATTGCTATTAGTGGGAAAACTCTCGAATACAGTACCTGATTAGCTGAGTAGTCATACGTGATTGCATTTTCTGCGTGGGAACCCTCCGGACGGGAGCGTGCTGCACAGCGTGGGAAGAAAAGGCCTCACCAACGGAATCACAGGCTCCTCCAGGACCTGCAGGTAATTTTGTAGAACTGTTTCTAGGCTGAGGCAACTACCCGCGGGAAGCCTCCAACCGCAATTTGCGGGCTACTGTGTCTGTTCATATTTAACAAGAACCGCCACTGTTATTACTAAACGAAACCCTGTCTCTGTTTATAATGCACTAGACCATTTCCATGCTTGGATTACACGAGGTGTCGTGTTTGATTATATTGCACTAAGCCCTGTCTCTGTTCATATTATGCTAGGCCGAGTCTGAGTTTATATTATGCGAAACCTTGTCTCAGTTGTTACTACACTCGACCCTGTATCTGCTTATATGACACTAAGCCCTGTCTCCATTTAACTTACACTAGGCTCTGCCACAGTTATTATTGCGCTCTATCCTGTCTCTGTTCACAATACACTAGAATCTGCCTCAGCTATTATTGCACTATGCTCTGTCTCTGTTTACGTTGCACTCAGCCCTGTCGCAGTTATTACAACACTAGGTACTCTGTTATGTTACATTAACATTTCATGAGGTAGAAAAGGCCAAAAGACAACTAACAAACAATAAGGCTACGGCAGCAGTTGGAATTCCTGATGAGAAACTGAAGTATGGCCGAGAGGCACTACTGGCGCAAATACACAAGCTTATCTCTCTCACCTGGTGGGAAAAGAACATACGAGGAGATCTTACAGATGCAGTAATCGGAACCATCGTTAAAAACGGGGATATGTCCGACTGTGGCAACTACAAAGGAATCTCCCTGCGATCAACCACTGGGAAAGTCATCGCAAGACTCCTCCTCAATCCACTTCTCCCCGTGGACGAGGAGCTCCTCCCAGAGTCGCAGTGCAGATTTCGTCTCCTCCGGGGCACAACAGATATGATTTTACAGCACGACAGCTGCACGAAAAATACATGGAACAGCGCCAGCCCTTATACATGGTCTTTTTCGACCTTGCGAAGGCCTTTGACACTGTCAAATGCGCGGGTTTATGGAGTGTCCTCCTCCATTTCGGATGGCCCCAAAAGTACATCACCATACTCCGGCTGCTCCACGATGACATGCAAGACATGATTCTCACCACTGGATCCATCACAGACCCAATTCATGTCGGGACCGGGGTCAAGCAGGGCTGCGTCATCGCCCCAACTCCCTTCTCAATCCTCCTCGCTGCCATGCTCCACCTCACAGTTTATAAGCTCCCCGCTGGAGTGGAGCTACACAACAGAACCAGTGGGAAGCTGTTCAAACTACGCCGCCTCCAGGCAAGATCCAAGACCATTCCAACCTCTGTCGTCGAGCTACAGTACGCGGACGACGCCTGCGTCTGTGCATACTCAGGGGCGGAACTGCAGGACATACTCGAAGTATTTACCGAGGCAGAGGAAAGCATAGGCCTTACACTAAACATTAGTGAGACAAAGCTCCTACACCAGCCTGTAATTGCCACACAGCACTGCCCCCCAAGAATCAAAATCCACGGCGTGGCCCTGGACAATTGGACAATTTCCACAAACTAGGGAGCCTCCTATCAACAAGAGCAGAGATCCAAAACCGCCTCTAGCGCACAAGTGCAGACTTCGGCCACCTGAGGAAAAGGGTTTTTGAAGATCAGTCCCTCAAAACTGTCACCAAGCTCATGGTCCATAGGGCCATAGTAATACACGCCCTCCTGTATTGCTCAGAGACGTGGACCATACACAAAAGACACCGCAAGTTGCTGTCGAAATGACACCAGCGACGTCTCCGCAAGATCTTGCAAATCCCCTGGATGCGCAGACGCACACACATTAGCATCCTCGTCCAGGCTAACATCCCCAGCATTGAAGTACTGACCAAACTTGATCAGCTCCGCTGGGCAGGCCACAAAGTTCGCATGACAGGCACGAGACTCCCAAAGCAAGCACTCTACTCAGAACTCATCCACAAGCCAAAGGCAGCCAGAGAAAATGTTACAAGGACACCCTCAAAGCTTCCCTGATAAAGTGCGACATCCCCACTGACACCTGGGAGTCCTTGGCCGTAGACCACCCTAAGTGGAGGAATTGCATTCGGGAGGGCGCTGAGCACCTCGAGTATCATCACCGAGAGCATGCAGAAATCAAGTGCAGGCAGCGGAAGGAGCACGCAGCAAACCGGGCTCCCTGCCCACCCTTTCCCTCAACGAGTATCTGTCCCACCCGTGACAGAAAATGTGGTTCACGCATTGTACTGTACAGCCACCTAAGAACTCATGCTACGAGTGGGAGAAAGTCTTCGTCGAAACCGAGGGACTGACTATGATGTATCCTATCACTTATTAAAGTCCATTATATCCTGTCTGTGCTTATGTTACACTAGACCCTGTCACAGTTATTACTGCACCAGACCCCATCTCTGTTTATATTAGACCAGAGACTGTCTCTCTTTATATTATACTGGATCCTCTCGCTGTTATTACTACACTAGACTCTGTCGACCGTTTTTATTACATTAGGCATTTCATCTTTCAAATACCGCAATTGTCTCAATTATTACAGCACTAGACAACGTTATATCACATTGGACCCTCTATCTGCTTACACTAAAGTGGACCATGTCGCAGTTATTACTGGACTAGAACTATTTCCATTGGTTAGATGTATGTATGGATATATGGACGGACGGACGGATGGATATATGGACGGACGGATGGATGGACGGATGGATGGATGGATGGACGGACGGAAGGATGAATGGATGGATGGATTGACGGATGGATGGATGGATGGAAGGGTAGATGGATGGATATAAATATTTGCCTGCCTGAGTGGATGAAATTATTTTTGTTTGCAAGCAACCCATTCGTTTAATTAATACATTTCAGCATCTGCAGGCAATCAATTTCTAAACGACCTGGTAGTATTTCTGTAAAATGTGTGTTGAAAGGATGGGCTGAATCTTGCAACAATATCCCAGAGATGGACTGGGATTGAAGGACAGGTCGAAACATGAAAATGCACACTGCACTTTGCACTACTTATTACTAATTTACAGTTGTTTTACACCATGCCGATTGCTCGCAATTTTCTTAAGTTTAAGTTTTTTTTTCTGGCAATATTTTGCAGTTTGCATTTGTTGCGTTAGGCTTAGCCTGGATGAGCTGCCATTGGATCTGAGTATCGACCAACGACACGAATATCATTCGGATTAAGCAAAGTTACTGAAAATGCCTACACCTTGTATTTGTTATAATTATTTATAAGATGTGCGTGTGTTTGTGTGTGAGTGTGTTTACGACGCACGTTATTCTTAATGTTTCTTAGTGCGTTTCTCAGAGATAAATGATTATCTTCACCAATTATTTCTCAACATTTTACTTCCTTTCATTCAAAATGTAATTGCATACCTTTTAATGCATTTAACATTTATTGATAATCCATTGTCTTGTGCTCTTGTATAGAAAGCGCTGTCACACTGACTATTCCGTCATCAAGTTGACCATATCTGTCTGCAGTATTCAGCGTGAAAGGGGATTAAATCACACTCACGACACTGTGCATCCATCCACCACTCTCTGTGCTTTATTGCCCAGTGATCACACATCATCACACAGAAGCTCACGATATTTACATCCAGTGTGAATCATTGTTGTAAGTGAAGGTAATGATAAAATTGTATCTATATGTGATGTGAAGTGTAATTCTCTGACTTATTATACCTCCGTTTGTGAAGGAATGAAAGCTTGGAACTCTCTGGAGAACTTTGCACTATTCTCTTTCCACAATCTCCTGATTCATGACGAATACCTACACTTTCCTCTCCAAACTCTTACAGTAATTTGGGACACATATTTGCAGGGTCTTTCAATAACGTCATATTCAGTACTATTACCCATTAATCGTGGTGATGCACCTTTTACTTCAGCATTAAAAGGGTGAGTAAAAGTGTTTATCGCATTAACCTGTTTATCGAATTTCTTTCCATTAAAGCTATGTAATTGGACGCCCGGGAGGTATGTGTATATAAAATAGGTGGAAATCACTTTCTCCGCCCGGCATCTGACGTGCCCAATATTGAAGCAAAATATCGTGGATGCTGCAAGATGAAATAAAAACAGAAAATGCTAGAACAGCTCAGCAGGTCAGGCAGGATCTCCTGAGAAAGAAACGGAGTTAACGCTTAACGTCGCTGATCCTTCGTCCGAACGTTGGTGCTGTGCGCTAGTATATGTCCAAAAAATACTAGAAGACGGTGCAGAGGAAAGTTTGAAGCCTATAGTCAAGATACAGGAGATTGTGGAGCCAGTTCTGAAACTGGCCAAACAAACATTCCCAGGCCAGGTACAGCACGGGATAGATAAAGAGTAACACTCCCTCCACAATGTCCCATCAAACATTTCCAGGCCATGTACAACACGGGATAGATTAAGAATAACGCTTCCTCTCCACTATCCCATCTAACACTACCAGGCCAGATAAAGCACGGAATACATAAGGAGTACGCTACTTCTATACTGTCCCATCAAACATTCCCAGGATAGGTACAGCACGGGGTTAGATACGGTGTAAAGATCCTGATACACTGTTCCATCAAACACTCCTAGCACACATACAGCACGGGTTAGATACAGAGTAAATCTCTTCCCATAATTTCTCATCAATCACTGCCAAGGCAGATATAGAATAGTGCTCCCTCTTCACTGTCACATCAAACACTCCCAGGTAATTCAATTCTCAGTACGCATTTAAGAGTAAAACTCTCTCTTAGCACTCCCACCAATTTGGTTCGAGATCTAGAAATAGTGCAGAGGGAAAACTTTTGTTACGCATTGAATCTTTTTGTGAGATAAAGGTCATGATGCATTCTTTCGAGGCTTGACAGTAGTTGGGAATAGGAGGGAGAGGCAGAGAGGGAGTGGATACATGGAATCGACGCAAACACATTTCAGCCGTCACCACACATGGTGAACAGCACCTTTCTCCATTTTGACAATAGTACCATTTTCTCCAATAACTGAGAGAAATGTCCCCAAAATTAATTGTTGCTGAAAAACGTTGAGACATTTGCATTTATCTCTGTTTATTTCTATTCTGGGTTGTCGGGGAAACATTTATACTGTTTCTGTCGCTCGAAATTCTAATCTGGGACTTCTATTTCGGTGTTTATTTGCATAAACGTCTCATTGGTTTCCATGAATTGTTCATGATAGTAAAATCAATCAACAAAGTCACGAACTGATTAGTCTGAACCCACAACAAGGGTTTGTTTTAAGAATATTTAAAGCTGGTACAAACACATATAAATATCTCGATCAGTGACATCGGTTTCTGTTTTCTTCAAAGAGAACAGATGTGATTTATATCAAAGTGAAAATATTAAAATTAAATGTTCACTTTTGTAAATTCTGCTGCAAAAATCAGTGGAACTTCTCTCAACTGACTAGTATTTCACTGGATTTAGCGCAAGACTCAAGCCATTTAAAATAAACAAGTTAAAACAACAACCAGAAGAGTGTCTATCGCAACTTGTATTTACAATTATTGGCATTTAGAACTAACTTCTATTTATAGAGCACCTTTCACGATCTCGGGATGTCCCAAAGCGCTTCACACCCAATGCAGTACGTTTGAAGTACTGTCTCTGTTATAATTTAGGATAAACGGCAGTCAAATCGTGACGATAAATATCCCACAAACAGCAATGTGATCATGAATTGATAATCTGCTTTTTTAGCAATGTTGGTTGATTGATAAAAAATTGTCATCGACACTGGCGTGATAGCCCCAGCCATTTTAAGTAGTGCCGTTCAGTCGAGTACATCCAACAGAGGGGGAAGTCAGCAATAAAAACAGAAAATGCTGGACATCTCAGCAGTTCGGAAAGTATCTGTGAAGAGAAATAGAGTAAATGTTTTGGGTCGATGACCGTTCGTCAGAACTGCACCCGCAGAATTTCTATTTGTTATTTGGGATGACAGAGCCTCGATTTAACGTCTCATCCAAAATAGTTCATCAGCGACAGTACAGCACTCCCTCAGGACTGGCATCGGCAGTGTTAGCCTAGATTATGTGTTCAAGACTCTGGAGTGGACATTGTATCGACAGTTTTCTCACTCAGAGACGAGAGCGATCGCATCGTGCCGAGCTTTAACATATCACAGCTTGATTTTTCAAATGTTTCCATTTAGCTCAGCATGTCTAAATTTCAGTGCCTGCGCTGAATCTTATACGGTTGGTTTAAATCCCTGGGCTAATGAGCTTGTCTTCCCTGGGATAATATTCCCGCACTGTTGTAACAGCTGATTTCCATATAGATGTTTCAGCGACTCCACATCTGGAAGTGCCCGAGGCAAGAGGACTCATGGAACTTGTGTTTTACACTCCGTGAGGTGTATCAGCAGAGCAGCTGGAAGCGGGGGTTGTTATCATGAGACCGGAGAATGGAATCGAGGTGTTCAAACTTATGACGGGTTTTAATCGAGTAACTAGTGAGAAAGTGTTTCAACTAGCAGGAGTTAGGTTTACCACCGGACAGCGTTGTGCAATGTATTAGTGCACCAGTCCCTGTTTCTCGTTCTATTACACTCGACCCTGTCTCTATTTATATTAAACTTGAACATATATCTGTTTATATTACTCTAGGCCCTGTCTCTGTTTATATTACACAATACCATGTCTCTGTTTATATTACATAAGACACTGTCCCTGCTTATATTGCAGACCCTGTTTCTGTTTAAAGCACACTCGTCACTGTTTTCATTATTACTGCACGAGACAATTTTTCTTTCTGTATTAACCATGACCCTGTCTGAAATATTACTACCCTGGAATATTTCTCTGTTTATATTTCCTTCGGCTCTGTCTCAATTATTACTGCAATGGACCGTATCTCTATTTGTATTAGGCGTTCGTCCTCAGCTAGAGCAATATGTACTGTTCTGGGCACCATATTTCAAAAACCATGCAAAGGAATTAGAAGAAGTGAAGTCGAGGTTTAACAGGTTGTTGCCAGTGATGAGGGACTTCAGTTATAAGATGAAATTAGTAAGACTAAAAGTGTCCGTCTTGGAACAGTGTAATTGAATAAGAGACCTAACAAAGTTCTTCAAGATGATCAGAGGACTTGTTAGAGCAGATATAGAATAGTGGTTCCCTCTAGTCAGTGGTTCCATCACCCTAAATCATAGATTTATAAGCACTGGCAAAAGATGTAGAAGGTTGCCTTAGTGATTACAGCACTAGACCCCGTGTTATAATAAATTAGACCCTGCTTGTATATGTTACACTGGACCCTGCCTCATTCATTAATGTACGACAGCACGAATTAGTCTGTATTAAACTAGACCTGTCTGAAATATTATTGCCACAGACATGTTTATATTACCATTGGCCCTCTCACAGTTAGTATTGTATTAGACCTTGTATCCATTTATATTAAACTATTTGCTTTCTATTTATATTATATTCAACCCTGTCTCTGTTTATATTACACTAGACCCTGTCTCTGTTTATATTACACTGGACGCTGTCTCTGTTTATATTACACTAGATCCTGTCTCTGCTAATATTGCACTAGACCATGTCTCTGTTTACCTTACATTAGACCCTGCCTCAGTTATTACTGCACTCACTCTGTTTTTATTACACTAGACCATGAGGCTGTCTGGATCACACTATGACATTTCTCAATTATTTCTGCCATTGACCATATCCCTATTTATATTATACTAAACCCTATCTCAGTTAATATTGTTAATGTTACAGTCGACCCTGTCTCTAATTATAATACATTAGACCCTATCTCTGTTTATATTATACTAGACAATGTCTCGGTTTATATTATACTACACTCTATCTTCGATATCACTACTCGAAACCATGTATCGGTCTGAATGACAATAGGCCTTCTCAATTATTACTGTAAAAGAATCTCTTTCATTTATTACTGGACTATAACCTGTCTCATTTATTTCTGCACTAGCCCATGTCTTTGTTCATATAGCACTAGGCCTGTTTGAATTTCTACAACAGTAGACCATGTCTATGTTTATATTACACTAGACAGCGTCTCTATTTATATTACACGAGATACTCTATCTGTTCCTATTACACTAGACATTGTCCCTGTTTCTATAAACTAGATCCTAACTCAGTTATTAACGTCTTGCGTCATATCTCTATTTATATTATACTAGAACTTGTCTATATTTATATTGAACTAGACCCTGTCACTTTTATAATGCACTGGACCCTATATCTACTTATATTACACTAGGCCCTGTGTCTGTTTATATAACACAAGACGTTGTCTATGTTTAGATTATACTAGATCCTGTCTCTGTTTTCATTACACAAGACCCTGCCACTGCGTATATTGCACTGGACCCGATCTCTGCCTAAAATACACTAGACACTGTCTCACAAAGTACCTCATTGAACCATACATCTACTTAGATTAGGCCTTAAGCCTCAGATGGAATATTATGGACAATTCTATGCACCACATTTCCATAAAATATAAGAGCTTTTGAAAGGGTTCAGATGAGGTTTAACAGATTGTTAACTGGGATGAGGGACTTCAGTTAAGAGAAGAGGTTACGAAAGTTAGGACTGTTCTTCTTCGAACAATGAAGTTTAAGAAGTGAACTAAAAGAAGTCTTCAAGATGAAGAGAGGGTGGTTTAACAGAGCAGCTACGGAAGAGCAGTTCCTTCTGGCGAGTGCGTGAATAAGCAGTGGTCATAGATTAAAATGATTTGGCAAAATATCTAGTGCACTGTTTTAGTGAATGCAGCACGAGATCAACTGCTTTATTGAATTATACCCTGTCTCTGTTTATCTTAAATTAGAAGCTGTCTAACGCATTAATGCACTAGACAATGCATCAGATTTTAATAAATTACGGCCTGTCTTAAATATTACTGGTTTACACATGTTTATATTACCTCAGGCTCTGTCTGAATTCAGCTGACGATGTCACAGTTTATATTACACTTGACTATATTTTTTCTTTATATTGTAAAATACCATATCTCGATTATTACTGGGTAGACAATGTATCTGTTTATATTACATGAGACCATGTCTTTGTCTATATAGCACTATACACTTTCTCAGCTTTTAAACTGTCTTTGTTTATATTACACTAGACCCTGTCTCTGTTTATATTACACTAGACACAGTCTCTGTTTAAATGACTCGAGACCCTTACTCAGTTATTACTGCATTGCACCATATCTCTGTTGATATTAGGCCTTAGGTATCAGCTTGATTATTTTGGACAATTCTGGGCACCACGTTTCTATAACGAATTACAGCCAATGGAAAGTGTGCAAACGAGGTTTAGTACGTTGTTAACAGGGATGATGGAATTCAGTTAGAGGTTGGAAAAGTTAGAACTGATCTCCCTGGAATAAAAATTTTAAGAAGCGACCTAATAGAGCTCTTCAACATGATGAGATGTTTTAATATTGTAGAGCCGATTTGAGAGGAAATGTCTTTATCCAGAGGAATGCTGAAGTCTGGAACTCACAGCCTGAAAGACAGGTAAATGCATGAATCCTCACATCATTTTAAGGATACGTGGAAGTACAATTAAAGTGTTGTAACCTACAAGGCTATGAAGCAAGAGTTGGAAAATGCGATTAGGCTGGATAGTTCATTGGTCGGCCGGCGCTGATACGATGGGCCGAAATGGCTTGCTACCGTGCTGTAAATTTCTATGATTCAATTATATAGAATAGCGGTTCCCACTAAGCAGAGGTCATGGACTTAAAAGCATTGCCATAAGATCTAGAGGGAAAAGTGGAGAATTTTTTTTCATGCAAAGGGACAGCACAGGCGCAATGTACCCAATGGCTTCCTTTGAGATCTAAGGTTCTTTGATTCTCTGGAATCGCAGCAGATGGTCTCTCAGTTATTACTCCATGAGACCCTGTCTCTGTTTATATTACACTTGACCACGACTCAGTTATTACTGCACTATACCCTGTCTCTGTTTATATTACACTAGATCAGGTCTCTTTTTTTATAACTCTCGACCTTGTCTCTGTTAATATGGCACTAGACACTATACAGGTTTATATTACACTAGATCTTTTCTCTGATAATATGGCACTGGACCATATCTCTGTTCATATTACTCTAGACCCCGTCTCTGCTTATACGACACTATACCGTATCTCTTTTTATATTACACTTAACACTGTCTCTATTTACATTACACTAGACTCTCTCTCAGTTATTACTGTAGTGCACATTATCTCTCTTTATATTAGGCCTTCGGCCTCAGCTGGAATATTATGCACAATTCTGTGCACCACATTTCCATAACGATGTAAAGTATTAGCAAGAGTAAGATGAGGTTTAACAAGTTGTTAGCAGGAATGAGGGACCTGAGTTATGAGAAGAGTTTAGGAAATTCATCACTGTTCTCCTTGCAACAGTGAAGTTTCAGAAGCGACTTAAAAGAGGTATTCAAGGTGAGGAGAGGTAGTAATAGAATAGCTATAGAGGAGCAGTTCCCGCTGGCGAGTGGGTGAATAAGCAGAGGGCACAGATTTAAACGCATTGGCAAAAGATCTAGAGGGGAGAAGAATATGTTGGTTGTTTCACGCAGAGTGTTGTAGGAATCTGGAACGCTCCACGAGAAGTGGTGATGAAAGATGATTCCATAAATAATTTTAAAAGTGAATTGGGGATGAGGAAATAATAGCGTTAGGGACAAAATGCGGCACCATAGAACTATGCATACCTGGTCTTTCAAAGTGACGGTACAGGCGCGATGGACCGAATGGCTTCATTAAGATGTAAGCATCCATGATTCTATGATATCACAGCAGATCGGCTCTCAGTTATTACTGTAATAGACCGTGTTTAGTTATTACCACGCTAGCCTCTGTATCAGTTATTACTGCATTTGAGCTTGTGTCTGTTGATATTACACTAGACACTGTCACTATTTATATTGGACTAGGTCTGTCCATTTTTATATTATATAAACCATGTCTCTGTTTCGATTACGCTAGATCAAGTCTCTATTTATAATACACTAGAAACTGTCTCTGTTTATATTATACTAGGCTATGTCTCGGTTCATAATACAAAAAACGCTGCCTCAGTTATTACTGCACTAGACCAAGTCTCTGTTTATATTATACGAGATCCGGTATCTAATTATATTAAACAAGGCCGTGACTCCTTTTATATTGCCTTAGATGCTGTCTCAATTATTAATGCATAATTCTTTTTCTCTGTTCAAATTGCACAAGGCTTTATTTATTTTTATATTACTCTAAACCATGTATTTGTTTATATTGCACCAGGAATTGTCTCGGTTATTGCTACATTAAGCCACGTCTTTTTTATATTACACTCGATCCGGTCACTAGAATTATTTCACCAGAATATGTCTATTTTTATATTACACCAAATCTGGTTTCTATTTGTATTGCGCTAGACCCTATTCCTGCTAAAGTTACACTAGTTACCCTGTCTCAGTTATTAATGCACTATACCCAATGGATTGGAAAACAGCAGATGTAACGGCCATGTTTAAAACAAGGTGGTAGACAAAAAGCAGGAAACTACAGACCAGTTAGTCTAACATCTGTCCATTATTAAGGAATCAATAGTAGAATATTTGTAAACGCATAGTTCAATTAATCAGAGTCAACATGATTTTATGAAATTGAAATCATATTTGATAAATGTGCCAGAATTCTTTGTGGATGTAACTTGTAGGGTGGATAAAGGGCAACCAGCGGATGTGGTATATTTGGATTTCCAGCACACGTTCGATACGTTGCCACGTAAAATGTTACTGCACAAATTAAATGTTCATGTAGTTGGTGGTAATATATTAGCATGGATAGATGATTGGATAACTAACAGAAAAATGTGTCGGGATAAATGTGTAATTTTCCGTTTGGCAAACATTAACTAGCGGGATTCCGCAGGGAGTGACGCTGAGGCCTAAACTATTTACAAAATACATCAATGAATTGGATGTAGGTACCGAGTGTAATACAGCCAAGTTTACAGATGAAACTAAGATCGGTGGGAAAGCAAATATTGAGGAAGACACAACAATCTGCAAAGAAATATAGACAGGCTAAGTGAGTGGGAAAAATGTTGGCAGATGGAGTATAAAGTGGAAAAATGTGAGGTTATCCATTTTAGCAAAAAAATAGAACAGCAAACTATTTTTTAAATGGAGAAAAATTGCAATGTGCTGAAGTACATGGGGCGTGCGTGTCTTTGTGCATGAGACATAAAAACGTTAGCATGCAGGTACGGCAAGTAATCATGAAGGCAAATTGAATTTTGGCCTTTATTGAAAGGGGGACGAAGTATAAAAGCACTGAAGTCCTGCTATAACTGAACAAGGTATTGGTGAGGCCACATCTGGAGTACTGCGTACAGTGTTGGCCACTTTATTTAAGAAAGGATATACTTGCATTGGAGGCAGTTCAAAGTAGATTCACTTGGTTGATTCCAGAGATCAGGTGTTTGACTTATGAAGATAGGTGGCATAGGCTGGGCCTGTGCACGTTGCAGCTCAGAAGAATGTGAGGTGAGCTTATCGAAATATATAAGATAATGAGACTCTACACAAGGTGAATGCAGTGAGGATATTTCCACTCATAGGCAAAACAAGAACGAGGAGCAGAGTCTCAAGACATCTGTGTTGAGGAGGAATAGCTTCTAGCAGCGAATTGGAATCTGTGGAATTCTCTGCCCCAGAGAAATGTGGAGGCTGGATCATTGAATAAAGTTAATGGCGCAGAATTACAGATTTTTAAGGGATAAGGGAATAATGGGGTATGGAGAGTGAGCAGGGAATTGGAGCTGAGTCTAGGATCAGATCAGCCATAGTCTTATTGAATGGTGGAGAAGGCTCGAGGGGACAAATGGCCTACTACTTCTCCCATTTATTTTTTTTTATGTTCATTCTGTTATTCTATTTCTCAGCGTTTATCACTCACCACCTCATGTCTCCTGTTTTTATGTCTAATTCTGTCTTTATTTGTCTTTTTATCATTCTTTATGGGCACCATAAATAAAAGCTTAGAGTTCAAAATTGAACACACGAATACAGCTGGGGCCTACCTATCATTTATGAAGCTTTAGCCATAATGTCCTGGCTCCAGCATGAAAATAGTGGGCAAAAGATATTAGTATGTTCTCCCATTAGAGCTTATGTCGCTTCTGAGAAAGTAATGAAGCGTCTATTGTGCCACATGAACCTCCCTTTGTTGTGGTTACAATTAAAACCCAGGGAATACTTTCCAGCCCTACATCCACGAAAACTTCTTTCCCTGCATCTATCTCATGTAATCTGGAAAAGCTGCCTGGAGCATTTTTACTTCTCACGGCAACTTTCAGCTTTCAGTCCAGTCCCGCTCCTTTATTTTTACACGAGACCTCGCATCTGTTTTTATCACTTGCCCGTGTTATTCTCAAACCAAATTCCATTTGCGCTCCACTACACACCCTCCTGGTAATGTTACACCAACTGGGCATCTATTATGTAGAGACAAAGGATCATGAGGAGTATGTTATAGTCATGAATCATAGAAATTTACAGCTTAGTAGGAGGCTATTTCGTTCCATCATATCTGCGTCGGCAGACCAACAGCTATCCAGCCTAATCCCAGTTTCCATCTCTTGGTCCGTAGCCTTGTAGGTTTCGACATTTTAAGTGCACATCCAACTATTTTTTCAATGTGGTGAAGGCTTCTGCCATCCTTTCAGACTGTGATTTACACGCACCCACCACCACCTGGGTGAGTCCATTTCTGCTTAACTCCACTCCAAACTTCCCCCCAATTACTTCAAATCTATGCCCCCTGGTTGTTACCCATTTGCCAAGCGAAACAGGTCCATCCACGCTGCTGTTTTTTCACCCCTCTAAATGTTATGTACCTCAATCATGTCTTCCCTCAGCCTCCACTGTTCCAAAGCAAACAGATCCAGCATCTCAAATCTTTCCTCAAAGCCAAAATTCTCAAGTCCATGCAACATTCTTGCAAATCTCCTCAGCACCCTTTCCAGTGCAATCACATTTATCCTGTAATGTGCTGCCCAGAAATGCACAGAATACTACAGATGTGTCCGAACAAGTGTTTTATACATTTCAAGAATAACTTCCTTGCTCTTGTATTCCATGACTCGACGAATAAAGGCAAGTATTCCTATGCCTCCTAACCACCTTATCTACCTGGCCTGCTATATTCAGGGCTTGTGCATCAACACGCCAAGGTCCCATTGATCCTCTACACTATTCAGTGTCATATAATTTAATGTTTATTCCTTGCCTTGTTGGACCACCTTATGTGTATTACCTCACACTTATCCACTTGCTTCTGTTTTGCCCACCTGAGTAGTACATTGGTACCTCCAGCAGTCCTCAGCTTTATTCATCATTATCTATCACACTGCCTATTTGGGTTTCCTCTGCAAAACTCTTAATCATATGCCCAACATTCAAGACCAAGTTATTAAAACAGAATACAAAAAGCAACGGACTGAGTACTGAGCCTTGCGGAACTCCACTGAACACAGCCTTCAGGTCGCAAAAGCACATTTTCAACAATTACTCTTTGCTTCCTGTTAGCTGGCCTGTATTTACTCAGTATTGGCACCTGGAGACTCGGCATAGATTATGTGCTCGGGTCTCTGCATTGGGAACTTAAACCACGATTACCTGACTGAGGTGTGAGAGTTCTGCCACTGAGCCAAGACTGACATGATCTGTTCCCTGGTCCCATTACACAATACGGTGCCTGTGTTATTACACTAACCCCACACATTCATTCTGATGTGGGCCTTCACTCTGTTATTAGACATCAGACAAAGCATTTGCAGTTATAACGACTGGTGACTTGCAAACAATATTATATAAGATCTAATCTTTGGGTGTTTTTTGCACTAGATATTGCCTTTGCTATCTTCACACGAAATTCAGCCTTGTGTTTAGTATAACACCAGAATCTGGCTCTATTATTGTTGGACCACACCCTGTCTTTGCTATTCTTACGTTGGGCCATTCGTTTGCTGTTATTAAGCTGGACCCTGTCTCCACTCTTACCCTATGAGAATCTGTCTCTGGAATTGGTACACGAGACACGTGCTCTGCTATTATTGTAAAATGACCTGCCTCTGTAATTTTAGTTCAAATGCACGCCGCTATTAAAGTAACTCGAGAGCTTGTCTGTGTTGTATTCAAAAGAGTAGGTTTCTAGAATTGGTAAAGCAGACCTGGCTTCTTATATTGTTACAATTACACCTCTTTTAGTTATTATTGTACAATATATTGTTTTTATTATTATTACTTAAAGACTTGTTTCTTCTAATTATACCCTGGATCTGCCTCAGTTATCAATGCAACAGACCAATCTCAAAAATGTATGAAGAAGTTGGTGACGAAACAGTGAAGTTAGCATTCACAAAAGGAAGGCTTTGGAGACGGAAAGAGTGTAACTACTCTGGAAGGAGCAAACATGTAATTCCTTTCCAAAAGAAGGTTAAAATAAGCCAGCGAATTCCATTTTTATTTTCAGACATAGGTACATTTTCATATTTACCATCAATTGCACCAATCATCACATTCTGAAATAAATAGCTGGAGCTTTTTTTTGATGGAGAGGTGATCACTGCAGAATAAAGCGCAAAGACTGGTGGGTGGTTGCTAATTATCCTCGGTGTGATTTATTTCATTTTCACACCGAATACTGTAGACAGACATGTGGGCTTTGTTAACGGGATGGTCAGTGTGACATATCTTTAGAAGCAAGACAATGGGTTACCAGTAAATATTAAAGGTATGAAACGATCTGAAGCTACAAAATTGTGGAAAATAATTGGTAAATATAATCATATATGTCTGTGGAATGTGCTTGTACATATTCCGAATGATATGATTTGTAAACACATACAGCAAACACTTTGTGGGTGCTCTTTTCAGTAGTTCCTCTTAATCGAATAAGGGCTGGTGTAGCTTGTGGATATATACGGCGGTCCTGTGACATCAACGTTCCAGGCTCTGACGAATACAATCGCTGGATCCCGTGAAAGTGCAAAAGAAAATACTGCAGCAAAAACAATCATAACAGTAAAATCGAAGAGCAAACGGCACAGGATAACATACGTGTGAATTTGTAAACATTAACAGAGTTTGCTACTAATTAGTGCAACGAGCAGTGAATTCCTCAACTGTAGACCTGTCCCTCAAATCCCAATCCATCAAGAAGATTGTTCCAAGATTTGCCTGTTCTTTCAACACAAGTGGTACCGAAATAATGCACATAAGTTAGAAGTTGCATACAGCTGCTGATAGTAAATAACAAAAATAAATGCATGTTTCTACAATAAAAACCATTCTTCCTTCCACCGAAGCAAATCATTCTCTCTGTACATCACTATTCATCTATCCCTCCATCAAGCATCTGTCCATCAATCTACCAGACAGGCTGCAGTTTAATATAAATAGAGATAGGGTATAGTATAATATAAACAGAGACATGATCGAGACTAATATAAACAGAAACAGTGTCTAGTGTAATTTAAACAGAGACAGTGTCGAATATAATATAAACAGAGACATGATCAAGAATAATATAAACAGAGACAGTATCTAGTATAATATAAACAGAGACATAGTCAAGTGTAAGTTAAACAGAGACAGGGTCCATGGTAACATAAACAGAGACAGCATCAAGTGTAATTTAAACAGAGACAGGGTCTAGTGTAATATAAACAGAGACAGGGTCTAGTTTATTGCAAACAGAGGTAACATCAAGTGTAATATAAAGAGAGACAGGGTCTAGTGTAATATAAGATAGACAGGATCTCGGTTAATATAAACAGAGAGAGCATCAAGTGTAATTTAAACAGGGACAGGGACTAGTTTAATATAAACAGAGACAGGTTCTAGAGTAATTTATACAGAGACAGGGTGTAGTATAATATAAACAGAGACGGAGTTCATGTGTAATATAAAAAAAGACAGGGTCTAATGTAAAATATACAGAGAGAGGAACTAGTGTAATATAAACAGACACAGATTCTCGTGTAATATAAACAGAGTCAGTGTCGAGTGTAATATAAACAGATAAAGGAGGTTGTCTAATATAAAAGAGACAGAGTGACGTGTAAAATAATCAGAGACATGATCTAGTGTAATATGAACAGAGATAGTGTCCTCTGTAATGCGAACAGATACAGGATCTTGTGTAGCTTAAACAGAGACAGGGTCTTGTGTAATATAAACAGAGACATGGTCTCAGGTAATATAAACAGAGACAGCATCACGTGTAATTTAAACAGAGACAGGTCTAGTTTAATACAAACAGAGACAGCATCAAGTGTAATTTAAACAGGGATGGAATCGAGTGTAATATAAACAGAGACAGGTTCTAATGTAATTTAATAATAGACAGGATCTAGGATAATATATACAGAGACAGGGTTCAAGTGTAATATAAAAAAGACAGGGTCTAATGTAAAATACACAGAGACAGGATCTAGTGTTATATAAACAGATTCAGTTTCTAGTGTAATATAAACTGAGTCAGTGTCGAGTGTAATATAAATAGATAAATGACGTTGTCTAATATAAACAGAGACAGGTTGCCGTGTAATATAATCAGAGACGGGGCATAGTGTAATATAAACAGAGACAGGATCTAATGTCATATAAACAGGGACACCGTCCCGTGTTATATAAACTGAGACAGGATCTAGTGTAACATGAACAGAGACATGGTCCGGTGCAATATAAACAGATCTGGGTCTCCTGTAACATAAACAGAGGCAGGGATTGATGTACTTTAAAGGGACATGGGCTCGTGCAGTAATAAATAAGTCAAGGCTTAGTGTAACATAAAGTGAGACAAGGTATAATGTAATAAAAACAGAGCCAGGGTCTAGTGCAAAGCAAAGAGAGACAGGGCCTAGTGCAGGAATAACTGAGACATGGTCTAGATTTCATAAAGAGAGACATAATCTAGTGTAATATAAGCAGAGAAAGGATATCGTGTAATAAAAAGAGTGACCAGGTCCACTGTAATATAAACAGAGACAGGGTCTAGTGTAATATAAAAAGAGACGAGCTCTAGTGTGCTATAAACAGAGACTGGATCTTTTGTAATTTCATCAAAGGCAGATTGTGGAATAATGTAAACAGACGCAAGGTGCAGTGTAACATAAACAGGGACATGGTCTTGTATTTTATAATCAGAGTCAGTGTCATATAAACAGAAAAATGGTCGAGTGTAATACAAAAAGGGAGCATATCTAGTCAGTATAATTGATACAGGGTCTAATGTATGTTAAATATAGACAGGATCTAGTTTTGCAACTACACATCAGGCATTATTGGGAAGAAAACTGAATGACACCATAAATCATCATTTAGAAAGCCGCGGATTAATCACGGCCGACTTAGCATGGATTCGCTTATGTAAGGTCGTGTCTGACTAACTTGATTGCATTTTGAGGAGGTAACAAAGAGAATAGACGAGGATAAGATCTTTGATGAATCGTCATGGATAGTAGCAAGGCTTTTGGCAAGGCAACGCAAGGCCGGTTGTTCAAAAAAGTAAATACCCATGGGATCCCTGGGAAAGTTGCAAGTTGGATTAAAAATTGGCTCATTGGTACGAAGCAGAGGGTAATGGTCGATGGGTGTTTTTGTGACTGGAAGGCTGTTTCCAGTGGTGTTCCACAGCGCTCAGTACGAGGTACCTTGCCTCTTGTGGTATGCATCAATAATTTAGAATTCAATGTTGGGGGCATGATTAAGACGTTTTCAAATGATACACAAATTAGAGTGTTGTTGAAAGTGAGGAATGAAGCTCTAGATTGCAAGAATGTATCAGTGGACTGGTCAAGTGGGCACAAACGTGGCAATTTAAATTTAATGTGAGTGTGAGCTAATGCATTTGGGGATGGCTAACAAGGCAGGGGAATGAACAATCAATGGTAGGATACTGTGCAGATCGAGGAACAGAGGGACATTGGAGTGCGTGTCCACAGATCCCTGAAGGTAGCAGGACATGTTGATCAGTTGTTTAAGAAGGCATACGGGAAACTTTCCACTACTAGCCATGGTTTACACGATAATATCAGGGAGGTTCTGCTTGAACTTTATAAAACATTAGTTAGGCCATAGCTAGATTATTGCTTATAGTTCTAGACACCACATTACAGGAAATAATTGATTGCACTCGAGAGGATACTAAGGAAATTTACGAGAATGTTTCCTGGATTGGATAATTTTAGTTATGAGAGGAGATTGGATCTGCTGGGTTGTTTTCTTTTGAACCGGGAAGACTGAGGGGAGACTTGATTGAGGTGAATAATTATGAGGGGCTTAGATAGGGTGGATAGGAAGGACCTAGTTCTATTCGCAGAAAGGTCAATAATCAGATGGAAAAGTATAAAGTATTTGGTAGAAAGTTTAAAGAGGAGTTGAGGAAAACATGATCGCCATGGGGTGCTGTGGGTCTGGAACCCACAGCATGAAGGGCTGGTAGAGGAAGGAATCATAAAAATTAAAATGTGCTTGGAAGTGGACTTGAAGTGACGTAAACTATAGGGCTACGGAGCAAAAGCTACAAATTGTAATGAGTCTGAATAACTGTTTTCGGCTAGTGTGGACGTGCCTATGATTCTTTGATTCTATGGCAAAATTTCAGACCTTTGATCACCTCCATCAAATTCATCTTCTAACGTCTCTGCTATACATAATACAAACCCAGCTTCTCTAATCTCGGCATAACTGAACTCCCACAACGCTGATACAATTCATGTCAATCTCCTCTGCACCTCTCCAAGACTGTGACAATCTTCCTAAAGCTTGGATTTCAATAATGTCAATCTTTAATGTTCCTTCCGGTTAATTCTAAGGCTCTAAGGATACATGTGGTGCCTTGCAATTGGACAGAGCAGTAATCTGAATATTATTAATGTTGATAACAATGATACTACGTGTTTGGCCGAGCGGACGGTGAATGATGTACTCAGCAACATCGACTTCTGCCTGACTCATGTTACAATAAGGTCACTGTCGCCACCTGTTGATCATAAACATCTACTGCAGGCGCTAGAGTTGTCTTTGAATAATTATTAAAAATTACAGGCACAGATACGTGGTTTGCCCAGTGACATTTATACAGCGGCGTTTCTCACACCAAACCACTGTAGTGCCAAGAGAGCTAAGAAAATTCGGATTGGAGGGCACAAAATACTGTTATAATTTCTGAGGAGGTTTTCTTGCGAAGTTGCGAAGATATTTACAGGAAAAGGTTATGGTCAAAGCATCACGCACAAACCATTTCGAATGGTGGTGGAAGAGGAACAACTGCCTCTTGAAGGGTAGAATAGTGGCCATCTGACTGGACTAGTAATCAAGGGGCGTGGGCTAATGATCCAGTAGACCTGAGTTCAAAGCCCACCACGGCAGCTGGGGAACTTAAATTCCATTCATTAAATACATCTGGAATAAAAATCTAGCATCAGTAATGGTGGCCGTTACTAGAGGATTGTCGTAAAACCCCATCTGGTTCAACAATGTCCATTAGGGGAGGGAATCTGCTTTCCTTAATCTGTCTAGCCTATACCTGACTCCCTACCCAGAGCAATGTGTTTGAATCTTAATTGCCCTCTGAAATATCTTAGTAATGACACCAAACCGCTACAAGAAAAGTTAATACGAATAAAATCGTAAACACCACTTGGCATCGACCGCGGCACCAGCTATGTACACGACAACGGTTCAATCCTACTAATCCGTTCTTCACTAACATCTGCGGACCTGTGCCAACATTGGGAGAGCTGTCACACAGAAGAGACAAGCAACAGCCCGACATAGTCTTTCTCATAGAATCATACCTTCCAGCCAATGTTCTAGACTGCTCCATCACAATCCCTGGGTAAGACTTATCCAACCCGCATTGGTATACAGTGCGGAGGGAGTGGCCCTGGGACTCCTCAACATTGTGTCCGGACCGAATGAAGTCTCATCGCTTCAGGTCAAGCATGGGCAGTGCAACCTCCGGCTGAAAACCATCTACCACCCTCCCTCAGCTGAAGAATCAATAGTCCTCCATATTGAAAACCACTTGGAAGAAGCACTGAAGGTAATGTAGTGGCTCGGTAGTACCACCACTGACCGAGCTGCTCGAGTCCCGAAGGACATATCTGCCAGAATGAGCCTGCGCCAGGAAGTGAGAGAACAAACACAGGGTGGAAATCTACTGGAGCTCGTCCACACCAATCAACCTGTCCTAGATACATCTGTGCATGACAGTATTGGGAGCAGTGACCACCTCACGTCATTGTGGAGCTAAAATCCCGTCTTCAATCTGAGGACATAATCTATTGTGTTGAGTGGCACTACCGCCGTGTCAAATTGGATAGATTTAGAAGAGAGCCAACATCTCTAAACTGGGCATCCATGGGAAATTGTGGAGCAGCAGCAGGAGATTTGTACTCCATCAAATCTGTAACCACATGGCCCGACATAGCCCTCATTCTACCATTCACATCACTCCAGGAGACCGAAACTAGTTCAAAACAGAGCACAGAAATGCTTGCCTGGAACAGTACCACGTGTACCTAAGCAGGAGGAGCCAACCTGGAGAGGCTGCAACAGACGAGTATATGCATGCTAAACAGCGAAACCAGCATGCCTCAGACAAAGCTAAGCGATCCCACAATTAACGGACCAGACCAAAGCTCTGCAGTGCTGCCATATCCCGTTGTGAATGGTGGTGAACCATTAAACAACTGACGAGAGGAGGAGGTTCCATGATTATCCCTATCCTCAATGACGGCGGAGCACAGCACTGATGTGCAAAAGGCAAAGCTCAAAAGTTTACAATCAACTTCAGCCATAAGAGCCGAGTGGATAATTCAGTCCTCATACTCCTGAGGTCCCGCCATCAGAGAAGCCAGTCTTCTGCCAATTCGATTAATTCCGCGTGATATCAAGAAACGGCTGAGTACACGGGATATAGCAAAGACTATGGTCCCAGAAAGCTTCCCGGCTGTCATGCTGAAAATTTGTGCTGACACAACTAACTGCGCCTCTAGCAAAGCTGTTCCAGTACAGCTACAACACCGGCATCTACCAGAATGTGTGGAAAACTGGCCAGGTATGCCCTATCCAAAAAAATCAGGAGCAATCCAATCTGGCCAATTACCATCCCATCAGTCTATTCTCAATCATCAGCAAAGTGCTGGAAGTTGTGGTCGTCAGTGCTCTCAAGTGCCACATAGGTCACCAATGACCTGCTCATCAATGCTCAGTTTGGGTTCACGGAAGACTACTCGAGTCCAGACGTCATTGCAGCTTTGTTCAAAACATGGACAACATGATTGAATTATAGAAGTGACACTGACTGCCCTTGATATCAAGCAGCATTTGACAACTTTTGGCATCAAGGAGCCTTTTTAAAATTAAAATCAATGTGGAATCAGTTGGAAACTCTCCACTGGCTGGATTCACACCGAGCACAGAGCAAGATGGTTGTGGCTGTTGGACGTCAATAATCTCAGCGCAAGGACATGATAGCAGAGTTATTCAGGGAATTTTACGAGGCGCAGCCATCTTTCGCTGCTTCATTAATGATCTACCCTTCATCATAAGGACAGAAGTGGAGATGTTCACTGATGGCTTCACAATGCTCATTGACATTCGCAACTCCTCAGAAAATGCAGCAATCCATGTCCGCATTCAGAAAGACCTGGAAGTCATTCAGGCTTGGGTATGTAAGTGGAAAGTAACATTTACGCAAAAAATTGCCAGCCAATTAATATCTCTAAGTCTAACCACTGTCTCACTGATATTCAACAGAATATCCATCGCTGCATCCCCATCATCAACATTCTGGAGGTCACCATTGATCAGACATTAACTGGACCAGCCTCATAAATACTGTATCAACAAGAAGAGGTCAGCGGCTGGGTATTCTGCAAGGAATGTCTCAGCTCCAGAATCCCCAAAGCCTTTGCACCATCTACAAGACACAAGTCAGAATTGTAATGGAATAATTTCCGCTCGCCTAGATGAATGCAGTTCCACCAAGCAACTCGACTCTATTTAGGACAATGCAACCTGTTTGATTGGTACCCATCCACCACCTTAAACAGTCACTCCCATCACCACCGCCACACTGTGGTTGCAGTTTGTACCATCTACAAGACGCACTGCAGCAACTCACATAGGGCTTCGTCGGCAGCATGTCCCAATCCAGCGACTTCTAATACCTATCCTTATCAGCATCTCACTAACAGCACTGTAGGAGTGCCTTCACGAAACGGACTGAAGCAGTTCAAGAAGGCGGCTCACCACTTTCTTCCTCACGGCAATTAGGGAAGGGCAGTAAAGGCTGGTCATGCCAGCGATGCCGATATCCCATTACCGAATAGATTAACATCCAAATTTTTACGAGCCACAGCGCCCATGCACTATGATACCACAAGGAGCGTGCAGAACAGGGTTAAACCCCAATAACACGAATAACACGAAAGGTGCATAGGATTAAAAAAGGAATAGATTTAACAGACATCTAACAAACGATATGATAAATTACTGCACTTTTTCCATTTTCTTAGGCCGAGATGTGGGACAACCTGGACATAGAAACATAGAAATTAGGTGCAGGAGTAGGCCATTCGGCCCTTCTAGCCTGCACCGCCATTCAAAGAGTTCATGGCTGAAAATGTAACCTGAGTACCCCATTCCTGCTTTCTCGCCATAACCCTTGATCCCGCTCGTTATTCATCTGACTCATTTTGATTATATTTAGTGAATTGGCCTCAACAAATTTCTGTGGTAGAGAACCCCACAGGTTCACCACTCTCTGGGTGAAGAAGTTTCTCCTCATCTCGGTCCTAAATGGCTGACCCCTTATCCTTAGACTGTGTCCCGTGGTTCTGGACTTCCCCAACATTGGGAACATTCTTCCTGCATCTAACCTGTCTAACCCCGTCAGAATTTTAAACGTTTCGATGAGGTCCCCTCTCATTCTTCTGAACTCCAGTGAATACAAGCCCAGTTGATCCAGTCTTTCTTGATAGGTCAGTCCCACCATCCCGGGAATCAGTCTGGTGAACCTTCGCTGCACTCCCTCAATAGCAAGAATGACCTTCCTCAGGTTAGGAGACCATAACTGTACACAATACTCGAGGTGTGGCCTCACCAAGGCCCTGTACAACTGTAGCAACACCTCCCTGCCCCTGTACTCAAATCCCCACGCTATGAAGGACAACATGCCATTTGGTTTCTTAGCCGTCTGCTGTACCTGCATGCCAACTTTCAATGACTTATGTACCATGATACCCAGGTCTCGTTGCACCTCCCCTTTTCCTAATCTGTCACCAATCAGATAATAGACTGTCTTTCTGTTTTTACCACCAAAGTGGATAACCTCACATTTATCCACATTATACTTCATCTGCCATGCATTTGCCCACTCACCTAACCTATCCAAGTCGTTCTGCAGCCTCATAGCTTCCTCCTCGCATCTCACACTGCCACCCAACTTAGTGTCATCCGCAAATTTGGAGATACTACATTTAATCCCATCGTCTAAATCATTAATGTACAATGTAAACAGCTGGGGCCCCAGCACAGAACCTTGATGTACCCTACTAGTCACTGCCTGCCATTTTGAAAAGTCCCCATTTACTCCTACTCTTTGCTTCCTATCTGACAACCAGTTCTCAATCCATGGCAGCACACTACCTCCAATCCCATGTGCTTTAACTTTGCACATTAATCTCTTGTGTGGGACCTTGTCGAAAGCCTTCTGAAAGTCCAAATATACCATATCAACTGGTTCTCCCTTGTCCACTCTACTGGAAACATCCTCAAAAAATTCCAGAAAATTTGTCAAGCATGATTTCACAAATCCATGCTGACTTGGACCTATCATGTCACCTCTTTCCAAATGCACTGCTATGACATCCTTAATAATTGATTCCATCATTTTACTTCCTACCGATGTCAGGCTGACCGGTCTATAATTCCCTGTTTTCTCTCTCCCTCCTTTTTTTAAAAGTTGGGTTACATTGGCTGCCCTCCACTCCATAGGAACTGATCCAGAATCAATGGAATGTTGGAAAATGACTTTCAATTATTCCGCTACTTCCAAGGCCAGCTCCTTAAGCACTCTGGGATGCAGTCCATCAGGCCCTGGGGATTTATCGGCCTTCAATCACATCAATTTCCCCAACACAATTTCCCGACTAAAAAGGATTTCCCTCAGTTACTCCTCCTTACTAGACCCGCTGACCCCTTTTTTATCCGGAAGGTTGTTTGTGTCCTCCTTCGTGAATACCGAACCAAAGTACTTATTCAAATGGTCCGCCATTTCTTTGTTCCCCGTTATGAATCCCCCTGATTCTGATTGCAGGGGACCTACGTTTGTCTTTACTAACCTTTTTCTCTTTACATATCGAGAGAAACTTTTGCAATCCGTCTTAATGTTCCTTGCAAGCTTCTTCTCGTACTCCATTTTCCCTGCCCGAATCAAATCCTTTGTCCTCCTCTGCTGAGTTCTAAATTTCTCCCAGTCCTGGGTTCGGTACTATTTCTGGCCAATGTGTATGCCACTTCCTTGGCTTTAATACTATCCCTGATTTCCCTTGATAGCCACGGTTGAGCCACTTTCCCTTTTTTATTTTTATGCCAGACAGGAATGTAGAATTGTTGCCGTTCACCCATGCGGTCTCTAAATGTCTGTCATTGCCCATCCACAGTCAATCCCTTAAGTATCATTCGCCAATGTATCCTAGCCAATTCACGCCTCATACCTTCAATGTTAACCTTCTTTATGTTCAGGACCATTGTCTCTGAAGTAACTGTTTCATTCTGCATCCTAATGCAGAATTCCACCATATTAAAGTCACTCTTCCCCAAGGGGCCCGCACAACGAGATTGCAAATTAATCCTCTCTCATTACACAACACCCAATCTAAGATGGCCTCGCCCCCCAGTTATTTCCTCGACATATTGGTCTAGAAAAACATCCCCTTTGCAATCCAGCAAATCCTCCTCCACCGTATTGCTTCCAGTTTGGTTAGTCCAATCTATGTGCATATTAAAATCACCCATTATAACTGCTGCACCTTTATTGCATGCACCACTAACTTGCATTTTGATGCACTCCCCAACATCAATACTACAGTTTGGAGGTATGTACACAACTCTCACTAACGTTTGTTCTGCAGCTCTACCCATATAGATTCCACATCATCAAAGCTAATGTCCTTCCTAAATTTTGCATTAATCTCCTCCATAAGCAGCAATGCTACCCCACCTCCTTTTACTTTTATTCTATCCTTCCCGAATGTTGAATACCCCTGGATATTGAGTTCCCAGCCCTGATCATCCTGGAGTCACGTCTCTGTAATCCCAATCACATCATAATTGTTAACATATATTTGCACAGTTAATTCATCCACCTTATTACGGATACTCCTTGCATTAAGACACAATGCCTTCAGGCTTGTTTTTTTTAACACCGTTTGTCCTTTTTAATATTTTGCTGTACAGTGGCACTTTTTGTTCTATACCTTGGGTTTCTCTGCCCTCCACTTTTCCTCATCTCCTTGCTGTCTTTTGCTTTTGTCTCCTTTTAGTTTCCCTCTGTCTCCCTGCATTGTTTCCCATCCGCCTGCCATATTAGTTTAACTCCTCCCCAACAGCACGAGCAAACACTCCCCCGAGGACATTGTTTCCGGCCCTGCCCAGGTGCAGACCGTCCGGTTTGTACTGGTCACACCTCCCCCAGAACCGGTTCCAATGCCCAGGAATTTGAATCCCTCCCTGCTGCACCACTGCTCAAGCCAATTATTCATCTGCGCTTTCCTGCGATTCCTACTCTGACCAGCACGTGACACTGGTAGCAATCCCGAGATTATTACTTTTGAGGTCCTTTGTTTTAATTTAGCTCCTAGCTCCTTAAATTCGTTTCATAGGACCTCATCCCTTTTTGAACCTATATCGTTGGTACCAGTGTGCACCACGACAACTGCTCTTCTCCCTCCCTTTATAGAATGTCCTGCACCCTCTCCGAGACATCCTTGACCCTTGCACCAGGGAGGCAACATACCATCCTGGAGTCTTGGTTGCGGCCGCAGAAACGCCTATCTATTCCCCTTACAATTGAATCCCCTATACACAATCGCTCTCCCACTCTTTTTCCTGCCCTCCTGTGCAACAGAGCCAGCCACGGTTCATGCTGTTGGCTGCTGCTGCCCTCGCCTGATGAGTCGTGCTCCACCACAGTGCCCAAAGCAGTGTATCTGGTTTGCAGGGGGACGACCACAGGGGACCCCTGCACTACCTTCCTTGCACTGCTTTTCTGCTGGTCTTCCATTCCCTATCTGGCTGTGCACCGTTTCGCTGCGGTAAGACCAACTCGCTACACGTGCTACTCACGTCATTGTCAGCATCGTGGATGCTCCATCGTGAATACATCCTCAGCTCCAACTCCGCAACGCAGTCGTTTTGGAGCTGGAGGCGGTTACACTTCCCGCACACGTAGTCGTCAGGAACATTGGTGTCATCCCTGAGTTCGCACATGGTACAGGAGGAGCATAACACGTGACTGAGCACTCCTACCATGACTTAACCCTTAGATAAGCAACAACAATGCGAAAGTTTACTCACTGTTATAGAAGAGAAAAAAGAAAAACTATTCAGCAATCACCTTCAGTTCACGCTCTCTGGAAGACTCCCGTCCGAAGCAGAACATTTCAAGGCCTAACATCTGCAGATCCCATGATACTGAAAAATTTATAATCATCTGATAGTAGATAGTAATGCCTGCAGCATTGGGACAGACGGGTCAGCCGTCAGTAAATTGAGATGTTTGTGTCTCTGGTATAGGAAGTTTACCTGTCTGTAAATTGGGATGTTGTGCCACTGGTGCAGGAAGGTCACCTTTCAGTATATCAACAACTTGTCGTTATATAGTGCATTTAATGTAGTGAAATGTCCCAGAGCCCTTCGCAGGAGCACAGTGAGATCCAATAAATTGACACTCAACCTCATAAATAGAAATTAGCGTAGGTGATCAAAAGCTTGATCAAAGAGATATGTTTTAAGGAGCGTCTTGAAGGAAGAAAGAGAGGAAGAGAGGCGGAAGATTTACGCAGGGTGTTCCAGAGCTTGGGGTTAGTCAGCAGAAGGCATGGTCACCAATGGTTGAGCGATTAAAACGGGGATGCTGAAGAGGACAGAATTAGAGAGGCGCATGCATCTCGGGGGCTGGAGGAGATTACAAAGATAGGGAGAGGCGATACCATGGAGGTATTTGAAAATAAGGATGGGAATTATTAAATCAATGCGTTGTTTAACCGGAAGCCAATGTAGGCCAGCGAGCAGTGGGGTGATGGGTGAATGGAACCTGGTAAATTTAGGACATGAGCAGCTCTAATTTGCCTAGGCGAGAATGTTGGAGGCCAGACACAAGTGCTTTGGAATAGTGAAGTCTAGAGGTCACAAAGGCATGGACGAGGGCTTCAGCAGTGGATCAGTTGAGGCAAGTGCAGTGACGGGCAATGTTACGGAGGTGGAAATAGGCGGTCTTAGTTATGCTGCGGATATGTGGTCTAAAGATCATTTAAAGGTCAAATATGACACCAAGTTTGCGAACA
Source organism: Pristiophorus japonicus (assembly GCF_044704955.1). Classification (NCBI taxonomy): domain Eukaryota; kingdom Metazoa; phylum Chordata; class Chondrichthyes; family Pristiophoridae; genus Pristiophorus; species Pristiophorus japonicus. The sequence continues at coordinate 65,550,429 of NC_091999.1, forward strand.
GACTGATTCAGCCTCAGAGAGAATTTCGGGTGAGGGTGGCATCAGTGGCGAAGGAATGGAGTTTATAGCGGGGACTGAATACAATGGCTTCAGCCTTTTCAATATTCATTTCGAGAACATTTCTGCTCATCGTCAACTGCATGTCGGAAAATCAGTCTGATAACTTAGAGACCATTGAGGGGATCGCAGAAATATGTACTTTGGTACAACTGCATATCATCAGCGTACATGTGGAAACTGATGTTGTGTTTTCAGATAATGTCTCCAAGGGGTAACATGTAGATGAGAAGTAGGGCGGGGCCAATGATAGATCCTTGTGTGACAGCAGAGGTAACTCTGCAGGGGCGGGAAGAGAAACCGTTTTACATGATTCTCTCGCTACGATTTGATAGATACGAATGTAAATAGGGGAGTGCAATTTCACCCAGCTGGGCGACAGTGGAGAGACGTTGGATAACGATAGAGTGGTCAACCTTGTCAAATGCTGTGGACAAGTCTGGAAGGACGAGGAGGTATAGTTTGCCGTTGTCATAGTCACATATTATATAATTTATGACTTTGATGAGTGCTGTTTTGGTACTGTGGCATGCACGGCAACCGTTTGAAGGGATTCAAACATGAAATTGCAGAAACTTGGATCGGGATGTGGGAATCTTCAACACTTTCAAGGACTTTGGAGAGGAAAGGGAGATTGGAGATGGGGCAGTAGATTGCAAGGACGGAGGGTCGAGGGTTGTTTTTCTTCAGGCGAGGGGTGATGACGGCAGATTTGAGGGCTAGTGAGCCAGTACATGAGGAGAGCGAACCGTTAACAAGGTCAGCTAACATGGGGGCCAGAAAATGAAGCTGGGTGTTCAACAGCTTAATGTGAACCGGGCCAAGAAACCAGGAAATGAGTCTCATGGACATAATGAACTTGGAAAGGTCTTGAGGAGAGATCGGAGAGAAACTGGGAAAAATGTGATGTCAGGGCCAGGATACGGTCTTTCTTCGAGGAAGTTTGGCCCAGTGGGCTTGTGGAAGAAAGGGAAGAGGTAGGTGCGGCCGAACTGAAGGTCTCAATCTTAAAGACAAAGACATCCTCACTCTTATTGTCGGAGGTCGGGATGGAGACTGAGGAGATTGTAAGTGGGGAAGGTTGTGTTTCTGGTACAGGAGGTTCACCTGTCAGTAAATTGGGATGTTTATCTCTCTAGGACAGGAAATCATTGTCAATAAGTTGGGATGTTTTCGGCACTGGTTCTGGGGATTCACAATCAATAAATTGTGACGGTTTTTTCTCTGGTACAGTCAGATAAGCAGCCCCATTCAACGCTGGGTATGTTCCCCCACTGAACCAGTGAAAAAATACCCCAATTTATTGACAAGTGATGTCCTGTATCAGAAACACAAATATCCCCATTTACAAACTCCCCAGTCTCCACCACCTCCGACAATAAGTTTAAATAACTCTTTATCTCTAAGATTGAGACTATCAGTCGGCCTCTCCTGTTATGCCTCAATGCCAGCTTGAGAGTCTGGTCTTTACACTAAATTACGGATGGTGATTAATTGACATGTATAATTTTTTAGATGTATTTGTTCTTGGGATTTTAGCGACATTGCCAATACAGCAATCACAACTCATCCCGATGATGGCACTAAGAATCATCTGTTTAGTGCAAGACTGGCGTGCATGTCGGCCAGATCGGGTAGGAGTCGGAGGTTACCTGTTCTATCCCACATTACAACAATCTAGCAGCTTTCAGGTCTATTGTTTCTTGCGCAAAAATGAACAGATCTATTAGCGTATTAATTCAGTTGGTTAATGACTGATATTCGCGGCTGCAGGTGGTGCAAATGGAAAACTGATGCAGTAGTGCCAGGGTGAGGCGAATTTACCTATGGACTGCATTAACGCCAGACACTAATTCTCCAATATTTTATAAAGATACTGCCCAATCCCGGGCTATATTGAAGTTACAGCCCTAATGTATTTATTTCATTTCAATAACATTGTTTCCCAAACACTGAAGCGGTCCATGGGCATTCTCACAATGCACAATGAAACCTGGGGTTTGTACTTTCATTATTTTATTCATTTAACTAGAATATTCAGCGGGTATTTGACAGCGTTCTTTAACTCCTCTCTGAATTTACTCTGAGTTACTGCAATAAATAAAAGTGTTGGTGCAGCAACACAACAGCTGAAGCATATTTCCGCTTTCTTGCAGGACAAATTTGGGATCACTAAAACTTTTGATTTTGTAATCACTAATAAATCGCTCTAATAAGAGCTGTACAAGATACGTCATCCACAACAGGATGAAGCTTCCCGAGATGGCGAAGAGTAAAACGATTGACTTTCTCCGGCTCTCCATCTCTGGGTCACTCTGAATCTCCTCATTGCTGTGGGCCCGGAGCCTGCTGCGGGCCCTACTGGCCGCTAGAATGTATCTGACGGTTACAGCATTGAGCAAAAAGATCAGAATGAACGAGAGACAGTGTGTTAGAATACGGCCGAACCAGTCAAACGTTCTCCATATGGGTGAAGCATAACGGATTTTCTTCAATTTGCAATACCACGGGACATTGTCAATTTTGTACAAGGGCTCGTGTATAAAATACCAGGGAACGCTTTTCAGACAGACCAGTGCACAGACCATTCCAATCACCACGGCCGCTGTTTTATCGGTGCAGTATTTTGTTTTCAGCTTCTGGCAACAAATGGCCACAAATCGATCAAAGGTGAAAGCGACCGTTAACCAGACGGAACTGTCTCTGGCTGCATAAATTAAAGCAATTCTGAGACTGCACACGGGAGTGATGGACAGGAAGCTACCTGGAAAATAAATAGCCGGAATCCGATTTAATATCACAGCGGTGAAAATGACCAGGAGATCCGTCATCGACAGCAGGTACCGAGTGATACAATTGGGGAGACCGCACCTTCCTCGGGACAGGATCACAATCGCCATTATATTAACTGCAAGAAGGTGAGAGAGAGAGAGAGATGAAAAATGACAGTAAACTTCTAAAAATTGACACGTTGTCCGAAATTATAGAAAGATTGCAGCTTTGATACTAGAAGCGATGAAAATCATTTCATCATCCAAAGTGCAACAGACCGGAGAGCTCGGATGTATGAAAGATAATAACTTGCATTTATAATGGGGATCGATAAGGAAACAGAATCCATTCATAGAAACATAGAAACATAGAAAATAGGTGCAGGAGCAGGCCATTCAGCCCTTCTAGCCTGCACCGCCATTCAATGGGTTCATGGCTGAACATGAAACTTCAGTACCCCCTTCCTGCTTTCTCGCCATAACCCTTGATCCCCCGAGTAGTAAGGACTTCATCTAACTCCCTTTTGAATATATTTAGTGAATTGGCCTCAACTACTTTCTGTGGTAGAGAATTCCACAGGTTCACCACTCTCTGGGTGAAGAAGTTTCTCCTCATCTCGGTCCTAAATGGCTTACCCCTTATCCTCAGACTGTGACCCATGGTTCTGGGCTTCCCCAACATTGGGAACATTCTTTCTGCATCTAACCTTTCTAAACCCGTCAGAATTTTTAACGTTTCTATGAGGTCCCCTCTCATTCTTCTGAACTCCAGTGAATACAAGCCCAGTTGATCCAATCTTTCTTGATATGTCAGTCCCGCCATCCCGGGAATCAGTGCGGTGAACCTTCGCTGCACTCCCTCAATAGCAAGAATGTCCTTCCTCAAGTTAGGAGACCAAAACTGTACACAATACTCCAGGTGTGGCCTCACCAAGGCCCTGTACAACTGTAGCAACACCTCCCTGTCCCTGTATTCAAATCCCCTCGCTATGAAGGCCAACATGCCATTTGCTTTCTTAACCGCCTGCTGTACCTGCATGCTAACCTTCAATGACTGATGTGCCATGACACCCAGGTCTCGTTGCACCTTTCCTTTTCCTAATCTGTCACCATTCAGATAATAGTCTGTCTCTCTGTTTTTACCACCAAAGTGGATAACCTCACATTTATCCACATTATACTTCATCTGCCATGCATTTGCCCACTCACCTAACCTATCCAAGTCACTCTGCAGCCTAATAGCATCCTCCTCGCAGCTCACACTGCCACCCAACTTAGTATCATCCGCAAATTTGGAGATACTGCATTTAATCCCCTCGTCTAAATCATTAATGTACAATGTAAACAGCTGGGGCCCCAGCACAGAACCTTGCGGCACTCCACTAGTCACTGCCTGCCATTCTGAAAAGTACCCGTTTACTCCTACTCTTTGCTTCCTGTCTGACAACCACTTCTCAATCCACGTCAGCACACTACCCCCAATCCCATGTGCTTTAACTTTGCACATTAATCTCTTGTGTGGGACCTTGTCGAAAGCCTTCTGAAAGTCCAAATATACCACATCAACTGGTTCTCCTTTGTCCACTTTACTGGACATTTGTATACCTTTCAAATGGATTAAAAAAAGAGTCGATTGTGCAATGATAATTAAAATAACAGAAACCTGCCTGAGGAGGAGAAGAGCAGCGTTTGTAGGAAAGATG